>NC_090269.1:293217127-293531988 GCF_040414725.1 Anabrus simplex
TACTGCAAGTTATTAATAATTCAATATTATTTTGTGCGTGATACTATTCGACTTAAGCCTTACAGTCCTAAAGAAACCCATTACACTCTGAAATGTAACTGTAGTGACTTTCACGAAACTATATGGAAGTCGGCAATAGTTCAGCTACCTGCAAATCACAAAAATTGCTGTCAACATATGAGTTAAAATATAACTTCCAAAATGATGTACCGGCACTGTGTGGATGGACACGCAGTATGCAACACAAGAGTTAGAATAACAACAAATGATTATATTTAGTAGTAATGGAGGAGTCCGCCTCTGTGGTGTAGTGGTTAGCGTGATTAGCTGCCACCCCCGGAGGTCCGGGTTCGATTCCCGGCTCTGCCACGAAAATTTGAAAAGTGGTACGAGGGCTGGAACGGGGTCCACTCAGCCTCGGGAGGTCAACTGAGTAGAGGTGGGTTCGATTCCCACCTCAGCCATCCTGGAAGTGGTTTTCCGTGGTTTCCCACTTCTCCTCCAGGCGAATGCCGGGATGGTACCTAACTTAAGGCCACGGCCGCTTCCTTCCCTCTTCCTTGTCTATCCCTTCCAATCTTCCCATCCCTCCACCAGGCCCCTGTTCAGCATAGCAGGTGAGGCCGCCTGGGCGAGGTACTGGTCATTCTCCCCAGTTGTATCCCCCGACCAAGAGTCTGAAGCTCCAGGACACTGCCCTTGAGGCGGTAGAGGTGGGATCCCTCGCTGCGTCCGAGGGATAAGCCGAACCTGGAGGGTAAACAGATGATGATGATGAGTAATGGAGGAGAAATGGTAAGGGTTCTCCCTTAGGGATCAACGTAGGTCAAGCACTAAGGCCTACAGGGCTACAACCCGTACTCGCTAAAACACTAGGCTGGCACGCAATTAACTGAGTAAGTTCCAGAACCTTTTGAACAAGGGAGTAGGGAAGACGAGACTGAATCCACAATATTCAACCAAAATGAAATATTTTGAAAATTATTACCAAAATAATGTTTTTACACTGGAACAACTGTTATGCTAATTTATTTAGTTCTTCAAACCAATAACATAACTTTTTTCATGAATTCACTAAGTTGTAATTACACTATGTCAGCTGAATCCGCAGCAATCGCGTAATTCTGCAGCAAGGTATGGGTGATTCCACAGTGGACCGTGAATTCCTTGCCAGTAACGCTGCAAATAATACTACTTGAAAGTAGTAATAGGCCTAAAAAATTAGATATTATAAATGTTTTTAGTGATAATAAATTATAAGACAAACTATCTCCTTTATTGGAATTATCTTCCTTAGCCTATATGCCTGTATTCCAAACAGAGTAAACAGAATAAGTAGTGAAGTTCCTTTATGCTGCCAGCATAATCATTACCATCGAAGTAAAAGATGTTTAGAGGACGTAATAAACCGATCACACCTTCTCCTCATTCTGGAGTAAAGCCAGGGTAAAGTTTCATTTCACTTAATGCGGAATTATCTGTCGGTCTTCCCTCGGACTTAGCGAGGGATCCCACCTCTACCGCCTCAGACTCTTGGTCGGGGGATACAACTGGGGAGTATGACCAGTACCTCGCCCAGGCGGCCTCACCTGCTATGCTGAACAGGGGCCTTGTGGAGGGATGGGAAGATTGGAAGGGATAGGCAAGGAAGAGGGAAGGAAGCGGGGGAAGGAAGCGGCCGTGGCCTTAAGTTAGGTACCATCCCGGCATTCGCCTGGAGGAGAAGTGGGAAACCACGGAAAACCACTTCCAGGATGGCTGAGATGGGAATCGAACCCACCTCTACTCAGTTGACCTCCCGTGGCTGAGTGGACCCCGTTCCAGCCCTCGTACCACTTTTCAAATTTCGTGGCAGAGCCGGGAATCGAACCCGGGCCTCCGGGGGTGGCAGCTAATCACGCTAACCACTACACCACAGAGGCGGACGGAATTATCTGTACTTGAGATTTACTTTAACCTCCTTCATACGTATTAACGGGTACAAACGTTGCAACGAGTCCTGTGCTTTTATTTCGAAGTAATTATGAGAGAAGTATTTATAGATATGTCAACGCAGTACATAAAAGCATACATACATTGGCCAGTTCATTTACCTGTAGGTAAATGTATGTAAAGCAGTATGTAAAGATTGTTGGTGTACAAGGATAATGTCCAGATAGAGGAGGTGACTAATACTGAAGATTGCATCCAGGATATTGTAGGTTCGAATCCCACTATCGGCAGCCCTGAAAATGGTTTTCCGTGGTTTCCCATTTTCACACCAGGCAAATGCTGGGGCTGTACCTTAATTAAGGCCACGGCCGCTTCCTTTCAACTCCTAGGTCTTTCCTATCCCATCGTCACCATAAGACCTGTCTGTGTCGGCGCGACGTAAAGCCCCTAACAAAAAAAAAAATACTGAAGAAGTATTAAAATTTACCTATGACAACAATGACATTTACAGTAAGATACAAAAGTTGAAAACTGGAAAAGCAGCTGGAATTCATAAGGTTTCCGGGGATATACTAAAAGACAATGGGTTGGGATATAGTACCATATCTGAAGTACTTATTTGATTATTATTTGCATCGAGGAGCTATACCAAATGAATGGAGAGTTGCTATAGTAGCCCCTGTGTATAAAGGAAAGGGTGATAGACATAAAGCTGAAAATTATAGGCCAATCAGTTTGACATGCATTGCATGTAAGCTTTGGGAAAGCATTCTTTCTGGGATTATGTAAGACATGTTTGCGAAATTAATAACTGGTTTGATAGACGGCAGTTTGGGTTTAGGAAAAGTTATTCCACTGAAGCTCAACTTGTAGGATTCCAGCAAGATATAGCAGATATCCTGGATTCAGGAGATCAATTGGACTGTATCGCGATTGACCTGTCTAATTTGGACTGTATCGCGATTGACCTGTCTAATCACTGAAGCTCAACTTGTAGGATTCCAGCAAGATATAGCAGATATCCTGGATTCAGGAGATCAATTGGACTGTATCGCGATTGACCTGTCTAAAGGGATTGGAATAACTTACCAAGGGAGATGTGCAATAAATTTCCAATTTCTTTGCAATCATTTAAAAAAAGGCTAGGAAAACAACAGATAGGGAATTTGCCACCTGGGCGACTGCCCTAAATGCAGATCAGGATTGATTGATTGATTGATTGATTGATTGATTGATTGATTGATTGATTGATTGATTGATTGATTGATTGATTGATTGATTGATTGATTGATTGATTGATTGATTGATTGATTGATTGATTGATTGATTGATTGATTGATTGATTGATTGATTGATTGATTGATTGATTGATTGATTGATTGATTGATTGATCTACTTCACACTATGTAATAGGGTGGCACCAGACAATCTGCCATGAAGGGAAGCCATTTTTCCCCATTTCCTTGATATGGATGTGACGCCGATCTTTCCCTCGGACAAGTGTTGTGCCAGTATGTACGGCCATCTAATGCACTCCTCATTATTGTTGGCTGAAGATAAATTGACCGAGCAACTTGCTGCCATTTAAAAAAACAATTTGACTAAAGAGCCAACATTAGTTTTATGAAAGATGGCATGCAAGATATATACTGCATATTTTCGATGATATCCCTTCTTTTTGAAAAGTACAGAGATTAATTGGACCAGTATCCAAGTTGGTAGTTCCCAAAATGCTGGAAGTTCTGAGCCTTGGGAATCAGTTGTACGGTATAGGCGTTACACTTCTGTGCTCGAGGATGAGGAACCGAATCTCAGCAACGTTGTGTGATACTGAAGAGTAATACAATGTGTGAACGATTTGATAACACTTTAGAGAACACCTCTCAGAGTAAACGTCCGATACGCATCTGTTTGTTTACGATCATTAGCAAGCAAGGATAGCAAGAAGGCAGAAATTTTAGCACTTTGTGACTATTTTCGTAACTGATTATTGTCATTGGTGTATATGCATACATTGAACATGTATCAGTAACTATAAAGTTGTCGTCCTGCTCGGTACAATTTGAGGAATCAATCAATCAATCAATACTGATCTGCATTTAGGGCAGTCGCCCAGGTGGCAGATTCCCTATCTGTTGCTTTCCTAGCCTTTTCCGAAATGATTTCAAAGAAATTGGAAATTTATTGAACATCTCCCTTGGTAAGTTATTCCAATCCCTAACTCCCCTTCCTATAAATGAATATTTGCCCCAATTTGTCCTCTTGAATTCCAACTTTATCTTCATATTGTGATCTTTCCTACTTTTATAGACGCCATTCAAACTTATTCGTCTACTAATGTCATTCCACGCCATCTCTCCGCTGACAGCTCGGAACATACCACTTAGTCGAGCAGCTCTTCTTCTTTCTCTCAATTCTTCCCAACCCAAACATTGCAACATTTTTGTAACGCTACTCTTTTGTCGGAAATCACCCAGAACAAATCGAGCTGCTTTTCTTTGGATTTTTTCCAGTTCTTGAATCAGGTAATCCTGGTGAGGGTCCCATACACTGGAACCATACTCTAGTTGGGGTCTTACCAGAGACTTATATGCACTCTCCTTTACATCCTTACTACAACCCCTAAACACCCTCATAACCATGTGCAGAGATCGGTACCCTTTATTTACAATCCCATTTATGTGATTACCCCAGTGAAGATCTTTCCTTATATTAACACCTAGATACTTACAATGATCCCCAAAAGGAACTTTCACCCCATCAACGCAGTAATTAAAACTGAGAGGACTTTTCCTATTTGTGAAACTCACCACCTGACTTTTAGCCCCGTTTATCAACATACCATTGCCTGCTGTCCATCTCACAATATTTTCGAGGTCACGTTGCAGTTGCTCACAATCTTGTAACTTATTTATCACTCTATAGAGAATAACATCATCCGCAAAAAGCCTTACCTCCGATTCCACTCCTTTACTCATATCATTTATATATATAAGAAAACATAAAGGTCCGATAACACTGCCCTGAGGAACTCCCCTCTCAACTATTACAGGGTCAGACAAAGCTTCACCTACTCAAACTCTCTGAGATCTATTTTCTAGAAATATAGCAACCCATTCAGTCACTCTTTTGTCTAGTCCAATTGCACTCATTTTTGCCAGTAGTCTCCCATGATCCACCCTATCAAATGCTTTAGACATGTCAATCGCGATACAGTCCATTTGACCTCCAGAATCCAAGATATCTGCTATATCTTGCTGGAATCCTACAAGTTGAGCTTCAGTGGAATAACCTTTCCTAAAACCGAATTGCCTTCTATCGAACCAGTTATTAATTTCACAAACATGTCCAATATAATCAGAAAGAATGCCTTCCCAAAGTTTACATACAATGCATGTCAAACTTACTGGCCTGTAATTTTCAGCTTTATGTCTATCACCCTTTCCTTTATACACAGGGGCTACTATAGCAATTCTCCATTCATCTGGTATAGCTCCTTCGGCCAAACAATAATCAAATAAGTACTTCAGATATGGTACTATATCCCAACCCATTGTCTTTAGTATATCCCCAGAAATCTTATCAATTCCAGCCGCTTTTCTAGTTTTCAACTTTTGTATCTTATTGTAAATGTCATTGTTATCATATGTAAATTTTATTACTTCTTTGGCCTTAGTCTCTGCCTCTATCTCGACATTATCCTTGTAACCAACAATCTTTACATACTGCTGACTGAATACTTCTGCCTTTTGAAGATCCTCACATACACACTCCCCTTGTTCATTAATTATTCCTGGAATGTCCTTCTTGGAACCTGTTTCTGCCTTAAAATACCTATACATACCCTTCCATTTTTCACTAAAATTTGTATGACTGCCAATTATGCTTGCCATCATGTTATCCTTAGCCGCCTTCTTTGCTAGATTCAATTTTCTAGTAAGTTCCTTCAATTTCTCCTTACTTCCACGTCCATTTCTAACTCTATTTCTTTCCAGTCTGCACCTCCTTCTTAGTCTCTTTATTTCTCTATTATAATAAGGTGGGTCTTTACCATTCCTTACCACCCTTAAAGGTACAAACCTGTTTTCGCATTCCTCAACAATTTCTTTAAACCCATCCCAGAGTCTGTTTACATTTTTATTTACCGTTTTCCACCGATCATAATTACTTTTTAGAAACTGCCTCATACCTGCTTTATCAGCCATATGGTACTGCCTAACAGTCCTACTTTTAAGACCTTCCTTTCTATCACATTTATTTTTAACTACCACAAAAACAGCTTCATGATCACTAATACCATCTATGACCTTCGATGTTAGGCCCCTTTTAACAGCAAGCATCATCATCAAGCTACTTGGTACATTTTGAATTTTTGGCTAGTACTTCGTTTTCATCTTGGATGAGATGTTTAGAATAGACTAATGGCCAATTCCATTGCTGGTTTCAGTGAAAGTATCACGTCAAATCTACTGAAGTAACTGGCATAAGAGTTCGTACTTAAATTGAAAGTATACTGCAAAGAAAACGAGGTGACGAATTATAATAATATTCATGAGCCTACAATATGCATATATCTCCACAAGGGATAATATTTCGAAGAAGATAGCATATAAAAATATCACAAAAGGTGAGGAAAAGTATTTTGAGCACTTTTTGTTCGAGTTATTTTCTGGTAGCAAAGTGATCTCCGTACAGGCCATAAAGGCCCTTGGAGTGGTGAAAGGTAATGACTTCCACTATCCATAACCCCAGCCCTTGATGGGGCAGAGTGGTTAGCCCGGCCACCTTTGTCCCCAGAAATTAACCTGGTACTCATTTTTGGTGCAGGCTGAGTGAATCTTAGGACCATATGCATCTCCGGAAGTAGAAATATTGCTTCTTAAATTTTTCGACTTCCTAACGGGAAATCGAACCCACGTCCTTCTGGATGAACCGAGCACGCCTTTACCGCCTCGGCCAGGCAGCCCCTTTATTTTCTGATAGGATGAAACGTTGCTGGTATTTCTTTAGTAAACTGTATTTGACATTGTCCACATTTAAAAATGCATATATATAGCCGCCTCTGTGGTGTAGTGGTTAGCGTGATTAGCTGCCACCCCCGGAGGTCCGGGTTCGATTCCCGGCTCTGCCACGAAATTTGAAAAGTGGTACGAGGGCTGGAACGGGGTCCACTCAGCCTCGGGAGGTCAACTGAGTAGAGGTGGGTTCGATTCCCACCTCAGCCATCCTGGAAGTGGTTTTCCGTGGTTTCCCACTTCTCCTCCAGGCGAATGCCGGGATGGTCCCTAACTTAAGGCCACGGCCGCTTCCTTCCCTCTTCCTTGCCTATCCCTTCCCATCTTCCTATCCCTCCACAAGGCCCCTGTTCAGCATAGCAGGTGAGGCCGCCTGGGCGAGGTACTGGTCATACTCCCCAGTTGTATCCCCCGACCAAGAGTCTGAAGCTCCAGGACACTGCCCTTGAGGCGGTAGAGGTGGGATCCCTCGCTAAGTTTGAGGGAAAAACCGAACCTGGAGGGTAAACAGATGATGATGATGATGATGATGATATACACTAAATTCCCGATTCGATTCAAACGACTTCAGATTTAACGGACACAATTCAACAAATAAATAGAGTGAAAATAATAATTTATTGAATGGAAATGAACTTGAATATGATTTAGAGGTTTTTGGAACCTCTGGCTTTCGTGAAAATTTGAAGCAGGCTGGTGATATTTGCGGTGAGAATAACATTAGAATAATTACTAGACATCGACGAAGGTGACCCAGGCTATCAAATTCTAAGACAGACACCGAGCTCGATAGCTGCAGTCGCCTAAGTGCGGCCAGTATCCAGTATTCGGGAGATAGTAGGTTCGAACCCCACTGTCGGCAGCCCTGAAAATGGTTTACCGTGGTTTCCGGCTGCTTCCTTCCCACTCCTAGCCCTTTCCTGTCCCATCGTCGCCATAAGACGCATATGTGTCGGTGCGACGTAAAGCACCTAGCAAAAAAAATAATAATAAGACAGGAGAAATGAAATGGCGTATGGCTTTTAGTGCCGGGAGTGTCCGAGGACAAGTTCGGCTCGCCAGGTGCAGGTCTTTTGATTTGACTCCCGTAGGCGACCTGCGTGTTGTGATGAAGATGAAGTGATGATGAAGACGACACATACACCTAGCCCTTGTGCCAGCGAAATTAACCAATGATGGTTAAAATTCCCGACCCTACCGGGAATCGAACCCGGGACTCCTGTGGCCAAAGGCCAGCACGCTAACCATTTAGCCATGGAGCCGGACAAGACAGGAGAAAATTGCTGAGGATGTTCTACTGAGTGATCAGTAAGCTGATGGAGAAAAATAATAATAAGATGATGATGATGATGATGATCATGATGATCATGATGATGATGCTTATGATGATAAAGAAGCCAGTCCGAAACTGTCGACGATTAGAAAACACATGGATAACATTTTCTCCTTCATAGATGACTCGTCAGATCAGGTAGAACGTACATTTTTTAGCAATTTTGAGCGATTATCAAGAAACAGGTCCGCCTCTGTGGTGTAGTGGTTAGCATGATTAGCTGCCACCCCCGGAGGCCCGGGTTCGATTCCCGCCTCTGCCACGGAATTTGAAAAGTGGTATGAGGGCTGGAACGGGGTCCACTCAGCCTCGGGAGGTCAACTGAGTAGAGGTGGGTTCGATTCCCACCTCAGCCATCCTGGAAGTGGTTTTCCGTGGTTTCCCACTTCTCCTCCAGGCAAATGCCGGGATGGTACCTAACATAAGGCCACGGCCGCTTCCTTCCCTCTTCCTTGCCTATCCCTTCCAATCTTCCCATCCCTCCACAAGGCCCCTGTTCAGCATACCAGGTGAGGCAGCCTGGGCGAGGTACTGGTCATTCTCCCCAGTTGTATCCCCGACCAAGAGTCTGAAGATCCAGGACACTGCCCTTGAGGCGGTAGAGGTGGGATCCCTCGCTGTGTCCGAGGGAAAAAGCCGACCCTGGAGGGTAAACAGATGATGATGATGATGATGATGATGATGATGATGATGATGATGATGATCAAGAAACAGGAGTGAAAAACCAACGAAAACTTGATGCTTATTTAAGCCGAATCTACTGTAAAATATGTAAGTTACTACCACCATTGAAAGAATTCTATTGTCAATATAATTCCCTAGATTCGCGATTCAACGGACAAACCGTAGCCCGTAATGGTCCGTTAAATCGACAGTTAACTGTAATAATAATAATAATAATAATAATAATAATAATAATAATAATAATAATAGACCCAATTGGCTGCGCGGCTCGAACCGTGTACCTGTTGGCTTGCATTTGGGAGATGAAGGGTTTAAACCCTATAATCGGCAGTCCAGAAGATGGTTTTCCGTTGTTTCCTTATTTTTACACGAGGCAAATGCTGGGGCTGAACTTAATTAAGGCCATGGTTGCTCTTCCTTCGCAAACTCTCACTTTCCTGTTTAAGTTGGTGAGACGTTAGACCACTAGTGAAAGAAACAGTAATATTTGATGATGTGTCTATTTGCGAGGGGAGAAAAGCAGGGCGTGACTAGCTTTTCATCCAGACGTCCTAGGTACAGTTCTCCGTTATTACGGGTTGTAATTTGCACCTGAGACATCACGTAGTGTGAGAAAGTGAGCCAGATGGCCCCAGTAACCCCAGAAAAAAGCTAGTATAAGCTGAAGTAAGTTCAATGATGCATTTATATTGAGTGTGGCCTTCTCCTGAGATACTCCGCATTTTCCAGAAAAGCACTGGAATAGTATCTTACGTCAAGTCCCGTGGGTCCTATCCAAATCCTACCCCAAATAATTACAGTTACAGTCACACACTTCTACAACCATCACAGTAATACTGGTTATTATCCAACTTGTTTCGACACGCTCCAGTTCTCGAGGATGATAATTTACAGTGTTTTAAACTCCTGAAATTAATCAAAATCAATATTTCACTGACTGACTACTATTCTACTGCCACCCACCTCCTCTAGATAGCACTACTGCTACAACTATACTACAGTGACTCTATACGAGTATGTACAGCGTGGCCAAGGCCAGTCCAGCCGCCATGTTTTAGCTGATAGATGAAGGAGAGTGATATTATTATTATTTCAATAAAGAATAGACTAGGTCAATGTTTTAAGATGTTATTTAATTTGCATAAGCTGTATGTATATAGGCCTATCAGTATTTATTATATTCAGAGTCTGACTACCTGGCATAAGACTTCAAAAATTTAGAGTTATACGTGGTATAGGCCTACAAGTGACAACTATTGAAGAGGTCAGAAATTCTGTGTTGGTAGCTAGGCCTATAATAATATTTACATTATAATACATGTGGCATAAAATAGCATAGTCATTGTCTTGAATAATGTATGTGATGACTGTAAAATTAGCCTACATTTATTTCTTTTTTTCTATTTGCTTTACGTCGCACTGACACAGACAGGTCTTATGGCGACGATGGGACAGGAAAGGCCTAGGAATGGGAAGGAAGCGGCCGTGGCCTTAATTAAGGTACAGCCCCAGCATTTGCCTGCCGACAGTGGGGTTTGAACCCACTATCTCCCGGATGCAAGCTCACATCTGCGCGCCCCTAACCGCACGGCCATCACGCCCGGTCGTTTAAATTTAAAAAAATATAACATTACCATATATCAGGTTACATGGTTTTACATATCAGAATATACAACGCAGTATCATATAACTATACACAGGAATGCAATTTTTATATATGACTTATCGGTATCCGTATGTATTTAATCTGAACACACGCAGAAGATAGAAAATAATATGACTAGTTAACCGATTGGTAGACAAAATTGTATTACCTAGCTCCATATACTGTACCATTTTACTCGTGGTACTAATAGAAATAATAGCGAAAACCTGCTACTCTTTAGTGGCGAAAAAAAGCAACTGCCATGGTCCCTGGGTTGTGTATAGTGCTCCTTTAATGATGGCTACGGTTTGATCCCCACAACTAGGAATTAAATACATTAGTATCACTATACAACAGGCCTATCGTTTGAGAAAATACTACTTGTTGCTCGATGAAAACAAGCAGTTTTCCTGATCCCGGTGTACTTGTATTCAAGACTCAATTATCGACCACCCGCTGTTCGAATTCCGTGATGTGCGACTAATTCTATGCCCCTGTTCGGTTAGTACTGGTAGATATTCGCTGTATTTTAAACATTCTATTTGTTAAGTTCAGGTTTCAGATAAAACGGTTTTGCTAATGCATTGTTATCACTGTTATCAATAGCTTCTTCTTTTCCTACCACTTTTCCCACAACTGTGGGGTTGTGGGTGAGAACTGCGTCCTGTTTAACAGCTGGATGCTATTCCTGACGCAAATCGTATATGGAGGGATGTAATCACTATTGAGTGTTTCTGTAGTGATTGGTAGTGTGGTATGTTGTCTGAGTATGATGAGGAGAGTGTTGGGACAAACGCAAACACCCAGTCCCCAAGCCCGAGCTAGTACCCCGCCCGGCCTGGAATCGAACCCGGGACACTCTGAACCGAAGGGTAGCACGCTGACCATTCAACCATGGAGTCAGACTATTATTGTTATCATTATAATGTATGGGAAGATTCAACTTGATGCTAGGCGGCAGTTATAACCACGTCCTTTAATAGATGAATAGCCATAAAAGTTTGAATTTGAGAATATATCAATCATAATACCTCATACGGTGAAAATGAATGAGACTTACAGTGAATGATCGGGAGTGACCTTTCCTGTAAGTTTTGTTAAGTTCAGGTTTCAGATAAAACAGACATTTTCGGGGATACTTGAAAATTTGTGAAAAATAATATAATCGTGAAAATCTCTGTTATTTTGCTTAAACGGTGAAATCGCACAAAACGTAAAATGTCGGAAATAATATTTTAAACAACTTTCCTCATGTACAGGTTTTCGATACGGCGAATATTAACGGGTAAATCTGACATTTACTGCCTTGGCCTCTAAAAAATTAACAACCCAATTTGTTATTATTGTTACTATTATAATGCATGAAACAACTCTACCCGTTGTTGGGAGCGTCTTATAAAGTGCTGAAAACAATCAGTGGCCTAATTTCATTTTAAAAACCTTTCCTGATCTGTTTCTGCAACCATAAGCATAACAGCCTGGCGTAATTTTCTTCAAAACTCAGACCTCAGAAATACGTAAATTCGCACACATTTGTTAACTAATAATACTAAATAATCTTCCGTGTTTAATAAGAACATATTTTCGGTGTATTAAGGTTAAAACAGGTAGCCTCTACTTCGCTGAAATTGTATAAAGAGTGATCTTACCCTGTGCGGAACACATACGTTTATATCAGATGACGGGACATTTGGCTAAAAAACATGGCGGAGCCAATCAGAATGAAGCACTCGTTGGCCACACCGTACATATAGAGTCACTGTAAACTATACAAATGTAACCCATCAATGACGGGCATGATAGCTGGTTTTCATATAAATTGAAATATCTCCCCGAAAACCTAAGTAAGGTCGGAAGAGAAAGAAAGTTTAGCAACGAAAGTTGGATAGGGAAGATAAGCGAAAGGAGAATAGCAAAAGGATGTGGAGGCAATGCAGAATTAGCTCAGGTTGTATGGTGGTTCACAAGTTGTAAGTCACAGGATGTATCAGCTTAGAAGTAAGTTGTGGTGGTCGGAAGGAAGCCCAAAGAATATTCGGGAGGTGAAAAAAGAAGTAGTTGAATACAAGAAGAACTATGCATATTAATTAGCATCAAACACACCATTGGTTTCAGCCAGTGTCACCGTAGCGCACTTGCTTTGGAGCGATCCTGTCAGCTCGGAGATCTGTATTTAAATCCCTCACCTGGCGATGTTTTATTCTTCGACTGGTGCTCTCATGTCGGTCTTAAGTCGCATACAGGTTTAGCAACACCACCTCGCAAAGCCCATTTGAATTCGCTCGCGAAGTGATCTGATTGGCTAACTACAGCAGCTGACAACGGTATGAGATATCGAATTATTTCTTTCAAATAATTTTGGCCAACCCTCTAGCGCTCATATAGCCGGTTCACGTTGTTTATGACCACCCTTTACATGGTTCTACCTCTTTTTCTTTAGATTAGCATCATATAAAACAATTGTTAACAATATAAATTATGATACTGTTACGTGCCAGCCCCGAGGTAGTCCCTTTCGGTACTTCCACGAATGGGCTAGTTACTCAGACGACCGGGGATCTCCCAGCCGGCTTGTGGGGTGGGGCTGGCCTTTCCGTGTATTTTTCTCATCGGCTGTTCTACCTCTAGCCACCTCGCTAAAATTCTGGGTCAAATTGCCCGAGCTATAAAAAGAGAGGCTAGCCGCGGACAGTCAGTCACAGTTGGACTCCGTGGTGAAGCCAGTGTTGGTGCTGGACTCGGAGTCAGAGTTGAGCTCCGTGGTGGAGTCAGTGTGTTGGGGTGCGGTGGCTGGACTGAGGGCAACAGAGGTGTTACCTGTCGCTAGTGTCCCACCAAGCTCTGGACAAGGAGCTATTGTGGTGGTGTCGGAGAGACCAGTGAATGGGTGGACTGGAGAGGACGGAACGGAAGACTGTACTGTGTGTTCGTGTATTTCTGTGGACTGAGACTCAACGTGAGTCAGCGAGGGAAGCCGCTATCGTGAGTGCGAGGGTAAATGGACCTGTGTTAATGTTCGCTGTTGTGAGTATCGTCCTGCTGTTGAATACTGTTGAGCTCTTTAGTTGTTCACTGCATGTGAATTACCGGACTGTCTGTGGAGTCGAACCAACGAACAGCCATCGTGTGTTCAGATCCACGGTCTATACACAGCTGGGGAAATGGGGAAGTGAAGGTAATGATTAACCGTTAGCAGGTTTAGCAACGAGCTTGACCGCCTGTTGTGCCGTAAGGAAGAGGGACTTGTAAATAGACAGTAATTAGTAAGTGTGGCCATTCATAGCTGATTAGAATTGTGTGTGTTTGTGTGCGTACTTAATGGGTCATCCTGAAATAAATTAGAGTAATGAACCAGATGGAATTGTATTCGTAACAATAATATAAACATAATTAGGACACAATCGTTTCAAATTAACGCACATGGTGGTGAGAGAAAATACCTCAAACAGAATAACAAATCAGAAGAAAAGAAGGCACAAGGATTTTCTACAAATGACAAACCGAATATAATATAATATAATCGAATCTTGAACATACATACATACATACATACATACATACATACATACATACCGAACATACACCATCATTATAGATTGTTACACCTTTCAGCGTTCAGTCTGAAGGCCTCTGTGAATTTACCGAACAACTCTACAATCCTCTGTTTGTAACTAGCCCTGTGGCCTCGTTTAGTTCCATATCTCTTATCTTTAAATCATTAGAAACTGAGTCTAACCATCTTCGTCTTGGTATCCCTCTACTTCTCTTACTCTCCACGATCGAACCCATTATTCTCGTAGGTTAACCTATCCACCTCTATTCACCCCACATGACCGAACCACAGAAGCCGGTTTTTGCTCACCGCTTCATCCAGCGAATTCATTCCTACAGAATAGAAAAACATTTTGATTGTAATACTGTGTACATAAGGAAGATGAACTACAGTGGTCAGTGGCCCTATTTATTGCCAGGTGGTGGTGGTGGTGGTAATACTTGTAGTTTTAAGGAGATGAAAAACTTCATCCTCAAGCCTTCTTAACATTTTGTCTAGGAAAAAGAGTTCGATCTCGTCGAAGGGGTATGAACAGTTTGTCCACGAAGTCAGTTCGTGAATACAGTACAGAATGCAGCTTAATAAAGAGAGCGTCAGAAACCAAACCTCGAGGAGAACAAATTGTTTTAAACAATTGAAAGAGAAGAGACGGCAAAAAAAAACACCAATAGATCAAGACTATTGAGCAACTACTAATTGGAGACCAAGACGTTCAGAGGGGCACAGAGCCAAAGAGTAAGTAAATATTTTCTACAGATGTAATAATTTATGTTGAGCATCCCTAAAACATTAAAAACTGCAACAGTATATAAAACTAGGTGGGTCCGTTCTTTGGGCCGATGACCTAGATGTCTTTACAAAATTGCTTGTTTTGGAGTATAGATTAAAAACATACATTCTGTAGGTTCTCTCAAATGGGAACACCATGAGCTCAGTAGCATGGCGTGGGACGATGTTATTAGTCGACAGGGTCTACCGGCAATGAAAGTAGATTATCATCTCTCTCACGAAAAATAAACTTGGTGGAGCTAAAGTGAGGAAAATTGTCCGAAATGTACGGAGTGGGCGCCAGTATAACGGTTGAGCGACACGTGTAAAGATAGGAGAAAGAATAATGACAGCTTCATAAATTAATAGCAGTTCATATCAGAGTTTCTCCTACAGCGAGGGGAGGGACGCCAGTCCGGTACGATATATATACATCGTGCTTGTGGTAACACGGTGTTCCTTTTCAAAGCAATCCTGCGGTGAAGAGTTCATGCTATGCGAAACAGTCACCTTCGTTCATGTACGAAGGATCCACTGTGGGGTGTTGTTGGTTAGACACTCAACTTCTGTGTTGAAAGTTATACAGTTAACGGCATTTAAGAGAGCTTTTATCCGTCACTACTGTATCAGTAGATTTGTTGGCGCTTTAAGGAAAAGTTTAAATTATGGCCATTGTGTTGATGTCTCTTAAAGTCTATAGCCAGGTATCTCAAATTCAATTGCTAAGCAGTGTATGTGCCCATCTCACAAGCTGGAATTTTCAATATCCATGCCAAACACTACTTGCTTTAAGCTTCAGGAAACTACATTTCAATCCATATTATCTGCCCATCAAATCTCCCACGACTCTGGGAGGTACAAATATCTAAGCGTGTGTAGAAATTTTAAAGGTAGGAAAGATCAAAAAATCAAGATAAAGTTGGAATCCAAGGGAAAAAAGGAGAAAATATTCGTTTATAGCAAGGGAAATTAAGGTTTGTTATGATAATTCATCACGAGAGATGTTAGATAAATTTCCAACTTCTTTGAAACGATTTAAGAAAAATTGTCGCAACGTATGTACAATAAATGACTTCAAATTTATCTGAAACACATTCGAGAGAACAGAGCGGGATATTAAAATTCGAAAAAGTCCTAAATCACCCATGCTGAGCATTAAATGGCTCATCGGGAATGCCCAATGCGCTTTAATGAAGCATAAAGCGTGAAATACTGAGCTCGATAGCTGCAGTCGCTTAAGTGCGGCCAGTATCCAGTAATCGGGAGATAGTGGGTTCGAACCCCACTGTCAGCAGCCCTAAAGATGGTTTTCTGCGGTTTCCCACTTTTCACACCAGGCAAATGCTGGGGCTGTACCTTCATTAAGGACACGGCCGCTTCTTTCCCATTCCTAGGCCTTTCCTATCCCATCGTCCCCATAAGACATATCTGTGTCGGTACGACGTAAAGCAAATAGCGAAAAAAAGCGTGTAAGTACAGTGTACGTAAGCAATTGACAGAGAATCTGCCACCTGAGTTGCAGTTCTAAATGCAGATCAGCAGCAAATGGAATGAAAATTAAATTAACTTTCACCCGTTATATTGAAAAGAAAAGAGAAGGAATAAAAACGGTTAATGGAAATGTCAAAAAAAAAATTAAAGGGAGGGTTAACCTACTCAAGCCTCCTAGGACATGACTTGTCATAAAACCTAATAGGGCATAAGTCCCGGTGACACACAGGATAAGCCATACTACAGTACTTGGTGACTGATCGGAATAAGGTAAAGTCCGAAACACAAAATACAAAAAATGGAGTTAAAAACTTGTCACCAGAAAAGAAATAGAAAGGGGGAAACGAGGGTACACACTTGTGCGTCCTTACATTACATAAACCCTATGAGAGTTTTATATATGTCCTTAGACTGCCTATAAAACCAACATTATAAGTCCTAACAGAAAGAAAAAAATACTACATTAAAATTTAAGGATAGCGCAGCGTGACCTAACAGATACATGATAAAGGGAATGCTAGAATATTCCCTTTGCCACACGTAGATAAAGTTCACATTGCTAGGTGATAGTTCTGCCTTACCTTACACTGCCACTACCACACCGTAGCTAGCCCCAGCCTCGTCCGCCGGCCTGCCCCCAAGAGGAGACCACATTTAGGGTTGGACTCTCAAAGTCCCGATCTGAAATGACACTTAAAGTTCAAACTCACAACTAAACATAATGATGGGCAGGGTGGCTGATTGGGAGAAAATGACATCATAAATAACAGAACTGATTGGCAAAAAATTACCTGATGAGCAAAAAGCTGATTGGCAGATAATTCCGTATTAGGCAGTAGTGGCAACTTAGAAACAGCTGAAGGTAACGCAGTTTAGCCAACCCCAAAACAGGAGCAATTCCCGACCAAGTTAATTACAGTTTAATACACTATACGGCACTGGTGTCATCTTGTAAAGATGCATAAAACGTATTTGATATGGTTGAGAAAAGCAGTCATCGTTAGATTATTCTGCTGACAGTCGATGAAGCGGGTATTCAAACTCAGGGAGATGCCGTACTATTGTCAAAATTATCATTACCAATTAGTCTTTAGGCTGATAACTTGTATTTTTAAATCTATACGAATATAGAAAGAGAGACTGTGAGTTTGTTTATATATGACGGGTAATCTAAGAAACTACCGGACTGATTTTGAAATTACCGAGCTCGAGAGCTGCAGTCGCTGAAGTGCGGTCAGTATCCAGTATTCTGAAGATAGTGGGTTCGAACTCCACTGTCGGCAGCCCTGAAGATGGTTTTCCGTGGTTTCCCATTTTCACACGAGCAAATGTTGGGGCTGTACCTTAATTAAGGCCACGGCCGCTTTCTTCCCACTCCTAGCCCATCCCTGTCCCATCGTCGCCAAAAGACCTATCTGTGTCGGCGCGACGTAAAGCAACTTGCAAAAAAAGAAAAAAATTGAAATTTCTTTCACCATTTGAAAGATAATATCATTCGGGGTAACATAGGCTATGTATCATCCCGGAATAGCAAAGCCTTCCCTCGAGAACTGTGACTAAATAAAAGTGGCAGCAATAACAAATCTCGAAGACTGTATGTTTGCCTGTCTGTGTTTTTTCATGTAGAAACTACTAGATTGATGAAGCTCAAATTTTGCAAGGTTATAGCTGATACCTTTGGTTAACACACAGACTACTTAGGCCCTACTATCACGCTGTCTTTTAGCGAAATAAAACGTGAAGTAAGTCAGAGAAAAAGTGTATGCCTGGGACCCTGCCTAAAGGGTTGGTCCTATTCAACACTAGAACAGAGCACCGGGCGAGTTGGCCGTGCGCGTAGAGGCGCGCGGCTGTGAGCTTGCATCCGGGAGATAGTAGGTTCGAATCCCACTATCGGCAGCCCTGAAGATGGTTTTCCGTGGTTTCCCATTTTCACACCAGGCAAATGCTGGGGCTGTACCTTAATTAAGGCCACGGCCACTTCCTTCCAACTCCTAGGCCTTTCCTATCCCATCGTCGCCATAAGACCTATCTGTGTCGGTGCGACGTAAGGCCCCTAGCAAAAAAAAAAAAAAAAAAAAAAGAACAGAGCAGGTGTACTTAAGATTCGATTTGCAAGAAACAAGTTTATGTGAATTTTCTTCGTAACTCTTACTCTCTCCGAGAAAAGAATGTTTCTGTTATGGCGCATACTTATGAGGGTTGGAGTGTGATGTCCTTACTCTGAACAAATAAAATAAACCACAAAATGGTGGAAGCTGCACCATTTAATTCGTGAACAGCTAAACACATTCCTGTGTGATTCACAGCGCCCACTCACACTCTCGCCTTTTCTTCACTTTTCTCAGTTAACCAAGTATATTGTACGCGCACGTTTTAGTGATTGATTTTTTACTCGGTTGAGGAGTAAGGAAGGAGCACTGCCGGCACCGGTAGTACTGCCAATTGAATGGAAATGAAATCTGAATTGAATCGATAATATGATCGTTCGATATGAATGTTCTAAACCTTTATTAACTTACAACAACTGTGTCACACACACAATATATAATATTATATAACATGTCTCGGTGCGAAACGTGTTCCTAGCATGAATTCTATAGTTTGGCTTTGCTGTGTAAACAACAACAGTACGAGTACGTAAAGTGTACGCCAGATGTCGCACAGCAATCATAAGCGATTCTTAGTCTGTGTTTCAAAGGTTGCCAATACGAATCTCGAAGATAACCGAAGTCGACCGATTCAGCACTAGGGTATAAATCTATCGCTAAAAAGTGCACAGATAATAGTTGGGGACAAAACATGAAGGCCTCAGTTCCTGGAAGCGAGCTGGAAGAAAGCAGTCAATCACACCCCGCACCCTGCTGAGTTAACGAGTTCTAAGTGATCCTTGTTTGGTGTGGAGAGGTTGCCAAACCACTTTCTTCCTCACTATCTGCCCTTTCTTTCGTGTAGAGTGCAGTAGCCGACACCGAGCTGCCGCTGGAAAGTAGTGGTGTGAGTCCAGGTCGTCATGATTTGTCCCCAACTATACAAACCATATACAACTGACTCCACGAAAATTTGAGGACAGTACACTAGCGCTGCGTGTGAGTCTATCTTATTTTCAATGCCTTTGGTTGGCCAGGAACTTGAATGACGAAACAAAAACAGAGATGCATAAGGTCAGCTAGCACGGCATGGAGGTTCACTGTAAGATACTGCAATAATATAATATAATATAATATAATATAATATAATATAATATAATATAATATAATATAATATAGATCGTTCTAACTCTCGTTCACTCGCAGCCTTCCTTATTCTTGACATTCCCCAAGTTGTCATGACAAATTTTAGCGAAATGTCTTGGAAACATACCGTTCTTTAGGGAACCGTTTTACACGATATCTATGCGCAGGCCAATTATTCCATAACATAATCCAATAATAAAACATTAATCATTTTTCCTTTGAATTTGTATTTATGCAGACACTACTAAAACAACCTCTTTACTGTTTTTGTAGTGCTATCATGTTTTTTTCTGTCCATTGGCGGATTCTTTAAGATTTTGGGAAAAATACAGGGACAGCCTTTCTGAGGAAGTAAAAAGACAGGTGGAGAGTGAGTGTCTGCCATTATAAAGGAAACTGCCCAATTCGAGTATGACTGGCAGTAGGCAAGGGGACCTGCCATAACAATGAAAATTCCCCAACTCGATTACAGCTGGAAACAGGCAAGGGGGCCTGTCATTACTATGAAAATTCCTTAACTCGGTCTTCACGTGAAAAACTATGTATGGCGACTTCCCCGTCGTGTTTATGGGGTAACTCTAAGAGCTATGCAATTTAATAAAATCTCACAGCATGTACACTACTTCGTTTGGAATTCTGTAAACAATGTAGAATTTCGTAGCGAAGCACGGGTACAGGAGCTAGTATTACATACACCGTATTATAATGTGACAATACCTCAGGAATATGTATGACTTTAAACGAAATTCTCCAGTCAGAGGGTTGAAAGTAAGTCCAGTTCTACGAGTAGTATCGGAAGCCAAATTTAAGTGATTTCTTGCAGGGCCGCAGCGTGATAATACTGCCATCCTGATTATGTTAGTAATTTCACCAACTAAGAACTAGGGGAGTTCTAGAGTAGGTGTAATCGTGGTAAATAGTGACGGAAGTTTTCACGAGAACAATTACGACCTTCCTGGGCGACCCTCTTATCCTGCAGGCTTGAAACGAGCACTTCAAGTGCTATCGGCAGAGCAGGTCGTACATACCAAACTGCTCCCAGGTTCCTGGAAGTAGTTGTCGCTACAGAAACCCCCCACACTGCATCATCTCTGTGAAACATCTCATCCGCCTACCATTTAAGTACCGTCGGCACATTAGATGGAATGGAAAAGGCAATTATTATTATTATTATTATTATTATTATTATTATTATTATTATTATTATTATTATTATTATTATTATTATTATTATTATTATTATTATTATTATTATTATTATTATTATTGCGTGAGAACTTTCGAAATCTTATATCGCCACGATAAATTTCCTTTTAAAGGTTGGTTCCCCTTTTTCTGCATTATTAAGGTGCCCAATCAGCTGCCTGCTTCCTATAAAAAGGCGACCCAGTTACTTAGTGGTTGCCTTTTCGGTCCTCTCTTCGTGTGAAACAGAACTTACAAACATCGCGTGGTTTGACTGATGGCAAGATGAGGGCCAGCTTGAACATGTAAAGACATCTATGTTCGACGCGACTCCTCTCCTGGTTGAGGGAGATATTTTATAGACTTTTAAAATGCGTAATCGTGCAAGCGTGAAGATACGGCCTTCGGGTTTTCTACTAAACTATGCAGGGAGTATTTGTGCTATTAGCAGATAATACGACAGGTTCCTTTTCGCCATGCTGTACCAAAGTAAGTGCTTGGACTTGAATAGTACGTTCAAGTGATTAGCTTCGGTTCCCATTTTTCTTGAGACTTGATCTCGAATATTTTTAGACTTTGGATACGTTACTGAGTTTATTGTTGTTATATTTGCTTGAGCTCCCTTTATTTATTTATTTATTTATTTATTTATTTATTTATTTATTTATTTATTTATTTATTTATTGTCATTTCCTTCAAATATGTATACATCTTTTATTGAATTTATCAAAAAAATTAAAAAATTAAGGGAAATGAATCATAAATATACTAACCAAATTTTGGCTGGTTGTTCTTTTAATTACCTCGTCCATCCCTAAGGTTCTACCATTTCCTTACACCCTGCCCTCTGCTGTAACAAGTATTATTATTATTATTATTATTATTATTATTATTATTATTATTATTATTATTATTTTTTTTTTTTTTTTTTTTTTTTTTTTTTTTTTTTTTTTTTTTTTTTGTTTCGCTGTCGCTACAGCCACAGGGTCTTGTCCTGAGCTAGATACTTCAACTCTGCGTAACACTTGCAGTTCATGGTTCTGTGAATTCTTGAAATAAGACTCTCTTCGTCGTCCTCTTCCTAGTAACTCTCCCTTCAAAGATGTCACAAAAGAAGTTGTGCCGCAGAATTTCACCGAGGTACTTTACTTTACTCGATAACGTTAATCAGATTCCTCTTTTAATCTCTCAGTACTTTATTCTTGTATTTCATATATTCGAACTCGTCCCACTAAGTACCCTCCATACCCTCATTGTTGCTGCTTCTATCCCTTTCTTCTTTTATTCATGCCTCCCTAACGTCCAGCCTTCGCATTCGTACACACCAAAAAATAAAGTTTTTACAAAGGACTTTCGGATTTCTATGCTTATATGTTAGTTGTTGTCAGCAGTATTGTCTCCTGAATATTTAGTTTTCAGGAGCGCATTCTACTCGAAATAAACTTTCGGCATGTTAGGTTGTGTTCAGTACCTATAGTCCATACCGAAGAGATGTTCAGTACAGAACAAAAAAAAGCCAGTCGGACGCCACAGGGATCTGAACCCAAAATAACCAAGAATAACAGCGGATAAGATTAATTACACAACGCGTCGCTTCGTAATCTGCAGGCTTTCGGGATGAGCAATGGTCGCTTGCTAGGCCAAGGCCCATCATGGCTGTAGCGCCATGGATTTTTTTTGTTTTGTTTGTTTTCCTCTTCTTTCTAAGATGCCTACTTGGAACCACTCCTGGGCTTCGATCTTTGCCCAGTATTGACGCATCTTCTCCCAGTGTAGCTCCATTCCTTCCTCCCACCTGGCGCACTTTTCTCAGTGGTTCCAGAAAAACATGGAGTTTCTTCACGATCTCTCCCACAGCCTGTCTATTTTGTCTGTCAGCCATAGTTCTTATACGTCCTTCTCAGTCTTGGTACGGACTTATTAGTTTTGCCAGAAGGTTATCGGGTGGTTGGTCAGCCTGCTGGGAGACAATCTTACCACGTGGCAATGATAATAAGAAGAAGAGTAACGTGTTGTCTCCGGAGAGGCCTGGTGCTGGTCTTTCGAGTTGACACCGTATAGGTAACCTGCGCATCTGTGAGGATGGGGCCCGATCTAAAATGAAATCTAATGCTGAAGACGTCACAAACACACATCCCCCGAGCCATAGGAATTACATGTTGTTGTTTGAGTCATTAGTCCATAGACTGGTTTGGTGCAACTTCCGCGCTGCCCTATCCTGTGCTAACCTTTCCATTTCTACGTAACTGCTACAACCTACATCTGCCCTAATCTGCTTGCCATATTCATACTTTGGTCTACCCCTACCGTTCATACCGCCCACACTTCCCTCAAAACCCAGCTGCACTAGTCCTGGGTGTCTTAAAATGTGTCCTACCATTCTATTTCTTCTTCTAGACAAATTTAGCCAAATCGATCTCCTCTTACCAGTTCGATTCAGTATCTCTTCATTCTTCTGTAACACCACATTTCAAAAGCTTCTATTCTCTTTCTTTCTGACCTAGTTATCGTCAATGTTTCACTTCCGGACATTGCCATGCTCCAGACGAAAGTCTTCAAAAAACATATTTCTAATCCCTATATCAATGTTTGAAGTGAGCAAATGTCTTTTCTTAAGAAAGGCCTTACTTGCTTGTGCTAGTCTGCATTTTATGTCCTCCTTACTTCGTCCATCGTTAGTTCTTTTACTACCCAAGTAACACCATTCGTCTACTTCCTTTAAGATTTCATTTCCTAATCTAATATTACCTGCATCACCTGCCTTCGTTCGACTGCACTGCATACTCTTGTTTTGGACTCATTTATTTTCATCTTGTACTCCTTACCCAAAACTCTGTCCATACAATTCAGCAATTTCTCCATATGTCCGGCAGTCTTGGATAAAATAACAATATCATCAAAAAGTCTCAGGATTTGATTTCCTCCTCTTGGATTGTAATTCCCCTTCCAAATTCCTCTTTGATTTCCTTTACTGCGTGTTCTATATAAACACTGATAAAGTGGGGGGGAGGGGGAAAACTGTAAACTTACCTCACTCCATTCTGAATTGCTGCTTCTTTTTCAAAGCCTTCAATTCTTATCACTGCAGACTGATTTTTATACAGATTGTAGATATTTCTTCGTTCTCGGTACCTGATCCCAATCACCTTTAGAATCTCATACAGCTTGGTCCAATCAACATTATCAAATGCCTTTTCAAGATCTACGAACGCCATGTATGCGGGCTTGTCCTTCATAATTCGATCCTCTACGATCAGACGTAAAGTCAGGATTACTTCACGTATTCCTACATTTCTTCTGAAGCCAGATTGATCTTTTTCCAGCTCAGTTTCATATTGTCTTTCCATTCTTCCGTAAATAATACGCGTTAAGATATTGCAGGCGAGATACTAAACTAGTGGTGCGGTAGTTTTCACACTTGTCAGCACCGGCTTTCTTGGCAATAGGTATATTAACATTCTGCCGAAAATCAGATGACACTTCTCCTGTCTCATACATCTTACACACTAAATGGAATGACCTCGCCTTGGTAGTTTATCCTAAGACAGTCAGTAATTCAGAGGAAGTGTCATCAGTTCCAGGTGCCTTGTCCCTATTCAGGTAACTCAAAGCTGTGTCACTGAATTCAATACTGGGCCCTCCATTTCACCAGCATCAACAGTCTTTTCTTGTTCAAGAACTACATAATCTACGTCTTTACCTTGATACAACTGTTGTATATGTTCCTGTCGTCTTTCTGCCTTGTCTTCTTTCCCTATAAGTGGTTTTCCATCTGAGCTCTCAATATTCATACACTTAGATTTCCTTTCTCCAAAGATTCCCTGTACGCAGCATCTACCTTTCCTAGGTCCATACAACCGTCAACATCTTTGCACTTCTCCTTTAGCCATTCTACCCACATCATTCTTTAATCGCCTGTATTCCTTTCTGCCCCCCTCATTTTTTTGCATTCTTGTATTTTCGTCGGAGAATCTCCTGTGTTATCCTTTGATTCTTAGTTGGTCTTTCCTTTCTTCCTAACATTTCTTCAGCAGCTCTAGAGACCTCATTCTCACCACTGTCCATTTTTCCTCTGTTGTGTTTCCTTCAGCCTTTCCATTTAGTCCTTGTGCAAAATGTTCCTTGGAACAATCCCTCACACTCTTTTCTTTCAATTTGTCTGGATCCCATCTCCTTTCCTTCTTTCCTTTCTTCAATTTCTTCAACTTAAGGTGGCATTTCATTACCAACAAGTTGTGGTCAGAGTCCTCCTCTGCTTCTGGGAAAGTTTTGCAATCCAACACCTGGTTTCTGAATCTCTGCCTAATCATAATGAAGTCTATTTGATACCTTCCAGTGTCTCCGGGCCTCGTCCACGTATACAGCCGTCGTTTGTGGTGTTTGATCCAAGCATAACAACGACTCTATTGTGATCGATGCAGAATTCAACCAGCCAGATTCCACTTTTATTCCTTTGTCCCAGTCTGAATTGTCCTACTGTATTACCTTATCTTCCTTCGACTACCACTGCATTCCAGTCTCCCATCACTATTATGTAGATTCTCCTCACCTTTTACATAATTATTGTATTAAATCTTCTATTTCATATATTCTTCCGATTTCCTCATCATCCGCTGAACTACTGTAGTAGGCATATAGTGCTGCACTAGTGTGGTGGGCATAGGTTTGGTGTCTATCTTGACAACAATAATCCTTTCATTATGCTACTCATAGTAGCTTACCCACTGCCCTATTTTCTTATTAATTGTGAAACCAACACCTGCATATCCCCTGTTTGATTTTGTGTTGATAATTCTGTAGTCGCCTGACCAAAAATACTGCTCTTCCTGCCAACGTACTTCACTTATCAATCAATCAATCAATCAATCAATCAATCAATCAATCAATCAATCAATCAATCAATCAATCAATCAATCAATCAATCACTCAATCAATCAGTCACTACTGATCTGCATTTAGGACAGTCACCCAGGTGGCAGATTCCCTATCTGTTGTTTTCCTAGCCTTTTCTTAAATGATCGCAAAGAAATTGGAAAATTATTGAACATTTCCCTTGGTAAGTTATTCCAATCCCTAACTCCCCTTCCTATAAACGAATATTTGCCCCAATTTGTCCTCTTGAATTCCAACTTTATCTTCGCATTGTGATCATTCCTACTTTTAAAGACACCACTCAAACTTATTCGTCTACAGATGTCCTCCCACGCCAGCTCTCCTCTGACAGCTCGGAACATACCATTTAATCGAGCAGCTCGTCTCCTTTCTCCCAAATCTTTCCAGCCCAAACTTTGCAACATTTGTAACGCTACTCTTTTGTCGGAAATCGCCCAGAACAAATCGAGCTGCTTTTCTTTGGATTTTTTCCAGTTCTTATATCAAGTAATCCTGGTGAGGGTCCCCTACACTGGAACCATACTCTAGTTGGGGTCTTAATAGAGACATATAAGCCCTCTCCTTTACATCCTTACTACAACCCCTAAATACCCTGATAACCATGCGCAGAGATCTGTACCCTTTGTTAACAATTATATTTATGTGATTATCCCAATGAAGGTCTTTACTTATATTAACACATAGGTACTTACAATGATCCCCACAAGGAACTTTCACCCCCATCAACGCAGTAATTAAAACTGAGAGGACTTTTCCTATTTGTGAAACTCACAACCTGACTTTTAACCCCGTTTATCATCATACCATTGTCCACCGTCCATCTCACAACACTATCGAGGTCACCCTGCAGCCGCTCACAATCTTGTAACTTATTTATTACTCTGTACAGAATAAAATCATTTGCAAACAGCCTTATCTCAGATTCCACTTCTTTACACATATCATTGATATACACTGACTGACAGAGCAAATGCAACACCAAGAAGGAGTGGTCAGAACTTTATGCCAATTGCAGGGTAGACTGACGTCACTGAGGTATGCTCATGATGTGAAATGCGCCGCTGTGCTGCGCACGTAGCGAACGATAAATGGGACACGGCGTTGGCGAATGGCCCACTTCGTACCGTGATTTCTCAGCCGACAGTCATTGTAGAACGTGTTGTCGTGTGCCACAGGACACGTGTATAGCTAAGAATGCCAGGCCGCCGTCAACGGAGGCATTTCCAGCAGACAGACGACTTTACGAGGGGTATGGTGATCGGGCTGAGAAGGGCAGGTTGGTCGCTTCGTCAAATCGCAGCCGATACCCATAGGGATGTGTCCACGGTGCAGCGCCTGTGGCGAAGATGGTTGGCGCAGGGACACGTGGCACGTGCGAGGGGTCCAGGCGCAGCCCGAGTGACGTCAAGCGGTGGCAGCCCCGCACGCCACGTCAATCGCCATTCTTCAGCATGTGCAAGACACCCTGGCTGTTCCAATATCGACCAGAACAATTTCCCGTCGATTTGTTGAAGGAGGCCTGCACTCCCGGCGTCCGCTCAGAAGACTACCATTGACTCCACAGCATAGACGTGCACGCCTGGCATGGTGCCGGGCTAGAGCGACTTGGATGAGAGAATGGCGGAACGTCGTGTTCTCCGATGAGTCACGCTTCTGTTCTGTCAGTGATAGTCACCGCAGACGAGTGTGGCGTCGACGTGGAGAAAGGTCAAATCCGGCCGTAACTGTGGAGCGCCCTACCGCTAGACAACGCGGCATCATGGTTTGGGGCGCTATTGCGTATGATTCCACGTCACCTCTAGTGCGTATTCAAGGCACGTTAAATGCCCACCGCTACGTGCAGCATGTGCTGCGGCCGGTGGCACTTCCGTACCTTCAGGGGCTGCCCAATGCTCTGTTTCAGCAGGATAATGCCCGCCCACACACTGCCCGCATCTCCCAACAGGCTCTACGAGGTGTACAGATGCTTCCGTGGCCAGCGTACTCTCCGGATCTCTCACCAATCGAACACGTGTGGGATCTCATTGGACG
The DNA here is from genome assembly GCF_040414725.1 of Anabrus simplex. Lineage (NCBI taxonomy): Eukaryota > Metazoa > Arthropoda > Insecta > Orthoptera > Tettigoniidae > Anabrus > Anabrus simplex. Next base: position 293,244,894 of record NC_090269.1, read on the forward strand.
CCATTTGCAAACTCTGCCCCAGCCTTGTACGGACGACCAACTGTGGCAAATGGTTGACAGAGAATGGAGAACCATCCCTCAGGACACCATCCGCACTCTTATTGACTCTGTACCTCGACGTGTTTCTGCGTGCATCGCCGCTCGCGGTGGTCCTACATCCTACTGAGTCGATGCCGTGCGCATTGTGTAACCTGCATATCGGTTTGAAATAAACATCAATTATTCGTCCGTGCCGTCTCTGTTTTTTTCCCCAACTTTCATCCCTTTCGAACCACTCCTTCTTGGTGTTGCATTTGCTCTGTCAGTCAGTGTATATATAAGAAAACATAAAGGTCCAATAATACTGCCTTGAGGAATTCCCCTCTTAATTATTACAGGGTCAGATAAAGCTTCGCCTACTCTAATTCTCTGAGTTCTACTTTCTACTTATACCAACTACATCTAACTTTAGTATATCCATCTCCCTTTTCAGATTCTCCAACATACCACAACGATTCAAACTTCTAACATTCCACGCTCCGACTCGCAAAGTGTTAGTATCCATCTTCCTAATGATCACCCCCTCTCGTGTAGTCCCCACCCGGAGATCCAAATGGGGGACTATTTTACCTCCGGAATATTTTACCCGGGAGGAAGCCATCATCAGTACATCATTTATACAGAGAGAGATGCATATTCTCTGGAGTTAGTTACGCCTGTAGTTTCCCGTTGCTTTCAGCCATGCAGCAGTATCAACAGAGCTAAGCCATGTTGAGTATTATTACAAGGCCATACCTGTCAATCATCTAGACTGCTCCCTTTGTAACTTCCGAAAGGCTGCAACCCCCCTTTCGATTAATAGAGCTCTGAATTGTGACGTGTCTATTTTTTTTCATTTTCCAGTACCGGACCTACGATCTTCCAGAAAAGTCTTCTCTTTCTTTTTATTTTTATTTTTACAAGTTGTTTTCCGTCGCACCGACACAGACAGGTTTTATGGCGCCGATGGGATAGGAAAGAGCTAGGATTGGAACGGAAGCGGCCGTCGCCTTAATTAAGGTACATCCCAGCATTTTCCTGGTGTGAAAATGGGAAATCACGGAAAATCGTTTTCAGGGCTGCCGACATTGGGGTTCGAACCCACTATCTCCCGAATACTGGATACTGGCCGCACTTAAGCGACTGCTATCGAGCTCGATTCTCTCTCTCTCTCTCTCTCTCTCTCTCTCTCTCTCTCTCTCTCTCTCTCTCTCTCTCTCTCCCTCTCTCTCTCTCTCTGACTTGCAGTTTTTCAGTCAAGTTTTTTCTATTTAGTGACAGACACTCCATGGCTTCTGGGTGGTTGACTGTTCTGTAGTGTTTCGGTTTCAGATTTCGTGAAAGACATCGTTCGTTGTAAATTCTTTGTGTCAATAGGCCAGTTGCAGCTTGTTAAATCTCTCTGAGAGAGATGCTTTCTGTGAGAAGATAGGTTCTAAATGTTATTTGCTTTACGTCCCACTAACTACTTTTACGGTTTTCGGAGACGCCGAAGTGCCGGAATTTTGTCCCGGAGTTCTTTCTACGTGCCAGTAAATCTACCGACACGGGTCTGACGTATTAGAGGACCTTAAAATCCATCGAACTGAATCAGGACCGAACCTGCCAAGTTGGGTTCAGAAGGCCAGCGCCTCGACCGTCTGAGCCACTCAGCCCGGCGAAAGATAGGTTCAACTAGTCGCCGAGGTACTTAAATTTCTCCGCACGCTTGGTTTCACCCTCTTCTTGTGACATCTCTCTGTTAGACTTTCTGATGTTGGTGAATACTTGGTCTTCTCCAGTGACACTTTGAGTCCCGGTTTGGCTGTTGCTGTCTAAGATAATATTGACCTGGATCGCCGCTATTTCTAGCGATCATTGCCATTATTATTAATCGTATGCATACAGTAAAAGAACATTAATTAAACAAGAACAACATGGATTCAGACATATTTATACAATTCACAAATTAATGTCCAAGTTCCTTAGATACTCCACTGAGTTAGATGTTACGTACACAAAATCTCTGATGGTGCCGTGGTGAGCTTTCAAAGAACATTGGTGTACAGTGCGAGCGATAGTCTGTCTATCGGCACCGCAATCACACGTGGGAGTTGCTAACTTCCTCCACTTGCATAATGCATAACCGAGGTCGATAGCTGCGGTCGATTAAGTGCGGTCAGTACCCAGTGTTTGGGAGATAGTGGTTCGAACCCCACTGTCGGCAGGCCTGAAGACGGTTTCCTGTGGTTTCCCATTTTCACACCAAGCAAATGCTGGGGCTGCACCTTAAATAAGGCCACGGTCGCTTCCTTCCTACTCCTAGCTCTTTCTTATCCCACCGTTACCATAGGACCTCTCTGTATCCGTGCTACGTAAAACCACGTGGTAATAGTGGAACAGCACAAACACCATAGCCAGTCTGAATTCTCTTCAGCCCGTCCACGTCCTTCTGGATAGATCGAATCCAGGATCCGTCATGTGCATAGATAGATAAATGTCTTTATTTGAGCAGTTAAGGCCGTTACCCTTCTCTTACACTAAACTAAACGACATTCCATTGAATTCTGAAGCAGAAGCTGAGTTCCAGTTCAGGGTCCACTGGTTCTCAAGGTCGATGTTCTCCGCTGCTAGTCTCTGAGCTGTGCGTGGGGGTAGATTTCTTGATTTCAACTTATTAGTCTCTAAATTAGTGATATCACTATGATCAGTGCAATGTCGTCTGCAAAGGTCAGACAGTTTACTATTAGCCTTTCTTTCTTGCGACCCAGGTAGACCCCACTTCGGACATTCTAATTGACTGGTTCCTTATGGCTTTCTCTGAAAGTTGAAGAGGAGTTGGCAAAGCCCATCACCTTGTTTGACCCCTATTTTGATCTTGAAAATTTCCGGAGATTTCGCCTCTGAATTTTACCTTGGAATGTGTGTCATTCACGGTTTGTAGAATGAGTCTTCGAGTTTTGTTGTATCCTCCTAGATCCTCAAGAATTTTACTAAGGGTTTGCGTTTCCACGGAGTCGTAGGTTTTTCCAAATTCAACAAAGGTGAGCGCCACCCTGCGGCTTCTTATCTTTGAGAAGGTTATTACTGTCTTCAGGTTGAGGGTTCACTGAGTAAAAAGTCGACCCTTCCTGAAGCCTCCCTGGCATTCATCTAGTCGATTCTCTTCCGTTGTTAGTAAGGCCTTGGACAGCACCTTGTGCATTATCGGGAGGGGACAGATCCTTCGAAAGTTATTCGCGTCTGAAAGTTCTTCTTCCTTATGAAGGGAGTGAATCAAAGCTGAGGTCCACTCACATGGCAACTTCTCTGTTTCCTAGATGTTCTGAATGATCTCAGTAAGCTTGTTCACTGCCTTGCAAGGTACAGCCCCAGCATTTTCCAAGTATAAACTGGGAAACCATGGAAATCCATCTTCATGGCTGCCGACGGTAGGATTCGAACCCACTATCTCCCGTATGCAAGCTCATAGCTACACGACCTTTAGCGCACGGCCAACTCGCTCGGTGTCAAGTCTGTATGGTCTGACTCCGTGGGTAGCCGGTTCGAGACCCGTTCGTGAAAACAAATAATGTCACCACCAGAATGTTGGTCGGCAGGCTAGGAGAGGTGATGGGTGGTATACAATTTCAGGTCACTAAAGTGTGTACCAAAAGTCTGTATTAATTCCAAACCTCTCCACAGTGTTCATGTGGAGTAAGGGCATACAACGCTGTTGACAATGATTCGCGCGTCGGATGGAGACGTTAAACCTTAACCAGAACCCTTGGTGTTAATCGACAGGAATAGTCTATCTGCTGACACCGGGTTTCACCCCTCCCTACCTCATTATCATCATCGCACATCCAACCGTGCAGGTCACCCATTGGCGTCAAATAGAAAGACCTGCACCAGGCGAACCGAACACTCTCGGCACTGAAAAGTCATACGATAAATGTAGAATATTATATTATATTATATTATATTATATTATATTATATTATATTATATTATATTATATTATATTATATTATATTATATTATATTATATTATATTATATTATATTATATTATATTATATTATATTATATTATATTAGTTTACAGCCATTTGAGACCACATTAAGCAACAACCACCCATTGCTGGAAGCCTTCTTTGCAGCCCAAAATCTTTGCATTTTTTCTCTGGCAGCCTGTTTTCTTTCCTCTGTCCATCCCCTATTCATTTTCTGTTCGTCATGAAAGCCTCTGAAGCTATCGATCACTGATATATACTTTGTTCGGTTTATGATGTCTTCCTGGTTTAATCCAGACTGCCCAAGATATTTTCTTACCTCCCTGAACCATTTGTCGGAAATGAAATGTATGGCTTTTAGTGCCGGGATATCCCAGGACGGGTTCGGCTCGCCAAGTGCAGGTCTTTCTATTTGACCCCCGTAGGTGACCTACGTGTCGTGATGAGGATGAAATGATGATGAATACAACACATACACCCAGCCCCCATGCCGTAGGAATTAACCAAATAGGTTAAAATCCCCGACCCGGCCGGGAATCGAACCCGGGACCCTCTGAACCGAAGGCCAGTACGCTGACCGTTCAGCCAACGAGTCGGACATTTGTCGGAAACTTTAGGTGTACTGTTAAGTGTTTTTAAAATCTGTTTTGTCCATTCTAAACAGATGACCATGCAATTTGAGTCTTCTTTTCTTCATAAACTCAATCAATATTTCTCTTTCTTGGTATATCTCTCCCCTTCCTCTTAACTTACACTGGCCATCCACGATTTTTTGACCCACCATTATTTTGCCGAAGATCTTCCTCTCAAATTTCTCGGCTTCTGTTAGTCCCGACATTCATGTCATTCGAAGGCATTCGCTAGCATACGAGTACAGATACACTGTTTTGATTACTGTATTGTAGTGCCTTAGTTTAGCTCGCCTTGAGTTGGCTTTCCTCTTGTATAGAGCATAGAACATTGTTATTATTATTATTATTATTATTATTATTATTATTATTATTATTATTATTATTATTATTATTATTATTATTATTATTATTATTATTATTATTATTATTATTATTATTTCAGTTCAAAAATTAACGGGTATATCTATGGTCGAATAAAATACCCCATTAGCGTTTGTCGGGCGATGACAGAAAGGGGGATTGTTTCTTCCATCAAGCAGACCTCTTTTAAAGGAAAAATCTTTACCTGAAATAGTAACTCCATTGTACGGAGGAAACTGTACTTCAAAGAAATATTTCTATATAAACTATATTTTAAAGTATTTCAAATTTATTCGCATATGGCCGTGTTCCTCACCGCCCTGAATATGTTTTGAAAACTGCTTTGAACTTCGTTCATGTCCGCGTAACTATTAGCTGTTATGGAAAAATACCGGCTCTCTGAAGGAGAAGTCCGCCGTTGTTGACAGACTCACCTTACGCTTTTCTAATGACAATACCAAAAGTCAGGAGAAATTAGTGTATAGTAGTGTCTTAGCTTTCCTCTTGTATAGAGCAAAGAGCGTAGAACATTATTATTATTATTATTATTATTATTATTATTATTATTATTATTATTATTATTATTATTATTATTATTCCAGTTCAAAAATTAACGGGTATATCTATCGTCGAATAATGTATCCCATTAGCGTCATATTAGAACTGTCATATTTTCAGTGTGAAAGACAAGTCAGTGTTGACGTAATCCCCATCCCTGAAAAGCTCCAGTTCGATTTAGCGAAAGGGGTATCTCCTCTTCCCAGTTGTCCAGCTCCGGGAAACAGTCATACTGCTAGATTAAGGTTATATACCCCGCTGAACCTTAAGGGTAAATAAAAATAAATTAATAAATTAATTAATTCATTCATGAATAATATGCCGCTTTTTTCTTGCCATAGTGGAACTATCCGCCTGTTGCCATTTCTTGATGAATGCGGTTCCTTTCCGTCTGTTTCTTGGTACAGGCCAGAGCAAATCGTAGCAGCCACTAAAGTTCCATTCTCATTTATGACTGATAGTACGGAGCTGCAGAGGTATGGGTGGGCTGATTAATGATATTCGGAGCACGACTTGTGCATCTGAGTGTTATGAAAGATATGTTATCTTCTATAGGGTAGTCATACTGGCTCAGTGATAAAATCGATGGCAAATTACCTCTCTCCTTATTTTAGGTAATACGCCTCATTTTCTGCTTTTGCGGCTTCCCTATAACCGCATAACCTCTGGTAATGCTATTTAAGGATCACACCCAGCCTTTGAGCTAATGGACTAACAAACAGATAGATGGAACTGAACATAAAAGAACTAGAAACAGCCGAACTCATGTTGGAAAAATATAAGAGTATTTCAGAAATTAAGAAGCCTGTCCTTTCTCATGACAGTGAGACCACCCGCATTGGGCATCGTGCACGAATTGCTTGCTAATGTTGTGAAGTTTGGTTGTGATTGATGTTGCGGCAGAAGATACAGATGGAGTATGATATGTCTTGCTGAAGGTCCCATGCTCGCTGTCACGATTACAATCATCTGGTGAGATTCCCGCAGCTGAATGCCAATAAATCTCTAACAAAATCTTTCACAGTAGCCGCACTTGCACAGCACAGTAAAAGACGTTAGAGTAGAAGACTTCTGTAGATGTAGTATTCTCACACTTTCATGGCATCTGTTGAATATTTAGAACCTGCTACAAGGTCACTGAAAAAGAGATATTCAGAAGAGTATTTGTTTGGTAATACATTTTGAAAGCTTCAAAGAGTTTGACAAGGATATTTGTCTAGTAATTTAATATTCTATACGATGTCTGCAGACTATATCTGAGTCAACGCTACCTCCCAAATAAAATTTGTTATCCTTATTTCAGTTCATGAAGTTCAAGAGAGAAGTATTGAATACATACTCGTTGCTATTGGCTTTACGTCGCACCGACACAGATAGGTCTTACGGCGACGATGGGAGAGGAAAGGGCTAGGACTGGGAAGGAAGCGGCCGTGGCCTTAATTAAGGTACAGCGCCAGCATTTGCCTGGTGTGAAAATGGGAAACCACGGAAAACCATCTTCAGGGCTGCCGACAGTGGGGTTCGAACCCACTATCTCCTGAATACTGGCCGCACTTAAGCGACTGCAGCTATCGAGCTCGGTCATACTCGTTGTGCCTCGATTGTTTTGTGGAGGCACCCACTAGCCTATGTTGTGTTTATTTATGTGTGTTGTAGCAGTGTAACATCACATTTGCCGCTCTAGATGAAAGAAAATGAGGATGTAAAAGCGATAACGGTCAGTCGTAGAGTTCGTTAAAGCGAAGTTGTGTACAAGGTTAAAGTCCGCTTTCTGGAACGCTTGGGTCGTCGTTACCTGTTTTGGCTTCTTTGTGTGTGTTAATTAGTGGATGTACATGGTTCTCTACTTTCTTGTAATACGTCGCTAAAATGTCGGTCGTGTAGTCCAGTTGGTACGAGATCTAGCCATCTAGGTCTTGGAGTGTAGCTCCGTATGTCTGTCAACTTCCAGAGCAAGTCGTAGTGCCCATTTCTGTACTCTCTGTACTCCATTCTTCTTCTTCTTCTTCTTCTTCTTCTTCTTCTTCTTCTTCTTCTTCTTCTTCTACTGCTATATTTTCCGACACCTGTGGGGTCACGGGTGCGAACTGTGTTACACATGTGGATTTTGGCCTGTTTTACGGACGGATGCCCTTCTTGACACCAACCACATGTGGGGGCATGTAATCACTATTGCGTGTTTCTGTAGTGGTTCGTAGTGTGCCTATATTGTAGACCTTCACATTTAGTTTTCTTCCGACTCTGTGATATTAGGACCTCTTATAAAATTATTTATACCGTAGACTGCAGTTCTTTATTCTTTCAAATTCTGTTTACCCGTTTTCTCGTGAGTCAGCGCTGATATGGACTTAGTAACTAAAATTCAAATTCATGAATATCTCTGTAATTATAGCCGGTACGGTAACAATGCATAAGACATAAATGATGGGAAATATAATACTATATAACTTTAGTTACGTAGTATTTATCGATACGACCACTAAAACAAATATTCGAGAATTACATGTTAGGCCTTCCCCAAAACTACCATTTCGCTCAGCGTGAATGCAATTATTTATGGCCTAGATTATAGCTACTTATTCCTTGACTTTGCATTCCGATTTTCATTTAGATACGATCACTAATAAGCTAAATATTTCAGAATTAAATTTTAGGCCTTCCCATAAACTACAATTTTTCTCATCATGAATAGAATTATTTATAGCCTAGGTTGTAGAGACTTATTCCCCGACTTTTCCTGCCGATTTTCATTAAGATACTAATACTAGTAACTTAAATATTTGAGAATTACATTTTAGGTCTTCCCCACTCAGCGTGAATGAAATTATTTGTAACCTAGATTGTAGCGACTTATTCCCCGACTTTGCATACCAATTTTCAGTACATTTTCTTCAGCCCTTTTATCGTGATGCGTGTACATACATACAGACGGACAGAAATTACGGAAAATTAAAAAGTGCATTTCCTTGTTACTGTTGACATGACTGATGCAGAAATACCATCCTTTTTCAAATTCTGAGCAATGTACAGACAAAACTCTTATTTTATATATAGAGTGATTTCCATCTAAAGAGGAAAAGCCCTTCAACCCTCGAATAACGATGAAAAACGGGAAGATTATGGATTCCTTATGCCTCGCAAAACTACAAAAGTACAAGTATTTATCAATAGAGGTCGGCTAGGAAGATCCCTCTGTGGGTCAGTGGTAGAGAGTTGTCCTCCGGAACCAAAGGGTGGTGGTGATGGTAGTGGTGGTAATTATTAATTTGAGGGGAGATTTTAAAAAAGCAACCATCCCCTCTTAACTGCCAACGGCCGTAGCCGTGCTGAAACGCCGAATCCGGTGAGATCTCCGAAGTTAAGCAGCATTGGGCGTGGTCAGGAGTTGGATGGGTTGCCACGCGCTGTTGGTGGGGGGTAAGGGAATGGAGGAGCGGAAAGGAACTGGCCACCCTACCGCACGTAAACTCCGGCTCAGGAACACCTCTGCGGAGGTTCGGACCTGCCTTCGGGCAGAATAACCCTTACCTTACCCTCTTAACTCTATTGAGGAGAGGAAAAGAAAGAGATCTGACAATACAAAGACTGAAAGTATCAGGGATGGAAAATGAAAGAGCCACAAAAGGCATAAAAGGCCTTATAATACTAATACCACCGGCGTTGGAAGAGAATGAGAATTTACTAAGGAAGGCCAGATTAAAAAGTTGAAATAAGGAAGCTGGCATATGTACACTGACTGACAGAGCAAATGCAACACCAAGAAGGAGTGGTCAGAACTTTATGCCAATTGCAGGGTAGACTGACGTCACTGAGGTATGCTCATGATGTGAAATGCGCCGCTGTGCTGCGCACGTAGCGAACGATAAATGGGACACGGCGTTGGCGAATGGCCCACTTCGTACCGTGATTTCTCAGCCGACAGTCATTGTAGAACGTGTTGTCGTGTGCCACAGGACACGTGTATAGCTAAGAATGCCAGGCCGCCGTCAACGGAGGCATTTCCAGCAGACAGACGACTTTACGAGGGGTATGGTGATCGGGCTGAGAAGGGCAGGTTGGTCGCTTCGTCAAATCGCAGCCGATACCCATAGGGATGTGTCCACGGTGCAGCGCCTGTGGCGAAGATGGTTGGCGCAGGGACATGTGGCACGTGCGAGGGGTCCAGGCGCAGCCCGAGTGACGTCAGCACGCGAGGATCGGCGCATCCGCCGCCAAGCGGTGGCAGCCCCGCACGCCACGTCAATCGCCATTCTTCAGCATGTGCAAGACACCCTGGCTGTTCCAATATCGACCAGAACAATTTCCCGTCGATTGGTTGAAGGAGGCCTGCACTCCCGGCGTCCGCTCAGAAGACTACCATTGACTCCACAGCATAGACGTGCACGCCTGGCATGGTGCCGGGCTAGAGCGACTTGGATGAGGGAATGGCGGAACGTCGTGTTCTCCGATGAGTCACGCTTCTGTTCTGTCAGTAATAGGCACCGCAGACGAGTGTGGCGTCGGCGTGGAGAAAGGTCAAATCCGGCAGTAACTCTGGAGCGCCCTACCGCTAGACAACGCGGCATCATGGTTTGGGGCGCTATTGCGTATGATTCCACGTCACCTCTAGTGCGTATTCAAGGCACGTTAAATGCCCACCGCTACGTGCAGCATGTGCTGCGGCCGGTGGCACTCCCGTACCTTCAGGGGCTGCCCAATGCTCTGTTTCAGCAGGATAATGCCCGCCCACACACTGCTCGCATCTCCCAACAGGCTCTACGAGGTGTACAGATGCTTCCGTGGCCAGCGTACTCTCCGGATCTCTCACCAATCGAACACGTGTGGGATCTCATTGGACGCCGTTTGCAAACTCTGCCCCAGCCTCGTACGGACGACCAACTGTGGCAAATGGTTGACAGAGAATGGAGAACCATCCCTCAGGACACCATCCGCACTCTTATTGACTCTGTACCTCGACATGTTTCTGCGTGCATCGCCGCTCGCGGTGGTCCTACATCCTACTGAGTCGATGCCGTGCGCATTGTGTAACCTGCATATCGGTTTGAAATAAACATCAATTATTCATCCGTGCCGTCCCTGTTTTTTCCCCAACTTCATCCCTTTCGAACCACTCCTCCTTGGTGTTGCATTGTCACTGTCAGTCAGTGTAAATAGAATACCAAAATCAGCTAATGGTCCTGTGATCACGAGACCACATTCCCAAATTGAGAGGCCCTGATGGTTAGCCCTTTTAAACGTCCCTTAAGACAGGCAGAGAATACCAGGAATGCATTCCAGAGCTTGACCCACAGGAAAAATGGATCCCAAGATCGCAAGTTCAAACCTTGCCGAGGTAGTTGGATGTTTGAAGGGAGGAGGGAAGTCCATTCGGTACTCCATGTCGTATGATGTCGGCATGTAAGGGATTTCTAGTGTCACATCCGTCACTTACACAACGAAATTTCTTCAAACTCCGGTATAGGCTCTCGAATACATTTCTGACTTCTCCACCTTCAGAGGAATTTGACTCACTCAGCCCGTAGCACTCCAAAATCTGCAGGCCTTCAAGCTGTGGAACAGCCGTCTTGGCAAGCCAAGGCTCTCAACGGCTTCCTGTGTCACAGATTGGTTTCTTGGTGGTGGTGGTGGTGGTGGTGGTGGTGGTGGTGGTGGTGGTGGTAGTATTACTACTACTACTACTACTACTACTACTACTAGTAGTAGTAGTAGTAGTAGTAGTAGTAGTAGTAGTGAATTTACCACCTCTGTTACTCTCTGTAGGTTTCTTCCAGGAATAAGTAGTAGAATTAAGTACAATGACGTCTAGAAACTCTCCCATTGTGGTGGTGATTATTGTTGAAACGAAGGGGGGGGGGACAACAGTACAACTTCCACAATCCACATGCATGTTTTCATTTTTTTTTTCAAGGTGATACAAACAAATTATTAACTTCCCTAAGTTCTAAAGAATTTTTGTGAACCTCCCTTGCTCAACTCTAGTTCCCTTCCAATTCCAGCAGTATTATATTTAGAAAACAGTGGACTGTTCATGTTCTCGTCTACCATTGTCACTTTCTCCCTTTATCCAACATAGTAATTCTTCTAGTTGAAGAACTTTTCTTCCTGATGTTAATGTGCGATCCGCCTGCGGTTGTTTTGATGAATGCAATATTTTTCATTTGTTTCTTAGCTTAAGCCACAGCCAAATTTTGCATCTACCGAAGTCTCGCTCTCTTGCCGCGACAGTGTGTAATCTGCTGAGGTAAGGGTGGTGCTGAGTAATGACATTCGGAACACGACCAGTGTGTCTGAATGTTATGAAAGATGCTACTCGTAGTGCTAGACATGCTGCAATAGCACTTTCTGGCCTAGTGAGGAAAGCAACGGTAAACTACCTCACTCCCCATCATGTCTTGTGCTACCATCGGTTTTTGGCGTTTCCCTGCAACCACATAAACTTCGGTGCTGCTATTCGAGGATCCAACTAGTTTCTGGGGTGAAGACTGAACAGAAAATGTAGGGATGACTACTGTTTTCAAAAGACACAAGGCAAGGTAATCATAGGATCAAGAGAAACCTCTGGCTCTTCGGAGAATGAAGCTATCGCCTTAAGGAAGAAAAGAGCCATGAAAGGCATGAAAGTGGAAATATCACCCTTAAAAAACCAAACCCAGTGGCACTACAGCCCTTGAAGGGCCTTGGCCTACCAAGTGACCGCTGCTCAGCCCCAAGACCTGCAGATTATGAGGTGTCATGTGGTCAGCACGACGAACCCTCTCGGCCGTTATTCTTGGCTTTCTAGACCGGGGCCGCTATCTCACCGTCAGACAGCTCCTCAATTCTAATCCCGTAGGCTGAGTGTACCTCGAAACAGCCCTCAGGTCCAGATAAAAATCCCTGACCTGGACGGGAATCGAACCCGGGGCCACCGGGTAAGAGGCAGGAACGCTACACCTACACCACGGGGCCGGCAAATATCACCCTTGCTCTCACAAAATATTGTCGGAGGGTGGAAAAGAACAAGAGTTGACATGGCGACGTTGGAAAGGAAAGGTGAAACAGAACAGACTGGCACAAGTAATCGGAATCAATGCGAGATTGAGTGCATTGAAACCTTGTATCATTAGATTTGTAACCTTGTCATCGTGACCTTTAAAATAATTGTCACCACCACCAGAAGAAGTGGAAAACGTTCCCATTACTACAAGAATCCACAATCTAATGTGCAAGAGGTTGCTGACTCCAATAAATGGTAGACGTCTCTGGACTTACAAATCTTATTAGTCATTGTAAGCCTGTGACTATTCTTCCGTCTGGGAATTTAAAATGTTACCTTTTCCAAGAATTGGTCGCTGATATATTGATATGTGTCTCCAATAAAACACATCAACTCACAGTTTTTCACACGCACGACGACGTAATACCAATTCATCCGTGTCCAGAACATCCTGTCACATACACTGACCCTTCCACGCCTTCGTCTTAGAGATAGCAGTCGGAAAACAATTGAAGGGTACATGGGAATAACGATCAGCGTTCATCCAAACATTAAATTGAGATGTCACTCTTATATGCAGTTATAGTATAGCTGAACGACTTATTGTTTGCAATTCCACTCAAAATGGTACTCGGGATCATAATTAAACCAGTTCAGAGAGTTTTTCGAGGTATAAATGACAGGTTGTCTTCTTAAGAATAATTTTACGTACAAATACTGGGTAGGCTCATTGCATTAAATTTCGATGGGTATAGGATTACCGTGTTCTGGAGACGAATGGGTTCGCGCCCCAGAAATGGTTGCTCATTTTCTACCGGTGGTAAAAACCAAGAAAGACCCTTAGAAAACCTCTTAGCCTCTACTGTCTCAATTCATTGCCCAACACATCCTCTCCCGTCTGCCCTCAGTTGCATCCCTAATAAAAAAGGGTGGGTAGCCAGTGGCCGATTTTGGAAAGCGGCAGCCGAGACCAGTGTTCCCTTCAAATATATCCTTTTTAAGCAATGTAATTTCCGTACAGGCCGTGAAGGTCCTTGGAGGAGTGGAAGGCAAAAGCTTCCACTATCCGTAACCTCGGCACTAGGTGGGGCAGAGTGGTTGGCGATATTTAAATTTGATTTCTTTGTGATACGTCTCACCGACACAGACAGAACTTCTAGTGACGATAGGAATAATAATAATAATAATAATAATAATAATAATAATAATAATAATAATGTTATTGACTTTACGTCTCACTCACTACTTTTACGGCTTTCGGAGACGCCGAGGTGCCGGAATTTAGTCCAGCAGGAGTTATTTTACGTGCCATTAAATCTACCAACCCGATACTGACGCATTTAAGCACCTGCCAAGTTGGGATCAGAAGACTAGCACCTCAAACCTGTGAACCACTCAGCTCGGTATTGTGACGATAGGATAGGAAAGGGCTAGGACTGGGAAGGAAGTGACCATGGCCTAAATCAAGGTACAGCTCCAGAATTTACTTGGAGTGAAAATATGAGGCCTCGAAAAACTATCTTCAGAGCTGCCGACAGTGGAGTTCGAGCCCACTACCTCCCGAATGCAACCTGACAACTGCGTGACCCAAACTGCGCAGCAACTCATTCAGTGGCTGAGTGAGCTTCAAGGCTTTGTGGCTCTCCAGAAGTAATAATCCCATTCCTAATAGTTTGGTGCCGGGCTGAGTGGCAGAGATGGTTGAGGCGCTGACCTTCTGACCCCAACTTGGCAGGTTCGATCCTGACTCAGTCCGGTGGTATATGAAGGTGCTCAAATACCACGTAAATTTACTGGCACGTAAAGGAATTCCTGCGGAACTAAATTCCGGCACCTCGGCGTCTCCGAAAACCGTAAAAGTAATTAGTGCGACTTACAGCCAATAACATTATCACCAATATTTTGGTCTTCCGATGGCGAATCGAATTAACATCCTTCCGGGTGAATGAGCATATCTGTATCGCCTCGGCTAGGCCGTCCCTTCCCAACAAATATCACAAAATATTTTATTGGAATACACTGAGTTTGGAGTCTGTCAGTATACATAGTAGAGGTGATTTGTTTTCAAGGAACAGATCCTTGCGAGCGAGACGTCCGTATTCTACTGGTTGTATTCATGTCACTGCGAAACAGATGGCTCTGCAATGTGCATGAAGGTTAGTAAAGACCAAGGCAAATCATTTTCACAGGCACTGTTCCATTTGCCACGACGACATGTTGTTAGACCAATGACCAACGAGGAAATACATGAGGGCGCATACGGGATGGAAGTGATACTCATATAATTTTGTTACCGTGTACATGAGTAGACATTGTCAATACCGAACGAGTTGCCCGTGCGGTTAGTGTCGTGTAGCTGTGAGCTTGAATTCTGGAGATGGTGGGTTCAAATCCCACCCTGAAAAAGGTTTCCCGTGGCTTCCCATTTTCACACCAGGAAAATACTGGGGCTGTACCTTAATTAAGGCCACGGCCGCTACATTCCCATTCCTAGCCCTTCCCCATCTTGACAACACCGGAAACCTTCGACGTGTTAATGCAACTTTAAACCACTAGGAAGAAAAAAAACTGTCACCATCGATGCTGATGCCGTAAAGATGCATTTGCACTTACATCCTCGTCCGACTCGTTGGCTGAATGGTCAGCGTACTGGCCTTCGCTTCAGAGGGTCCCGGGTTCGATTCCCGGCCTGGTCGGGGATTTTAACCTTCATTGGTTAATTCCAGTGGCCCGGGGGCTGGTGTTTGTTCTGTCCCCAACATCCCTGCAGCTCACACACCACACGTAACACTATCCTACACCACAATAACATGCAGTTACCTACATATGGCAGATGCCGCGCACCCTCATCAGAGGGTCTGCCTTACAAGGGCTGCACTCGGCTAGAAATAGCCACACGAATTTTTTTTAAAAAAAATCGCTTAACATTATTAATGATACTAGCTGCTGTACCCATCGTTGACGGGTTAGTTTCTGTAATAGAAACAGTGGTTTCGGACACCTCTTTAACGCGGATACCACCGTTAATGCTGATGATGATGGTGCTGGTTGTTTAAACAGGCCTAAAATCTTGGTCATCGGCCCCTAATGGTACGAAATGAGACGAATAATGTAGACTTACGGTGTTCCACACATTGTGGTACGACTTACAAGTAATGTAATACGCACATGTAACGCAGACCTATGGTGTTTCTCACATTACGGTGCCACTCTCACAGACAACGCAAACCCATGGTGTTCCTCACATACGTGTACTAATCATAGGGCTCGTGCTATCCTGTGGTCTTCCACACATAGTGGGTACTAATCACAGGCAACGAAGACCCACGTTGTCGCTCATATAGTGGTACTAATCACAGGCAACGTCCAGACCCGTGGTGCTTCTCATAAAGGTACTACTCACAGGAAACGTAATCCCATGGTGTTCCGCATATATTGGTACTAATTACGGGTACTGTAAAACCCATAGTGATTCACCCTCTGTTTCTACTAATCACAAACCTTTTTATACCTAACAGTGGTACTACTTGCAAGTAAACGCGACCCATAGTGTTCCTCGTAAGTCAAAAATTCAGAGGTAAAAAAAGTGAAATCAGTCATTTTGTTATCTTACGTTTCAGCACTTTGTAAATTATGTAATAGCAATGCATGCACTGCGGCCATAAGAACATTTTAATATGTTGTATTTCTTTTTATTGCTTAAAACAACACGTAGAAAGTGCTTTGTGAAGTGATAGGTGTGAAGAGCAAAGAAGTATAAAATCATATATTGTATTTCAATGAAAAGGCAAGATGGATATGAGTTAAAACGGCACTGAATTTTGCGAACACTGCATGATTAATTTACCTAGCTAAGCTACATAAACTTTTGAATAATATTTTACTTTAATAAATGCATAAAAGTAAAATGGTTGTTTTTACAAAATAATGCAATACTATAAATGTTCATTTTCGATTTTCAATTAATATACTGTGGCATCTTTCTTCAGTACGGACACCTGCACATTACGGGAGAAAAATAATTACCCTTAGGTGTCCGCGTAAGAGAGATTGTATTATTCCGTGGAAGTGAGTGACAGCAGAAGAGACCAGTGAAAGAGCAGTGAATCAGCGAACTGTTATTGTTGAAAGTGATTTATTTATTTATTTGTATTCAGGCCTTCCTCTCTATCATCCTACCCTTCCACACGGATCGCAGGTTTCCGGCATAGAAACCACGTATCAGGTACCGACAGATGTACTCACAATGCCTCTAAAACGTGGCCGGGATGATATCCACAGTAGCATGTCTGACATGGAAACAGGCCGATACTCCTGTAGTATAATTTCCCAACCCTAGCCGCTATCTCTTTGTTAGAACCAACAGCATGTCGGAAGTGGTGTAGGTTTGAGCTGATCGCCACGCTGGGGGTGAGAGCAATCTCCACAGTACTCTCTATAGAGTTAGTTATCGGCATTGAACTTAATCTGTCACAGGACCGCCACTGATATTTCAATTATTTTTCACTGTATCTAAAACAATTATAGAACGAAAGAGTTTATAAATAATAAATTAAATTTTGTGATGAGCAATTTTTCTGTAAAACCAGTCTTAATAGAAATACATCGAAGTTTGTGTTTCAGACTCCCTCTAAAGGCCCTTTCCCGCAGAACGTGTTTTGGACAACATGTAGCTAAGGTCTTACTCGCTCTTATCCTAAACTTATAATACCAAGTTTCATGAAAACCCACTTAACAATTTCCCGTTGATCTTGTAACAAACAGACAAACATTAAGCTGAACTCGACATAGTCCATTATTATTTTGTCCTCTCCAGTACAAAGACCAAGTATCAGGTTAATACAGAAGGCTGGCAATCATCCTGAAGTATTTCCCATGTCAGAGTTGCCGTATCGTGAATTTCAAGCTACTATCGGAAGTTCCGTGCCCAGGGTAATCTTCCCCGCCCACTGCTACATATTTCTTCTACCTTTCCTTCTATAACCAGTTGTGTTGTTGTATGTTGGGTATTCAGCCCAAAGGCTGGTTTGATCCTCTACAGCTCCACCAACAGCTGTTATAGATAGCCTAGGTGTCACTGAAGAGGCATACTAGGGAGATAAGGAGTGAGGTAGTTTCCCGTTGCTTTCCTCACCGAGTCAGAAGTTGCTATTACATATCAGTCTGCCAAGCCCACTGAAATGCATGCACCAACTGACCCTATGAGCGATATTTTCACACCATTCATAACAGGGACTGGCTGCATAACGAACGGTATTACTAGAATCGCTCATACCTCGGTCACTTTCATATTGTCAAAGCCAAGGATGAGACTGAGGCAGGTCAATGAAAGTAACAAATTTATTCTAGCCCGTACCGGAAGACATAGTGCACTGTAAACACTACATCCTGCCAGCAAACCAGTTGTATCAGGCTGTATTTGACATTTCGAAAGATGTGTCCGAAACAGGCTGCTTTTCTGTTTATTGCGAGGGTTATGAATTACCCTGATTTCACCCTGATTTACCTCCTCGTTGGTAACGTGGTCTACCCATGGGATCTTCAACATTCTGCGATACATCCACATTTCAAAGATCTGCAATTAGTGCATTTAGTGTCCATTCTACGACATCGTAAAGCAGCACCAACAATTAGCACTTCACTACAGGTCACGGTTGTAGATAATAACGTTTTAATTTCAGAAACACATTTCTTGAGATAGAAAATATTTTATCAGAATAAACGAGTTGGAATCAGCCGAGACGTGGTGACAGTAGTTTGTTTCGCTTGGAACAGAGGCTTACGACCGAGATGTACAATATATATATATATATATATATTAGTTGTTTTACGTCGCACCGACACAGATAGGTCTAACGGCGACGATGGGACAGGAAAGGGCTAGGAGTGGGAAGGAAGCGGCCGTGGCCTTAATTAAGGTGCATCCCCAGCATTTGCCTGGTGTGAAAATGGGAAACCACGGAAAACCATTTTCAGGGCTGCCGACAGTGGGGTTCGAACCTACTATCTCCCGAATACTGGATACTGGCCGCACTTAAGCGACTGCAGCTATCGAGTTCGGTGTACAATATTTTAAAACGCATCAGTGTTATAGAGTACAAGAATAGCATTTCAGATCACTAAATACGGTAAATACGTTGCATCTAGTAAATCATCAGCTTCGGCAACAAACATGAACGAGACCTAAAAAGGCGAGTTGGTTGCACGTTTTGAATTACATAGCTGTGAGCTTGCATTCGGGAGTCAGTAGGTTTGATCCCCGCCGTCAGCAGCCCTGGAGATGATTTTCTGTGGTTTCTCATTTTCACAGAAAGCATATACAGGGGCTTTTCCTTCCCAAACCTAGTTATTTCCTATTCTTGCTGTCTGATATAAGAGGCGACTAAACGGGACCCTAGAGGCTCTTAACGTGAAAACGTGGGTTAGCAACCACGGGGCTCTTGGCTGAACCCTTCCATTGCTTCCACTTACTTGTGCCAGGCTCCTTACTTTAAACTATTGGTCAACTCTTTGTCATTTTCCGACCCCGGCGGTATTAGGTGTCGAGGCCTAGGGAATCTTTCATTATCACTTCCTTCGTAGCCCTTGTCTTCCTTTTCGAAGTCTCGGATCCCTTCCAAGTTTTCCCTCTGATTACTGTTGATAGAGGATTGTTGCCTAGTTGTTCTCCCTCTTAAAACAATAATCACTACGACCATCACACCTATTCTTGCATCGCTGAAAATCTTCGATATGTTAATTCGATGTTAAACCACTAGCAGAATATTATAAAAAGACCTAATTATTCAAGCAACCGTAAAACAAAAATAATTCATCTCGTAAGTGGACGAAGAGAATAGAGTATAGACGAATAGGTTCTAAGAGACCAATATTCTCGTTTGGCCTTTTCCCAAACACCTGGGTCGCCACTTTGTATAGATTTAGTCCATTTCTGCGCGCCTTCCTGAGGCTAACCCTATGTGGAGGGGTGAATTCACTATTGCGTGTTTCAGTGGTGATTTGTAATGTGATGTATTGTATGTAAATGTTAATTAAGAAAAACCAAAACGTCCAGACCCCATGCTAGAGGAGATAACCAGCCATAGTTAAAATCCCCGACCCGGCCGGGAATTGAACACAGGGCCCTCAGAACTGAAGGCCACTACGTTGACCATTGAACCAAAGAGCCGGGCAGATGATTAAAAGAGATTAATCCTACTTCATATCAAGACACCGTTGCTACACGGCTCATCTCTTAATGTTACACTTGCTAGAAATGGATTAAAATGCGACTCTTCCGTGTCGTTGGCTTCCAGGCAAGTTAAAGTATTCCTGTGAGACAAAATTTCAACATCCCAGCGTCTTTAAAAATCTATACAAATTGAAGGGACGATTGAAAAATAACATTATTTTCTTTGCTCTGGCTTTTAGGTCACACCGACTCATGGTGACGATGGGAGAGGACAGGAAGCAGCCATGGGCGTAATAAAGGTATATTTGACTGATGTGAAAACGGGAAAATGAGGCAGTGCGCTCAAAACCTTTAAACCATTTTTTTAAATTAGGTTTGTGATTATTTCATCAAACAAGTAGGCATTAGAACTTGCCTTTTCCCATATAAATCTATCACTAAAATTAGGCTATTGTTCCATAACTCACTTAATCCATGCCGCTTGTCGTTCCAAAAGTAGCTTATACGAGGGCTGTAAGAAAAATAGTGGCAATATTGATAGAACGCAATATTTAATGAACTGACAAGTACAATCGCATTACATTCCTTCAATGTAGTTACCCGGAATGTCGGGAAGCAGTCGGGGACCGTTGGCAAGGCGTTCTCTGTTGATGACAGCCACGGAGTGCACTAATGCGCGGAGTTCAGATGTCATGGCAGGAAATCTGCGGTCTCGGAGTGATTCCTTCAACTTCGGAAACAGGTCGAAGTCACAAGGACTCGTATCTGGTTAGTACAGAGGATGTTCTAACACCTCCCAATGCCACCGTTGCAATAAGAACTTGACATTGTTTGAGACATGACAACGTGAGTTGTCAAGCAACACGATAGCATAGCCGGACGCAGATGTCGCTCCATAAATCGGCAATAGTAGTCATTATTGGCGGTTAGTCCCTCAGGCACAGCATGCGTAAGAATAACACCCTCGGAGTCGTATGCCACAATCAGCATAAGCTTCACCCGGCTGGGTTCCTGTCAAAATTTCTGAGGACGTGGTGAACCTGCGTGACGCCATTCATTCGACTGACGGTTTAACTCAGGCTCGCAGGTTCGTGCCCACGTCTCGTCTATGGCGACAATACTCGTACGCAGCAGAAATACGTCTCCTTCGTTGCGGTGTCTGTCCAGGTGGATGCCAGCCAGTGCATACCGGTACCATTTCTGTACGTCGGTGAGTTGATGTGCAACCCACCGGGGAAATTTTCCTCATGTTAAGACATTTCGTCTCTACAGATAATTCCCGGACAGTCCATCGATGATCTACGGAAGCGAGACCACTCACGATGTCAATCTGATCTTGAGGAATGGATTGCTGCAATTCGTAGTCTCATTCCCACCCGCACGAAGCGCCTTCGCCCATCTACGGATATCAACTGCCACTCAATTCGAATGGTGAAAGAAAAATTGGTTGGATAGGCTAATAATAATGGCGAATGGCCTCCGGAGAGATCTGATACAGATCCTCCGAGATGGCACCTGCGCGTCTCTGAGGATGAAACCCAACATAGGACGAAATCTAATGTTAAAGACAACACAAACACGCAGTCCCCGATCCAAGGGAAGTTTAAAAATTAAGGTAAAAATCGCTCATCCAGCCGGGAATCGAACCCTGGATTCTTTGGACAAAAAAAGCCAACATGCTAACCAGTTAGCCACGGAACTGAATAGGTGAAAGTCATCTAAAATGATCACGTTGATTCTGAACAGTAATACAGTAATTCAGACAAATCAAGTACTGTTTATATTTGAAATAATTTTTCAGGCAACCTTGGTAGTGGCGATAATTGTTTTTTGGATTAAATACAGCTATATAGCCATTCTCCCGGAGGAAGAGGTCCGGCCATTGGAAGAACGAAGGTATCAGCAAACGGAAGAGAAGAGCAACGAAACGTGTAAAAATGATTATCTACGCTTCACCAATCGAATACCGTTTGGGTCGGAAGAGAACAAGAGTTGAGTAAGAGAGGTCAGATAAGAAATATGAAAGTGAGGACCCCTGCACAAGTAAGTGGAAGCAATACCAGACTCAGCAAGAGTCTCCATGGTCACCAACCCTCTCTCTCTCTCTCTCTCTCTCTCTCTCTCTCTCTCTCAAGTTATGAACTCCTGGGTCAGTCGGTTCCTCAGGCATAGGCTACCATGGATTACACCATGTCCTCACCCACAGGGGGTTACAGCTCACTTTGAAAGAGCTTGTTAACCCTAGCAAGGAAAGAAAACCCAATACACGAAATTGAACGAATTCTTTGCTGCCAGAGATTAGTGAAGTTTAACCAAGAGAGATAATGAAATATTAATAAATATAAAAACTAGAATATATAAAGTTCTTTTCCCTATTTGAAATTAGAAGAAAATTATTGCAAATGTTTTATGATACCGGGTGAGTTGGCCGTGCGCTTAGGAGCGCGCAGCTGTGAGCTCGCATCCGGGAGATAGTGGGTTCGAACCCCACTGTCGGCAGCCCTGAAGATGGTTTTCCGTGGTTTCCCATTTTTACACAAGGCTCTACCTTAATTAATGCCACGACCACTTCCTTCCCATTCCTAGACGTTTCCTATCCCATCGTCGCCATAAGACCTATCTGTGTCGGTGCGACGTGAAGCAAATAGCAAAAAAAAAAAATATATGATAATGTAAATGGAATGATTTGACGTCTATTTTGTAACTTTGTTGTCATGGGTAACAATATTATGCTTTCAACCAGTCAATGTGGAATAATAATTACTTTCTATCCGAACCTAACGCCTGCTGCTGCTTCTGTAATCGTGAAAGGAGCTTCAAGTATTGTTCTTTCGATAATGTATTTTCTCAGATGTATAACCTACAGTCATCAAGTGATAATTTGGTATACGGCACTGCCGGACGTTCACGCGCAAAAGCATATTTCTAATTAGTTTGAAATATTTTAATGTTACCTAGCAGTGAGTCCATATTGCTCTGACCTTTCACGCCTACTTTCATAAACGACGCGCTTTTCTAACACCACTTCTCCCTCCACAATTCAGTATAATAATAGCAGAATGTCGTTGACAGTGCAAAGTTTACGCTAGGATAGACTTTTATGAGCACGACTCGTTTCCTTGAGATAAGAACTGTGTCCTCCATTGATAAAAAGCTTCTTTGAACGCCTGACAGCAGAATTTACTTTCAAATGCTTCCTTCTTTTTCATTCATATGTTTACAGAGTATCTGAGGTTTCTAAAATATTTCAGGAGCTGAATGGATACCGGATACTTAAATACAAATGCTGCTGAATAAATACAGATACATCCTTTTCTCTCAACTGAAGTCCCATTCAGCCTCGTCGTCATGTACTTCTATCCCATGAACGACGCGCCCATTGAATAAATGTTTCCTGATGAATGTAGAAATGCTATTTGTATTCCGTATGTTTTCTAAAATACTTTTTGTATCAGTGTAATTGGAAAGTTTCCAGCGAATTGGAGAGAATAACTTTCGTTTCGTGGTCGACAAATTTTCTCCTGGTGTAGAATGTGTGGGCCTCTGTTAAAAAAAAAACAACAATTGACACATAATTTTCTGGGCTTGTTTCCCTGACATGATAATGGAGTAGACCGTGCACCCAGCGTCTCCACGGCGAGTGTTGAGCGGTGAAAAATAACCCGACACCCTAATGGGACCAACAGCTTGGGGGGAGGGGGGAGGGGGGAGGGGTATGACCTCCTTTAAGTAAGTGAGGGTCCCTAAGTGGAGGAAATGCCACTATATCTCATCTGGTAGCAGATGCATCCCAGGTTAGGGGCAGTTCCCAATAGTGTCTTTCCCCAGGTTAGAGGTAGCTGAATAGAGACTAGAAAAAGGATCGGGAAATAACTCTGTTATTATGTTTTTCTCCGGATGTCACTATGGTGAACTAAACCTAAAGAGCCTTGGCCTACCAAGCGACTGCTACTCAGCCCGAAGGCCTGCAGATTACGCGGTGTCGTGTGACTGGCACAACCCCTTGGACATTAGTCTTGGCTTTCTAGACCGGGGCCGATATCTCACCGTCAGATAGCTCCTCAATTGACCGAGCTCGATAGCTGCAGTCGCTTAAGTGCGGCCAGTATCCAGTATTCGGGAGATAGTAGGTTCGAACCCCACTGTCGGCAGCCCTGAAAATGGCTTTCCGTGGTTTCCCATTTTCACACCAGGAAAATGCTGGGGCTGTACCTTAATTAAGGCCACGGCCGCTTCCTTCCCACTCCTAGCCCTTTCCTGTCCCATCGTCGCCATAAGACCTATCTGTGTCGGTGCGACGTAAAGCAACTAGCAAAAAATAGCTCCTCAATTGTAATCACGTAGGCTGAGTGGACCTCAAGCCAATCCTCAGATCCAAGTAAAAATTCCTTATCTGTCCGGGAATCGAACCCGGGACTTCTGGTTAAGAGACAGGCACGCTACTCCTACACCGTCGGGCCGGCAACACTATGGCGAGGGTTAATTAAATAATAGTCTCTAGTCACAGGTTGCTATTAAGTGGGCAGGTGTTGTAAAATATCCTCCGGCTCAAAGTAGTCAAATTGAACACAACATTAATAATATGGAATTTGAGAAGTTTGTCAGTTGACAACCTAGTTAAAGAAATGACGAAGTTAGAAATTACTACCCTTGGGATAAGTGAACTATGATGGACACATAAAGGAGTCTCTCAAAGAAATTATGGAAATTTGTACCAGTCTGGGGGACCTGGAGTTGATAAAAATCACCATAATTTTGTAGCAAAATTGAAAAATCAGAATTCATTAAATATGTTATCAATTTTGTCTCAAAATAAGATAGACTCGAGTTTACAACTACATTGGCATCCTTTCCAGAAAATACAAATAAATGCTCACACGGCAGATAAAAACTATGGAGTGAAAAACTTCCATGAAAGCTTACAAAAGCTACAAAAAATGACAACATAACGATATTAATGGGAGATTTCTGTGCTCAGATCGAAAAGGCTGACAAGGAGACGTACAGTGGGGACAGGTTGTATCAATTTTGAGTTTCTCCTGCGGATAAGGAGCACGATGGTCCAGTAAAAACACACATTGATTACATCCACAAAAATAAGAACTTCAGAAACATCATTAAAATAATGACTAGCCTACATACCAGAAGCAGTTATAAGTTGTAATTCACTAGTTGCCAATGCACAATCCATATATTAAAAGAATTTACACCGGGCGAGCTGGCCGTGCGCGTAGAGGCGCGCGTCTGTGAGCTTGCATCCGGGAGATAGTAGGTTCGAATCCACTATCGGCAGCCCTGAAGATGGTTTTCCGTGGTTTCCCATTTTCACACCAGGCAAATGCCGGGGATGTACCTTAATTAAGGCCACGGCCGCTTCCTTCCAACTCCTAGGCCTTTCCTATCCCATCGTCGCCATAAGACCTACCTGTGTCGGTGCGACGTAAAGCCCCTAGCAAAAAAAAAGAATTTACTAAAAAGAGCTTTGGAAAATCCATCCGTCCATTCTACTGGGCTGATTTGCTTCGTTTTTGTTTTATTCTCTCCGGAATTACCTGCCGGTGAATCATGAGACATTGATAGGTCTGTAAGTTCAACCAACTTCGAGTAATGATAAAATCAAATCATTATAAATTATGATCACTCCAATAATTGCAGGTGAAGGCTTACCCTAACCCGCAATACATTCTGTACTTGGCAGGTTGCTGAGCGACTAACACTTCCATTAATATTCATATGTGATTTTCGTCTTTAGAAATGTCAGTGCATGCAGCTATGTTTGATCAATGCCTGTCAAGCCGAAGACTATTCACTTCCTCTGATAACGAAAAAATACTATTCCCTGCTAGATACTCTTTGATTCTCTAACCTTTCCCAGCTTCCAAATATGTTCAACAGATGGCTGAACGTTCCCAATATCTTACATGCTGCTAAGAGAAAAAAATTCTACGTACTAACCATTGAACTATAGGTAATACTGGAATGCTGACTGTAGTAGTAGCTCTCTCAGAAAACTGCTTCCTGTTCCTTGGCTAGTCACGCCCCGTCGTGTACGGCAAAATTGACTAGATACAGAGACTGGAAGATAGCTGATGTGTTGTGTTTGATGGACTCTTTTGGTAATATCTGACCGTACGTCAAATTTGTGATACAATCAAGATGCCTATTTCTTGTGCAGCATACGGTTGCGCTAACAGGTAGCAGAAGAAACCAGTTGTGAACTCAGAAAAGCTTAATTTCCACAGGTAAGCAGTCTAAGCACTATCTCACTGCAAAGCTATAAATATGGTATTTTGAAACAATAGTTACAATGTTTTCCCGGTTAGACTCTTGTCATTAAGTATTCTATGTTTATGGAGATATCTTACATGATATTTTGGCATTATAAATGTCGTCCGTTACGTTTTATAGGTTATAGTCAGAATGATATTGTTACAGAATTTATAACTTCAATTACAGATTTCCGTGGAAACGTCCAGAAATATTAAAAACGTGAGTTATAGCTGTGAGGAGGAAATACTGGACCCGAACAAAATGGGAAATGTTCGAAACATTTTCAATTTCTTTGAAATCATTTCAAAAAAGACTAAGGAAACAAGAATCTGCCACCTGGGTTGGTGCCCTAAATGAAGATCCATAGTATTGAATATTTTTAAAGTATATATATATTGTGCTTATTAAGTGTATATTCCAATGTGAAGTTGTGTATGTATATATACATGCATACGTATGCTGCCTTTGTCCTGATAATAAATATTTTTCAAAACCTGATTACATTGTATTTTCAGTTGACCATCATTCGCAGATATTTCCCGTCTAAACTCACTAAGCTATAATTTTTTATGCATATGTTTCGTTTGTATGGCGTCTATTTCATTGCCTTTCTAGTGTAGGTATCGGTCTCGAAAGCCAAGAATAAGGCCCGAGAGGATCGTGCTGACCCCACGACACCTCCTAATCTGCAGGCCTTAGGGCTGAGCAGCGGTCGCTTCGTAGGCCCTGGTCCTTCGAGGCTCTTGCGCCAGGGTTTTG
The DNA here is from genome assembly GCF_040414725.1 of Anabrus simplex. NCBI lineage: Eukaryota > Metazoa > Arthropoda > Insecta > Orthoptera > Tettigoniidae > Anabrus > Anabrus simplex. The sequence continues at coordinate 293,271,610 of NC_090269.1, forward strand.
GTCCTTTTTTCAGTGTAGGTATACGCATTTACTGTCTTGTGATCTCTAAATGAAAAAAAGTTTGAGAATAATCAGGCCTAGAATATATTTTCATTTTATCCAATATTCCTAGGCATTTTCAGTTTCAAATTATTAGTAATCCTCTGAAATATATATTTTACCGTAAATCAGGTGAAATCTGAAAGAGATATTCCGCCTAAATGTTTAAAATTCGCTAAGATACCTGTGTCTCGTCGCATGAACGTATACGTCAGTTACGCCTCCATGCCGTACAGCTAGTCGCCCCGGAAGCCGCACTTCGCTCCCATACAGTCAGCGTTCCAGTATAACCTACAGTTCAATGGTACTAACAGACCTCATCATGACATACGCCTTAGACAATATCTGGGAACACCTATCGAAGGATAACCTTGCTACACTAGAAAGAGTGAAGACTATGTATCTTTTAAAAGTTCACTGCCTGGCTAAATAACGCTCCTTCGAGACTAACCTATGAGCTCACAAGACAACGGTTTTATTATAGAATAACTGCGATTAAAAATACCATTGCCTTCTACGATACAATACCAACCTTTACATCAAGAACTGCAGGATTTTTAAAAAAAGTGAATATATGGATAGATTTTTACCAAACAGACGGCGTGATGACGTCAGAATGGATGAATTCTGACTACGAACTGCGGCATTACTAGACGCGCTTCTTAATAAGGGTTCATAAAACCAATGAAAAGGGCAGGCAAAACAATATGACTACGACAGACATATCAAGACGAGTTATTTGACCTATTTATAACGAATGCTGCGGAACATCACGGGTCCTCTAGTTGAAATTAAAAGAAAAGAATTTAACCGAATCGACCAAAGGATATTAAACAGTGAAAGAAAAATAGAAGTACCCAAAATAATCAATGAAGAATTAATATATGTATCACTGATAGTCAGCAGGGAAGTGAAAACAGCTTACATGAAATACTGTAAATAAGAAATACTTCCGGTCAGATAAAAGAACAAAAGGTACGAAGTCGAACATCTTGTATATGATGAAAAAACGCAGAAAACTTAAGGATAGTAAAGCTCTGTATCGTCTCTCTCTCCAGTCGTTCCACTCATGACTGAGTATCGTGACCCAAGGACTGTTGTTTCTTTTATAAGCTGATACCATTCTGTACGTACTTGCGTTTTCCGGACAGTAACTCTCCATGGTAAGCCCATGATCTCTCGTACTTGATCAACCCATCTTTTTGCGACCCGTCCTCGTGTCCTTGTACCAGAAACTTTTCCTTGCACAATTCATTTTTCCAGGCTGTCATCCTCTCTTCTCATAATGTGACCAAAGAATTGCAGGATTCTCTGGTACACAACTTGGCATAAACTCTCTTGTATTCCAATTTCCCGGATGACAGAATCATTTGTTCGCCTGGCTGTCCACGGTATTCGCAACATCCTTCTCCAACACCACATTTCAAATGCGTTGATTCGGTTCCTGTCTTTAGCTTTTATGGTCCAAGTTTCGAATCCTTACAGGAAGATCGAGAACACAAGCGAATGGACTAATCTTTTCTTCGTATTCATAGATATTGCTCTATCTTGCCAGATCTTCTTTAATTTTGCCATAGCTGTACGTCCGAGAATGATGCGACGTTTGATTTCTTTTTCGCAGCTACTTTTATCCTCGATTATTGAACCAAGATAAGGAAACTGACAGACTCTTTGGAGATTGTTAAGGTGCTGTGGCAGCTGAATCTCTGCACCTTTGTTGACAATCATTAGTTTTGTCTTGTTCCAATTAATTTCCATGCCAAGTTCGTGACTTTCCTGTTGTTCACGATCCATTATCTCGACAAGCTCCTGTACAAGTGTGGTGTCGCCTGCAAAACGGAGGTTATTAATTCTCTTCCCACCAATCGAAAATCCTCCTTCCCAACTGTCGAAGGCATGCCTCATGATATATTCACCATAGATGTTAAACAATTGAGGTGATAAGATGCATCCTTGTCTCACACCTTTGGAGACTTTGAAACTCGATGATAGATCACCATCAACTCTGACTTTGGCCTAGTTGTTATCGTATAAGCCTTTTATAAGTGAAATGAGATGGGATGGAATTCCCATTTCCTCTAGAACACACCACAACTTCGGCCACAAAACACAATCGAAGGCCTTTTGGTAGTCAATGAAGCACAGAAACAAAGGAATGTTGAATTCATGTGCCTTTTCAACCAACTGACGTATATTTAGAATCTGTTCTCTAGTTCTTCCCTTGACAAAGCCAGCCTGTTCTGATGGGAGCCGATATCTAATGTAAGGTTTCAAACGTTCATTTATGATATGCAATAATATTTTACTTGCATGTGATATTAGTGAGATGGTTCGATAATTCCCGCAGTTCCTTGTTGATCCTTTTTTGTGAAATGGAGTGAAGATGGAAATGAGCCAGTCTTGTGGCCATACACCACTGCCCCATATCTTGTTACAGATGAAGTGCATTAAACGTACCCCTTCTTCTCCCATTTCCTTAATCATTTCCCCAGTGATGCCATCACTTCCTGGTGCTTTATGATTCTTCAGGTGTTTAATTGCATCTTCTACTTCACTCCTCAATACTGAAGGCTCTGGTTCAGAGTTAGATTGATTAGGGTTGTACGTTTTGCAAATATTCCTGGTGGTCGCAGCTGCATATAGCAGTATCTTTTCCACCTCTCAATGGCCAGTTGTTTCTCTCCAATGAGGGTACCATCTTCATCTTCCACAACCCATGAACGGGGATTGAAGTCACTGGTAATTTTCTTTACCTTCATAAAGAGATCACGAGGTTGGCAGTGCTGTTTATGCAGTTCAGTCTCTTCACAGATTTCATGAATTTGGTTTGCCTTATCAAGTCTGCACTGCTTTTGAATTTTCCGAGATAGTGATGCGTGCATTTTTAAATATTCATCAGTTTCACAATTGTTTCCTTTTCGCTGTTTCGTTTCCTCTATTAGGCTCAAAGTTTCGGCGCTTAACCATTGCTTCCTAGGAAATGAATTCTGCCCATGTATTTCCTTGCTTGCACTACTCAAAGCAGTCTTCAAGTTATTCCATACCGAATCTGCAGTGTCAGTGGGATTTATTCCTAATGACTGTAGTTTGGGACGAATAGCCTCGCCGAAGCTACATAGAGCCCTGTCATCAAATTTCATTTCCCGTACCTTTGTTGTGGTTTTGAGTTTTAGTCGCATTCTCATGAAGACAAGGATATGGTCTGAAGCACATTCAGGCAAATAATAATCAGAAAATTACATTACACTAGAAAGACTATATCAGCTGGAGGTTCTTAGATACGGGCCCCAGAGGGTCTTAACTTGAGAGCATGGGTTGGCGACCCCGGAGCTATATCATTAGCTGTTCATAGATAACCAAAGCATCACTGAAAAGGCATGCTAGGAAATAAGGAATGGCGTGGTTTCCCGTTGCTTTCCTCACATAGCCAGAAGGTGATATTACATATCAATCTGCCAAGATCACTGATATGTACACTGACTGACAGAGCAAATGCAACACCAAGAAGGAGTGGTCAGAACTTTATGCCAATTGCAGGGTAGACTGACGTCACTGAGGTATGCTCATGATGTGAAATGCGCCGCTGTGCTGCGCACGTAGCGAACGATAAATGGGACACGGCGTTGGCGAATGGCCCACTTCGTACCGTGATTTCTCAGCCGTCAGTCATTGTAGAACGTGTTGTCGTGTGCCACAGGACACGTGTATAGCTAAAAATGCCAGGCCGCCGTCAACGGAGGCATTTCCAGCAGACAGACGACTTTACGAGGGGTATGGTGATCGGGCTGAGAAGGGCAGGTTGGTCGCTTCGTCAAATCGCAGCCGATACCCATAGGGATGTGTCCACGGTGCAGCGCCTGTGGCGAAGATGGTTGGCGCAGGGACATGTGGCACGTGCGAGGGGTCCAGGCGCAGCCCGAGTGACGTCAGCACGCGAGGATCGGCGCATCCGCCGCCAAGCGGTGGCAGCCCCGCACGCCACGTCAACCGCCATTCTTCAGCATGTGCAAGACACCCTGGCTGTTCCAATATCGACCAGAACAATTTCCTGTCGATTGGTTGAAGGAGGCCTGCACTCCCGGCGTCCGCTCAGAAGACTACCATTGACTCCACAGCATAGACGTGCACGCCTGGCATGGTGCCGGGCTAGAGCGACTTGGATGAAGGAATGGCGGAACGTCGTGTTCTCCGATGAGTCACGCTTCTGTTCTGTCAGTGATAGTCACCGCAGACGAGTGTGGCGTCGGCGTGGAGAAAGGTCAAATCCGGCAGTAACTGTGGAGCGCCCTACCGCTAGACAACGCGGCATCATGGTTTGGGGCGCTATTGCGTATGATTCCACGTCACCTCTAGTGCATATTCAAGGCACGTTAAATGCCCACCGCTACGTGCAGCATGTGCTGCGGCCGGTGGCACTCCCGTACCTTCAGGGGCTGCCCAATGCTCTGTTTCAGCAGGATAATGCCCGCCCACACACTGCTCGCATCTCCCAACAGGCTCTACGAGGTGTACAGATGCTTCCGTGGCCAGCGTACTCTCCGGATCTCTCACCAATCGAACACGTGTGGGATCTCATTGGACGCCGTTTGCAAACTCTGCCCCAGCCTCGTACGGACGACCAACTGTGGCAAATGGTTGACAGAGAATGGAGAACCATCCCTCAGGACACCATCCGCACTCTTATTGACTCTGTACCTCGACGTGTTTCTGCGTGCATCGCCGCTCGCGGTGGTCCTACATCCTACTGAGTCGATGCCGTGCGCATTGTGTAACCTGCATATCGGTTTGAAATAAACATCAATTATTCGTCCGTGCCGTCTCTGTTTTTTCCCCAACTTTCATCCCTTTCGAACCACTCCTTCTTGGTGTTGCATTTGCTCTGTCAGTCAGTGTATACACCGATTGACAAAGCGAGTGAAACTTCCACACCATTCAATAATTCCGGCGATTTAAGTTGTTACGTAATTATGTAAAGTACGTTATTACAGTTTAAGATAATGACAAGAAATTAATTTTAAGAAACGATAGCAATACTTGTATACTTATCCAGAAAAAAGATACTAAAAGAGTTAAATAACCAGCCAAATTTATTCGACTTCCAAAGATCATTGATAGCATACAACTTGCTCTAGACCAGGGCCTCTCAAACGCCCAAAACGTCACGCGTGCAATCTGCAGCGCAGAGTTCCTGTGCACAGTGCATCGATCCCACTCGGCTCGGGTCGGACCACCGCTTCGTCTCTGGGCTACTCGGCTAAGCTCGGTTCAACTTGGCTCGGATTTGGAGCGCTACGGAGCGAGTGAGGAAGAGGGTGACTGGGGGAGCGAGCGAGGCAGGCGTGGGGAAAGAGAGAGACAGCGCTATTGCTCCAAATCAAGGAGTGGGGGTCTGCACTCTGGTCAACCAAGCGAAGTCGTCTTTTTCACCATGCACAGCACATGCACCAGGTGCATGCCAGGTGCAACCTGAGAGGCCATATTCTAGACCATACCAGAATTTACAGTGTACTGTAAACACTAAGTAAAAACATACCTCAGTGCCTTGGAACAATAGCGATCGCGCTAGAGCACAACTAAGCATACGACAAATAGAGAACGTGGTGTTGAGTGGTTGTCTGTTCACTTGCAGTGTTACCACGGCAGATACATTCATTTACTCAGCTGAAGAGTGATTAGTGCCAAGTGAGTGGGTACATGTGCGTTTCGGTAAGGTTTTAAGAAGACACTACAACGCAGCAAAGCAACAATACTTGGCTGGGAGAAACCTGTGTTCCTTGTTGCCTCACTTTAAAACAGGCTGCGGAGTAGAAGAAAGATATTGCGCTTGAAAGTGTGAAGCGGTAAGCCTCTCCACTGAGCTTTCCCCAGTAAATAAATGAGTAGAGCTTGGAATGCCACAATCAACTATGAGAGATCAAAAGAAAAAAGGACCTCCATCTAACGCCGTTTCACCCGACGTTGATCAATGACCTATCGGACGCCGACTTGGATCGACGATATGCAGCATGTCGCAAATTTTTGGACACTTTCCCGCGGGAAGACACTCGCTGGAAAGTTCTCTTCAGTGATGAGCGCGCTATCAATCGCAGATCACGTAACAGAAGTATGGTGTTCTGGAAGAAATGAAAATCCCCATTTTACGATCGGAGTGGAACATAATCCACCACATGTTATGTTGCTGGAAGGGTGGCTGAGGGGCTATGACAGCAACTACTCTGTTTTCGATTGGCCCATTAATGCTGCAGTTTATTCAAGAATGTTAGAGACGAGGCTAAAATACCGCACCTGAGAGACAAAGGCCTAATTAATTGCGTGCAGCTGCAACATTACAGGGTACCAGCTCCCATCGCCTTGTCCGTGCGAAAAAATTAGAATGAACATTTTCCTGGCCGCTTGACTGGCCGTGGTTCACAAACATCACCGGCACGATTAACGAGGCCACCGCTCAGTCTAGATCTTACCACCCCGGGCAGCTCGTTGTGAGGTATCATCAAGGAACGTGTGTCATCACGCCGCTAAAACAAAAACGACCAGTTACGGAGGGTTGTGAAAGAGGTCCTCGCCACCATTACCCCAAAAATTCCGTAACAAATGTCACATAGGACATGGAGGCATATTATTCGTTTGTGTTTCGAGCTTCAAGGAGTCCAATCAGATTCACTAGACGTATAACGTAAGGCAACTATATATTATTACGATGGGGTATGGTGACTTCTTGCCTAAACTGTATATCTCACAAGGGACGAATCCGGCCTTCAAGGACCATAAATGACGTAAGAGTTAAAGACTTCGTACGCTTGACAAACCTAATACCCTCAGGGTCGAAAGAAACCAAGAGTGGTCAAGAGAATGCAAGATAGAAAATTGGAAGAAAGGAGTCTTCCACAAGTGGAATCAATGTTAGACTCAAAGCAAGAACCTCTAATGGACACCATCATCAAGAGACGCCTCCAACTCTATGGACACCTTGAGGGAATGAACGAGCCAAGACTGACCAACGTCATCCACAGAGCCAGCTCCTGCAAGAAAACATCACTGTGGTACAGGCAAGTTAAACAAGATCTTCAAACATTCATCATCTCCGAATCCCATATCCAGGACAGACAAACTTTCCAGAAAAAATGTAAACGAAGACCCACAGGTTAGACATAAGAAAGGGCAGAGACCAAAGATATCAGAAGCAGCTAAACAACTACAAAGCCAGAAAATGAAGGAGATATGGGCTAAGAAGAAAGCCCTTAAGAACGTGAAACCAATTCCTTGTTAGCTGAAAACCATTTTGATTTACCTTCGTAATCCATAGTTGGCTCATTCGAAGAAAATAATAATAATAATAATAATAATAATAATAATAATAATAATAATAACAATAATAATCATAATAATAATAATAATCATCATCATCATCATCTAAAAGTGAGTTCCCTATTAGCAGTGCCGCAATTTTACAGGTATATCGTACATTCATCATTTATTACGTTGCATCGTTCGATTAATGATTTGTCAGCTAATTAGAAAGATTGTGGTTGATGAATGCTGGCTATGAAGTTGTAATTGGGAAATGTTGTTTTATGTGAACTACCGTTTGTCACACGCCTATCCAGCTACTGGTCACGTTTCGTGGCTACTTAATTTAACAGGTATACGTACATCTGCTCACTAGTGAGCTTGTCTACATTATGTGCCGTAAAGTTCGTAACTCTTTCCTACAATATGGAACCTCCCTTCAACGTAGTTTATTTTTCTTCGCTGTGAATAGATCTTGCTGAGCCTTGCGTCCATTCAGATGCTAAACTGAATACCTTGTTATTTTGTTCGTAGTGACAATTTTAATATCACCAAATTCCAAATAAGTAACAGGTCAACACCCTGGCTTATGTTAATGGCACAGGTCTTTCCTCTCAGAAAAATAATATGACTACAGTTGAATCGTAAGTAGAATAAATACTTCAGAAGAGTCGTATGCCTCATGCAGTTGGTAATGTGTGCAGAGTTTTCCAGAAGGATAAGAAATATATCTCGATATAGTAACTTGTAAGGAGTCGCACAAACAAACTATTTCGTTCTTAACTCTCTATGTATCATATTTATATTTCATTTCGCTTAGTGATATAATTAAGAACGAGCGAGTTGGCCGTGCGGTTAAGGTCGTACAGCTGTGAGCTTGCATTCGGGAGATAATGGGTTCGAATCCCACCGTCGCCGGCAGCCCTGAAGATGGTTTTATGTGGTTTCCTAAGTTGACATCAGCAAATGCTGGGCCTGTACCACAATTAAGGCCACGTTTGCTACCTTCCCAATCCTAACCCTTTCCCATCCCTCCGTCGCCGACAACCTTCGATGTGTTAGTGCGACGTTAAACAAGTACAAAGAAATCATTAAGGAACACAAATAGCAATGCCAATTTCGTACCGAATAAACCGAACACCCATAAATATTTTATTTGTCCCAGAAATCACGCCTGCTTTTGTAGTTTTGTTTTATTATTAAATTCGTAAATCAACATCTCAAGGCGGAGTGGGCGAGGGAGGTAATTTAGAGGGAATACAATCATGAGTTAATGAGTTTGGTTTCGACAGACGTAACATACACTTCTAAAAACAAATCTTAACACAGTTGAATGGTTAATTAATGTTAAATTCCATTATTCATAACTTTTCTATATCAGAAAAACATCACTGGGCTTTTTATTGAAAATTTGTCAAACGCTGTATTTATCACACTACTACAACTTCCACAAATATCAGTAAAAAAAATTACATCAATTTTGTTTACACAGATTTCGTCGGTAGTTTCGGAATCGTACTTTGGCCGGCCAACGTTACAAAAATAGGAAAGTTTAAAATTTGAAATCATTTTAGACAACGCGTTGGGCGACAGTGTTCATTATCTCATTTTAAACAAAAGTCTGACCTCGGTATGAAATCATCGGGTTACGGAATAACGCCGTCCTGTACAGCTAGCACGTCGTGTGAGGTGACATATGATTCACCTCAGTGACTTCTACAAGACTACGGTGAAAATAATTTTTTTTGAATATGTGAGAAAACTGTAATGCGAAGATATCAGAAAAAATATATTTCTTTCGCAAAATGTAGCAGCGTATGATATCTATCTAGTTATCTACGTATATTTATATACAAAATCCTTATTCTGGCTTTCACAGGGATACTGAGAAAACGACGTTTCAGAAACTGAAACAGGCACCAGACAAAATATTATTTCCCATTTATATTAAAAATACCATGCAGGTCCATGATTTTTGTACCTTTAAAACAAGAATTAGTTTATTTCAGAGAATTGATTGTGCAGTGTTCGCCATATTGACGCGCACAGTTCCATCTATCGACATTAGCTCGAACTACGGCCAACAGTGAAATATTTTGCCTTTCACAACTGTACCGTTGTAGTAAACCAAGATGCATACATGAATTAAAGTCACGTTATGACAAGGCTAAGATAATGATTTATTCTTGAAAGTTTTTAAGGGATACGTAGAAGTTAAAGCGCTATCGTGGAAAACTAAAACAACCCTGAGCTTGAACGATGAATTCTTATTAGGGGAATATCGTTGTTCTAATGTCTTGTGTTATATTATCTGTGTGTGGGGCAGTATGTTCAACGTTATATTAAAGTGTCGGTGCCCATACAACGATGTTGGACTGACAACGCAAATGGACCGTGAAGTGTGTAGCAAGTACCAGTAGATGGGAGTGGTCCATCCATCGCGATGATTCTTTGCCAATACAACCAACTGATGGAGGAGAGCGACCTGAGTGGATAAGTGAAAATGAAAAATCCACAGTCTGTTTCCAGTCCTTCGACCGGGTCAAGGATGGAATGAATGAAGCCCCCATATAGCGGCGAGGATAGGAATTGTGCCGGTTGCCGAAGCCTGTCGCACTCCTCTGGGGCAATGATTAATGACTGATGAAATGATGTTGCAGAGTGTTGCTGGAATGAATGATGACAGGGATAATCGGAGTACCCGGAGAAAAAGCTGTCCCGTCTCCTCTTTTTCCACCACAAATCTCACATAGAGTGACCGGGATTAGAACCATAGAACCCAGCGGTGAGAGGCCGCCACACTGCCGCCTGAGCTACGGAGGCTCCCCAGTGGATAATTCCGTTATTTACTTAATATGTAGATCTGTCTTGTGTAATTTTCCATTTCGGTAGTTTCTCTTTACAGGCATAGATTAGTAGCATGCTGTAGTTATAACTAGTACTTTGCATGATATGTGATTTAAATATGAAACTCGACATTTTTGTTGTATGTCATCGACTGTCACGGTGATGTTATGCTATTATTGAACATCTTTCAGATTTTAGTATGCAGCTTACATTCATGTTATTGTTAGCAATAAAACTCCATCTGTTTCATTACTCTAATTTATTTCACGATGGCCTAATAAATGCACACACACATATTTAAACACAAGCAATTCTAACCAGTTATGAATGGCCACACTAATTACCAGTATATTTACAAATCTCACTACCTTATAGCGTAGCAAGGGTCCAGCCCGTTTCTTTACCTGGGACGCCAATCCTTACTTTCACTTTCCCGGAGTCCAGTCACTTTCTACAGCCGCTGTGCGTAGACAGCTGGATTTGAACACAGTGCCACTCTCTATACACCACACGACAACTGTTCGTTGGTTCGACTCCACAGATGTACTTCACACAGTGCCATGCAGTGAAGGAGTATTCAACAGCAGGACGCTACTCACAACGGCGAAAATTAACACAGGTCCATTTACTCTCGCACTCACGGTAGCACGTTTCCTCGCTGGCTTACGGCGATTCTCAGTCCACAGAATTACACGAACACACAGTACAGCCTACAGTTCTGTCGCCTCCAGTTACACACTCATTGGACTCTCCGCCACCAAAACAACAGCACCTCGTTCAGACCTCTGTGGGACACTGGCAACAGCCAACACATCTGTAGCCCTCAGCCCACCCACCGAACTCCAACTCACCGACTGTCACAGTGATTCCCCCACGGAGTCCAACTCTGACTGTCAGCGACTTACCTCGCTTTTTATAGCTCGAGTGCCATCGTGAAATTTCACGATGACACTAGAAGCAGAATATTCCCCTTGAATCTCCAAGGAACTCACAGGTAAGCCAGCCGACGAGAACAATACGCGGAAAGGTCGGCCCCATCCCACAAGCCGGCTGGGAGATTCCAGCCCCTTCCTGGAAGTTCCAAAAGGAGCTACCACGGGCCTGGCACGTGACATTGCCCCCTTCGAGAGGTGATCGTCCCGATCAGTAACCTTCTCAGCTGTTCTTCGGTATGGCGCCCGTCTGTCTAGATGTACCATCTTAAACTTGCACCTTGGCCTCCGTCGGTTTAGATGTACTAACTTAAACTTGCAGCTTGGCCTCCGTCGTACTCGGTAGCTGACGACATGTATTCCTCTCAGAACGTGGTAAGGGCGTTTCCACGTCCTCTGGAGCTTGAAAGACAAGCATTTCTTCCTTAAGGAATATATAGCCATCCTATGTCACCCTCGTGATCTCCCGTGGTGTCCCCTCGTTGATCGTGCCGCACCTTCACCCGGGCGCTCTCTGTGCTCGAACTCTTCCCGATAGCGGCGCCCAAATTATCCAGTCTGCTTGTCAGGTTCAGGTAGTACTTATCGGTCGGGGTAAGATGGTTCTCCGGCTGGCCGGACCCCAAATCCACCGGAAGTCGCAGCTCTCTTTCAGACGGCGTCATCGCTGGAGAAGATCCTTTGGCCTCGTGCACTACGGACTGGTAAGCCAGGGGGACCAGGGGAAGGTGACGATCCCCGTCCCTCTGCATTTCCATCCAGGCGTCACGACTCCAGTTTCCTTCAAACCCCACGGTGATCACTCGGCAGGAAACTTCGTGCTCGACCACCCTCCTGGAACAGAACTCGCAGTCTTCTGGACAAGGTCTACGGGACAGAACCTCGACCTGCGGAACATGATTTATCTCGCCTGGAGCCGCGTCGACATTTCTCTATCCGTCACCCATCTCCTTCTGGCAGTCCACTGTCTTTTTCTGGTCGTCCTCCATCTTCTTCTGGGCATCTTCCGTCTTCTCCTGGTCGTCTCCATCTTATTCAGTCCTCATTCGGCCGTCCTCCAGCATCCCCTCGCCGTCTTCTGTCCTTTTCTAGTCATCTTCCATCTTCTTACGACCATCTTCCGACTTTCCCTGCTGGTCTTCCGACTTCTAATGTCCGTCCTCCTTCAATCAATCAATCAATTACTGATCTGCATTTAGGGCAGTCGCCCAGGTGGCAGATTACCTATCTGTCGTTTTCCTAACCTTTTCCTAAATGATTTAAAAGAAATTAGAAATTTATTGAACACCTCCTTTGGTAAGTTATTCCAATCCATAACTCCCCTTCCTATAAATGAATATTTGCCCCAATTTGTCTTCTTGAATTCCAACCTTATCTTCAAATGTTGATCCTTCCTACATTTAAAGAAGCCAATCAAACTTATTCGTCTACTAATGTCATTCCACGCCATCTCTCTGCTGACAGCTCGGAACATACCACTTAGTCGAGCAGCTCCTCTTCTTTCTCCCAATTCTTCCCAGCCAAAAATTTGCAACATTTTTGTAACGTTGCTCTTTTATCGGAAATCACCCAGAACAAATCGAGCTGCTTTTCTTTGGATTTTTTCAGTTCTTGAATCAGGTAATCCTGGTGAGGGTCCCATACACTGGAACCATACTCTACTTGGGGTCTTACCAGAAACCTATATGCCCTCTCCTTTACATCCTTACTACAACCCCTAAACACCCTCATAACCATGTGCAAAGATCTGTATCTTGTATTTACAATCCCATTTATGTAATTACCCCAATGAAGATCTTTCCTTATATTAACACCTAGATATTTACAATGATCCCCAAAAGGAACTTTCACTCCATAAACGCAGTAATTAAAACTGAGAGGACTTTTTCTATTTGTGAAACTCACAACCTGACTTTACACCCCGTTTATCAACATACCATTGCTTGCTGTCCATCTCACAACATTATCGAGGTCACGTTTCAGATGCTCACAATTTTGTAACTTATTTATTACTCTATACAGAATAACATCAGCGGCAAAAATCCTTGCCTCTGATTAAACTTCTTTACTCATGTCATTTATATAAACATAAAGGTCCAATAATACTGCCCTGAGGAATTCCCCTCTTAATTATTGCAGGGTCAGATAGAGCTTCGCCTACTCTAATTCTCTGAGTTCTATTTTCTGGCTTTCTTCCATCTTCTTATAGCCTTCTTTCAACTTATTTTCCCCGTCTTTCATCGCCTGTTGATAGTCTTCCATCTTCTCCTACATCTTCTTCATCATATCGAAGAGCGCATTTAACTGTGCCTCCATTTTCGTGTGGCCTCTTGTCTCAACTGGCATCCGCAGGTGCAATACTATCTGGAGATTTGAATTTCGATAACAGACTGAACTTGCGTGCTCCAATCTTCATGTAAACCCACTTATCACGCAGTATGTATTCTACGTCGAAACTTGCGGCCGTGAGCACGACACAGCCATATTCGAATTTTTAAAAATTTGGTTTCCTAGTTTTTATAGGAAAAGATTATGAGAGTAGTTCTATTTTATTTACTACTAATGTAGTATCTTCTAAATGTAGTTATTACGTTCTCGAAATCTCCGTATAATGCTTTCTGGACGTTGAATACGTTCATTTACTGCCCCTGTATTGAATCAATCAGCCAGCCTCGTGGTATGGGGATAACGTATCTGTATCCTTCTTACAAATGTTGTGGGCCTACTTTAGATAACGATGTTTAGATAACGATGACATGACACCAAGCTTTCATCTGATGTTGAATAGAAGTTTCCACAATACAGGCATCCAGCATTTTCATTTTCATAAATCATACTGTCCTCGGTAATGGCCCCTTTTACGTTTTCTTTCTGAGCTTTCTTGTTATTATTTCTGCATTTTTTCGTCAGGGTTGGAAAAAATTACTTTGTTCCTGTTTCTTCTTTCTTCTCTTTCCTTTCTCCCTTTTCCTTTTTTCACTCTACTCTTTATTTTAATTTTATTTTATTTTTTATTCTAGTAGACAAATCCAGTCAAAACACCAGTTTATCCATTTTTCTAGTATTCCTCTTCACACTTTTTTTAATCAGTGGAATTGGTTTTATAATCTCTGATGATGAAGTTTGAAATGCTGAGGGTTTGGGCTTAGGAGAAAGTCCATTTGACATCCAGAAGGCTTAGACCGTTTCACTCGGCTAATTGATAACTTATTAATATTAAGTCTGTCATCTTAAGGCCAAAGAGCCTACTCTGCATGGATATTAAGTTCGCCACCAATTCATTGTCTTATTCAGAAATAAAAACCTTAATAAATTTCCTTCTAACGCTGATTTTTGAAATCAGCATCCTTATGTTTCATTTCAACATATCTTTCCAAAGAAGATTTGGGTACGCCAAAGTGTTGAGACGCCTTTAAAAATCCCATGTTATGTTAAATAACAGCCTGCAATGCCAATTTCATCGAATCTTTGTACATTCCACTAATGTCCATTTTCGTTACGTAATTTTTCACCATCTGAAATCGTTAAGAAAGAGCGTTTAGAGCGTTATCGTAACAAATAATATGGTGTGGGGTGGAACGGAACATCCTTCCCGTTCCGCGCCACGGTCATGTATTGGGTTTTAAAAATTACATAATTTTAAACACGATCAGTTTAGCCAAACAATTTCATCAAACTTCAGCCAATGGCATATACTTCAAGAGTACATAGCATATTAGGTATAATATGTAATGATAAATTGGTTTACCTTGAGCGGAAATTCATAAAAAGTTACAAAAACACTTGTAAAAACGAAGAGAATACTCATTCACTGTGAAACTTCCTCCCAACGTAAATCAAAATGGCAGCTTTAGTTTCTTCCCGACGAGCTGAAAGAGTTAAGCTTATTTCTGTTAGATTCCTGCACCATCCAATAAGTAAACTAGTGCTATTCCATTGTGCTCCGCTATCCCGTTCCACCCCGAGTTCCCCTAACGGTGAGTGATTGACAAACAGTCCTTCAGGAGGTAGGTAGGCCTACCTATCTGCTGCATGTCACAATAATTGATGCATAATACAGGCATACGTATAAACTTCCTACTTAAAGTACCGTATGTTTCTGCATTAATAAATGTATATAGAACCATAGCTTAGTTCCATCTGATAAAGTCTGCACAATGAGCATAGAGAGTTCCTATTTGTAACCACTTGAAGATGATTAATGCGTCCTTGAACAGACTACATCGCTAGGCGGAGCTCCGTTTGAAGTAATGATACTAGGTATTAGCGTCACAGAGAAGATAAACATCTTAGAATGAGGGAGGAGATCTCAACGCTGGATAGCCAAGAAAACGTAGGTCGAGTGGGTGTTGAAATTAAAGGCAGTTTCCACTAAGGTGTTCACAATACATTAAATCATAATGAATGTGTCCTTATTATTAACTAATCAATTGTGATATATAGTCAGCACTGTAACAGAACGTACTCACCGCGAGCACACTGAATCGGGTCCATGGCTGAATAACTAGAGAATAAAGCATAGACAAGCTTGTTTGATTCTTTCAGAAAACGCATCATGTATTTTTTAATGAAGGAATTAAGTACATTTTAACAAAAACAAACCGTGGCGTACAAAATATTTAGTTTTTTCTCCGTATCTTCTGTTCAAAGAATACAAAAGCAGATGATCATAACGTCGAAGTAACCATAACCTTATAAGAAACCACTCATAGATAATATTATCTATATTCTCTACATATGGTATATGTAAAATTCAATGTCTGTCTGTCTGTCTGTCTGTCTGTCTGTCTGTCTGTCTGTCTGTCTGTCTGTCTGTCTGTCTGTCTGTCTGTCTGTCTGTCTGTCTGTCTGTCTGTCTGTCTGTCTGTCTGTCTGTCTGTCTGTCTGTCTGTCTGTCTGTCTGTCTGTCTGTCTGTCTGTCTGTCTGTCTGTCTGTCTGTCTGTCTGTCTGTCTGTCTGTCTGTCTGTCTGTCTGTCTGTCTGTCTGTCTGTCTGTCTGTCTGTCTGTCTGTCTGTTCGTATTGATATCCAGTTATAATTCGAGAACAGCAGGACAGATTTTTATTCGGTTTTCGCTGTAACCTAGAGCAGCGGTCAACAAAGTGGAGGGGTGTCCGTCGGTGGAGGGCAGACAGTGGTGCAAGGGGGCGCGGCTATGACTGAAAGTTCATAAATTTCATCTCTCTAATGAACAGTTACTGCTATTTTCAGAACAGTGAACGGACGCAGGAAGTTCTCTTTCTAAGTCTCTCGATCAGTGGAAAGACAGTGAACTGAACACAGTGCAGAAGGATTATAGTGCATACCAAGTGGGAGAATTAACTCTTCTTAGTATTACAAGTATCGTCATAATCATCGATATGTGGCTAATTTAAAGAGGTAAAAAGCCATTCCATGAAAGTGATTTATTGAGTGCTTATTCTCCCTCAAAAATACCCAATAAATAAAGAACAAGATTTACCGTAGTCGAAGTACAATCACATTGAACATTTACTTCTCCCCTCAGCAGTAATATTAAGTGTGAAACAAAAACCAAAGTGCGTAGATATAAGACGATAATCTGAAACTAGGCTTTAGCAATATTCCTGTGGATAACCAGGAACGACATTCCTTGAATATGTAAGTCAACGACAGTTTTAAGCCTGTGAAATAAGCGGTGTACTGAATTGTACATACAACCACTAATATTTTCAAGTTAGTTGTGATATTAAATCTTCGGAACATATGCGTAGTACAAATACAGGATTGTTTTGAATAAAACTGTTGAAACTGTTGTGCTTTAGGATATTATTTTAGTGCATGTTAAAGCTTCATTTACCCTTTGCCGAGCTTCATTTTGTTTTCTTGCCATTAGGTAAAATAGGAAAAGGAAAATAATTATTTTTTATGTAATGAAATAGCGTATGGCTTTTAGTGCCGGGAGTGTCCGAGGACAAGTTCGGCCCGTCAGATGCAGGTCTTTTGATTTGACACCCGTAGGCGACCTGCACGTCGTAATGGGGATGAAATGATGATGAAGACGACACATACATGCAGCCCCCGTGTCAGCGAATTTAACCAATTATGGTTAAAACTCCCGACCCTGCCGGGAAGTGAACCCGGGACCCCTGCAACCAAAGGCCAGAACGCTAACAATTTAGCCATGGAGACGTCCATTTTTTAAATGTAAATACCGATACATATAGGGTAGACGCATAAGTTCCAGCGGTATTATTTTGAGTTGACAACAATGCGGCGTGAAGGGATTATTTATCGTTATTCCGTTGTTTTAACTGAGTTTGGAGTGTGTGTGTTGTGAAACACAGGTTTTCTTGATTGTGAACGTATTGTTTGTGTATATTTCAGACAAACGGATATGGAATGTCAAGTTGATAAAAATGAGCGTTTCCGACACATTTTACTCTTTGAGTTTAACCGAGGATCCAGTGCAGCAGGAGCTGCGAGAACAATTTGTGAAGTATACGGGAATGAGGCAATTGCTGAAAGAACAGCATAAAATGGTTTTACCACTTTCGAGCAGGACGGTTTGTCTTGTCTGATGATCCACGTTCTGGAAGACCTTCAGATTTTGACGAAAATCGCTTTAATCCTCGTCAAACAACGCGGGGAATGGCGCAAGTTTTTGAATGTGATCAGTGAACTATTGTACGCCATTTGCATTCGATGGGTAAGGTACAGAAATTGGGTATATAGGTACCACACCTGCTAAGTGGCAGTAACAAAAATCAACGAGAAAAGATCTGTTCGTCATTGCTTGCCCGTCACCGGTTGGCTTGAGATAGGCACGAAACATTCCTTTCGAACATTGTCACCGGTGACGAGTAATTGTGCCTGATTGTCAACACGTAGAAAAGGACAAAGTGCCTCAGCCCATCAAAAAAGCCAAGGATAGTGCCCAACCACAGAAAATCATGTTGTGTGTTTGGTGGAACAAAGATGGCATTCTTCACCATGAACTTCTTCCGAAAAAAGTAACGATTACCTCTGCTGTGTATAGTGACCAGATAAGACGACTTGCCGTTACTATGGACAACAAAAGACAAAGACAACAACCAGTCTTATTGCTCCATGATAACGCTCGTCCGCATACAGCGCAGTTGAACAAAGGTGTGATGGCTGAACTTGGTTGGGAACATCTTCCTCATCCTCCGTATCACCCTCACCTTGCCCCCTCAGATTTCCACCTTTTCCGCCCTCGTTCTAACCACATTCTGGGGCAAGTGTTTCCTGACGAAGGTTCTCTTGACCAATGGCTAACAGATTTCTTCCAGTCAAAATCAAAACAATTCTACAGGCGAGGCATTCAACTGCTACCTAAAAGTTGGCAGATGGTCATAGAGAGTGGAGGTGAATACATCACTGAATGATTGTGATTGTGAGTTACAGTGCGTGACATTGACAGTAAAATAAAATATAAGAACAGCACGAAATTATGCATCGACACAAATTTTCAAATAATTAAGGATTTTTGGTAAATAGTTGTATATAAATATGTCGGAACTTTTAAATTTTTCTATAAACGCATAAATTCTTCTTTTCCAGTTATTACCTTTTTTACTTTTTAGCAGTATGCTAGCTCTCTCAGTTTAATGCAGTTTTGTTTAGTCTTAACGAGGAAGAACCCGTCTTGAGTATTATTTTTCTTCGTACGCTATCTATTCTTTGTACAAACATCCGCTGCCATGAATGCGGAGTTTATGTTATTCTGTATTCTGCTTAGGCTACTCAGCTTACATCTGTGTTTATCGTATCTTATAGTAGCCTACTGTCTATAGAAGCTGGGGACTCTCCGTGTCCACGTGGTGAAATGGTGTCCGGAGAGATGCGGACACGGAGATCTGCGAACATAAACTATTTGCGGCGACTTGCGAACTGCAGGGCTTATTGCTGTCTGGCAAGGGTTTGACGAATCGCTACAACTATCTGGATGCCGGAGATTTGCGAACACTACCTTCGCGAGGTGGACACAAGTTATCTAGCTAATGCCAACGACACTCTACCCTCACCACACACACGAACACACACAATTATATTCCACAAGGTGTCCAGGCATTTGCGGTCACCACAAAATCACGGATATTTGCGATCACCGAGAAGTGTTTGTGTCCGGGTTGGATAGGTCGAGGCGCGAGCGATTTGTGGTCACCATAAAATCACGAATATTTGCGATTACGGAAATGGCTTTTTGCCCGGGTTGTATTCGCCGAGAAGCGAGAGGTATCTGCCTACGGAGAAGTATGATCATCACTCTAGTCTACCAAAATATAGCGTGTACTCGAGTTTGGAGGTTGTTTATGAATTAACCAATAGGCTTACAGAAAATCCAATAACACCATCATTTTCCTAGTTCCATTTCACGTTACTTCATGCAGGGATGGAATGTGCAATTTATATTTTAATATTTTTTATGGCAGGTAGAACGCAAAAAGCGCCTGTTTTTAAGCGTGTTTCAACAATGCGTCTCAAAAACCCGTCATGATTTTGGGTACAAAATTCTCCAGTTTATAAACAAACTGTAAAACATCCCAATATATATTGTGTTAAAAGTTGGATGCGGTCAGGCCAAGTTCCTGTACTTTCCTCCAGAGATATTGCTTCATGAAAAGAAAAAAACCCAGCCACTTAACTCTGCTTACGGACATACTTCTCGTAGGGGCTGATATCATAGCTGCTTCGAAGTCAATAATGATTTTGTTAGGATTCCATTGAGGAACCACTTCCGAGACAAGGTGAAAGAAAAGAACACAAATTTCTTTCTTTTTGTTAGGCAGGAACGCAACGACGACTGGATAAACATTGCATTCATCACCCCGACCCCCCAAGGTCTGCGTGAATGATTCAAATATGGGCGAACTGTTTGCTGGGACTCTTAAACGTGCCATCCAAAACAATGCGCAGAATGCGTAAGACATTTTCTGCCGTTTTCAGCAATAAAAATTAGTTATTTCTCCAGTGCCGGCGTCAACTAAAATAAGAGGACTGCCATTATTCATCCTTATCGCCTCTTCATTAAGAATTATCCGAGCACTAGTTTTTGGGTCTACTTGAAGTTCAAGTACATGATTTCATTGCCGAGGCATTGCTCTTTTCAAAGTTTATTGAAATGACATATCAGTGACGAAGTCGTAGCCTCTGTTACCCAACTTCTGCACGTAAATCTATGATAGTGGAGTCGCTTCTTCTCTTGCTCTCTTCTATGCCTCTTGAACCTGTTTCTTCACTGTGAAAGCCGCTTCTTCGGGTATTCATTTAGTCGTATGGTGATCACAAACTGTATACAATTGACACAAGACTAAATTACGCCTTAAAGTCCGAGCTTTCCAGCCACTTAATTAAATTTGGAGAGAGACTGAGCGAGTCATCAGGAAATCTAGAGTATGAATGAAGAGGGAAGCGTTGGACTGATGATCGACGATGTGAAGTATTTCTTCACCGCTTGTCCTCGGCCGTCCTTCTCCTTCGGACACACCCAGGTGACGATGCCATATTGTTTTTCCCTACACTCTCTGTACGTATAACTTTTGTAATGTGAACAACTATTTACCTTATGAATTAGTAACTACATCACACAACAGTACAGCAGTAAGTTTCGATACAGAATGGCGTTTGTGACTGAAGGTATATCTCTAAATAGTGCGCGCGAGAGAAGAATGTTGTTCTCAAAACGTGCAAGCAGGAGCCCAGGCAGGTTAGCGGGGATAGCCCGAGATTAAGCTAATGAGTCCCGCCCACTGCTGGAGTGACCGCAAATCTCCTGAGACTGCTGGGAATTTCTGTGATTGGGCGCAAATCTCCTGTGAGCCCAAATACCCTGCAACCTTCTACAATGCATAGCAACGGGCAAGAACGTCCGTAATCTTGATTGACAGGTTCAATTTCACTCCTTGCTCTAACTTTAAGCGACCCAATTGTACAAGGGATCCACTGTAAATATTTTTGTTACTGTGCTACCGATCTTCATAGTGTGACGATCTGTGCAGAAGTTGTTGCCACGAGCAAGGGAAGTGCTTCTGCTCATTACAGCCGTTACGTGAATTGTTAATTTAGGGAACTAAAGACGGCGTTGTTACGTGGGTGTGCCTACACGAAAAGTCAAGTCGTTGCAAGGGATAGATGCGGTCAAAGGAAGCCTGTCACTTCGTTATTGTCCATTGCTTCTCGAATATCTTCTGTGACCTTCAGTAGTGCCGTTGTAGTAATGTGTGCTTGTATGTGTCCGAACATCTGCGTGACCCACCTAATGATGCGGATCTAAGAAAAGTGCACGAGAAGAAACTACCCGGTAAGGGGAATCTTCATAAGAAAGGTAGGTTAGTTAATTAGAAATGTTCTATTTTACCTGGCAAGATTAAGGCCTTCAGGCCTTCTCTTCCATCTAACTAGGCACTGAAATATACGTATATTACATTGTATTACAATATAATAATTAGATTAAATGCAAATTAATTTAATACAAAAATGACGAGTGATGAAATTAAATTAGTTGAAATAAATTAAATGCAACTGTCTTCTACTACTACTATTCTTTGCCGAGCTTCATTTTGTTTTCTTGTCATTAGGGAAAGTATCGCGCAAGTGGATGTGGCTGTATTTTACGGCCGGATATTCTTCTTGACGACAACCCTATATGGAGGGATTAAACACTATTGCGTGTTTCTGTAGTGGTTGGTAGTTTGGTATGTTCTCTGGGTATGAAGAGGAAAGTACTGAGACAAACACAAATACCCAGTCCCTGCGTCAGAAAGATTAATCAGACCCAGCAGGGTATCGAACCCGGGACTTTCTGAACAGAACGCTGACATTCACCCATTGAGTCGGACAAATAAATTAAATACAATAAAAGGAAAACTCTTAAAACTAATATCCTACATGAAAAAAAGAAGTAGTGCATGAAATTTAATAACATTTGAAAAATAAAGCGATTAACAATTTTTGACAAATCTACCAGGGCATCCATGACAATAGAATGGTTGTGAGTAGCAACATCAGGTTTACATAGTTCTTTATTGGTGCATAAAAAGTCTCCAAGGTGCTTCTTTGAAAGTGCGAATAGCGGTTAATCCTCTTGATACTTTCGGGAAGGAGGTTCCACTCACGGCAGGCAATTACTGTGAATGAATGATCATAAATGGCAGTTCTATAGGTAGGTAAAGCAAGGATGAAATTATTAGTAGATCTAGCGTTGAGACAGTGATAGGATGAGAGGTATTTGAAATATGAAGTAAGGTAAAATGGCTGTGAAGAATGAAGGATTTTATGCAGATAGCATAGGGTATGTACAGTTGGACGGATTCCTAGTCGGCGCCAAGATGGATGGTTAGTTATATGAAGGAGTTACATGGTCATAGTGCACCCGCCCCCTACCTAACTGGCACCGGCATAAGATCTACAGGGTCGCTGACAGGTCAAGAAGTAAGAAATAAATAGGCGCTGAACTAAGTAAGCTTAGAGGCGTACAAGGGGGGAGAAGCGGGGCATATAACTAAAAATGAGAACACCTTCGAATTAAAATATTTAACTCACAAACCGGTTTATTGAACCTTAATGATAATGGGAAATGACGCATTAAATAACACTAATGAATTACATTAAAATTTACAAATGCTTGTTGTAGGTTGTTTGTGGACCTCTGTCCGTTATACGTGATAGAAACGAGTACGTTATCGCGAAGCGATGCATCGTGACATATAGCGAATGGAAATTTTATCATAACACTGAGGCTATATTATCGCTAACACATAAAACTAACATGCGTCCGACAACACGTCTGAGCAATCCCTATTCTACTAAAGACCTAGATTTCCCAATGAAATGACAAAAAAATGAAAATACACACATATGATACAACACCTGGGATTGAACCGACCCTCGCTATTCTAGGCATCGTCGAGCTGATGGACAGAACCACCACTGACCTTATGTACAACCACACATGACATAAAAACACATACATGGTACATGATATGCAAGAAAAATATGTAAAAGGCACTTGATCTTCCTTCTGACACTGTAGGCCTCCAATGCCTACGTTGAGCATCGAACTGACAACCTCTTGCGATGAAGGCAGGGTCCTGTAATCCCTATCTAATTATACTCGCACAATTAACAACGATTCATTGGCAAACATTACCATCATCGGCCGGGTCGCGTGTTAATTATTACACAGCTCTGCCGTGTTAGGTAAATCATTATTTCGCCATTCAAAGAAACCAACTTCCCTTTAACAGCCACGTCCTTCCTTCCTCCGCTTACGGGACATTCAAACAAAAAAAAGAAAACACACTGGGCCAAGGCCAGACGGTGGTTCACCCTCCCCTAAGGGTCGACACCCACATTAACAGGCGTAACATTCCCTTTCAAAAGGAAACTGTAACACATCACTCGGACGTACTTCCACAATAAACTGCGGTCTTAAAATGACTCCCGCAAATCACCTTGAATTCAACACCTTTACCCAACAGTATCATATCATCTCGCATCGCGACTCCCGTATTATAATGGTAATCTTTGCCCGATCGTTATTATTATTATTATTATTATTATTATTCCTGCCGTCCTACATAGCTTACCCGCTACATTCCATATACATGGTCATCGTGCGGAATCTATTCAGCAATTACAACACAGTTAAGCACTCGCGCAGCAATCAACATCTGATTACTGACTGCTAATTAATCGATGGTCGGCACATGGCTACTTTCTCGTCACACGGCAATACATTCATTAATTAATTAATATCCACGCGAATGGATGTTTAACACACGCTTTAGGATCATTTCCTGATAAATTTTATCACATAATCAATCTTATCTCATCACTCCCTATCTAAGTATTTCAAAGGGTGGAATTTTTGAGGTTGTCACTTTGGCCGCTGAGTCTCGTAGTGACGTGCCTTGCGTACAGTAGTACTTACCGTTTTACATACCATACACTTACCAAATTAATGAATACTCTAATAACTACTCTCACTGCACTCGCATAAACTAATTATTACTGGTCTTCTGACGCAAATAAACAAACAGAATCTCCCAAGAAAGAAATAATTGAATGAATCTATATCCCATGCAAAGCTAAAGTATTATCTTCCTTAATTATTTACACTCGATTACTCAGACCTGTAGTCGGTTTCCTAAGCTAAGACTTAATTACTACGCGCCCATTCCGGCGCTCTATTTCAACAGTACTACATCTTTTAATCTCTTATAGCGTCAGTTTACAATAAATATTCCCATCCCTTCTATGCATGCCAGATATTAGAACTTTGTACTCATCTCTACCACATGATGATGCCTTCGTCAACTCGGGAAGTCCATCCTGGGCTTACTCCTCCTCCATGGGCACCACGGTGATGACTTCCATTACCATTCCATCTTGAAGTTGATGAACCATTGTCTGATGATGGTGGAGCCGCTAGCACTTAATCCTGTACAGACACAACGTCACTGTTTAATACACACTCCGGTTAACAGCGTTCAATGTGAACGTCCGGCCACGATCTCATGTGCGACTACGTAAGATCGTTATATTATAGTAATCATAATAATATGACTTTTCACGTCACGGTTTTCCAAAAAGTTAACACTGGCGTCACAGAGATCAAAACTAAACACTGTTTATGCAAATTGTATTATTTCACTTAAAATAGGAATTAATTTCACTTGAACAAAGACCTAACGAGGGCTTAACGGAGCATAGCTTCGCCGTCGATAAGCCGCAAACCCCGACTGACTCTTGTCCCTTCCGGCAGTAGTTTTTACTAGGGAGCGATACCCCTTCCACTAATTTGCGTAGCGCCTATTCCCGGCGTACTCGAGGTAAAATAGTACGGGTGATCGGTGACCAATATCTAGTTGGTGCGATTGAGACATAACCACTCAATTATCCTTCGGTGAATCTCTTTAAATTAATTAAAATATGTTCTGCTTCCCCTACCACACGGGGTGAAGTCCCGATCTCGAGGAGCTGTCGTGAGACTAAACAGATGGCCCAGTACTTTTCCACGCAGAAACCACACAGTATTCTTTCTTCGGCTGAAAGTTATCACGGAAGAGGACATTAAACACTCTAAATAAATGTCCCAGTAACATTTATCCCTTTTAAATCGGGAGATGAGCCCCTAATTTGAGTTTTATTAATTTTCTATATCGTAGGTAATTAAGTTGGCCAGTCCGATTCCAAGATGACTCCTATATTCCGTTTCGAAAAAGTTAGTTTCCCCTCATTCTGTGAGTCTTGAGGAGGGATGTCTTCACTCGAGTGATGTCACAGGGAATCCCCATTCATAACCCCTCCCGGGTCTAAGTTGGCTTGGCTTCATCTGCGGGGCCCCCGCTACACAAAGGATAATACTGCGCAATAAGTCGCAGACAAAGAAATCTCGTAGAATAATTTTAAAATACACAATTTATCTATCTCAATGGTATGAATATTAATCGGTTTCGGTATGACCTCTATTAATGATATGAATATTAATCATTTTCAGCGTTCTTTCCCTTTAATAGCATTGCGTGCGTAATTACGGAGATCGCTATCAACCCAAGGTCCTTGGATCATGCCCCTGTTGGGTTCAATAGGACGTATCTCACACATGCATTTTGATCACGTTACAATCTACAATAACTTGCTCTCAGCGTCTCTATAAATCGCGTCACAATAGCCAAAATGAGGGAAAACCAAGCTTCTACCAGCATTTTTTTTTGTTTTCAGGAAATAATAATTATTTATACCCCGCAGCATGTGCAATGCAGATAAAGTTTTCTGCGTGATGTTCGCAATATGCATTTTCCATGACATGTCATCATCAAAAGTAACGCCTAGGACTTTTACTGATGATATGAATCGTATGTTAGTATTACGTGATGTAAAAAATGGAATCTCTGGTCGATTGACCTTCGCGAATAATTTCGGGTATCCAAAGATGACAACTTGCGTTTTTGCTGGGTTTAACGTAAGACAACATTTCAAATACCAAGAAGAAAACGATGTTAGATCCTGATTGATTTTTGCTAAGGTCAAAAATATTCGATCCGGAGATATGTGGAGGTAAATTTGTACATCAACAGCGTAAATATGGTATTTGCAGTGCGTTAGGTCTGGGGAGATATCATTAATGTAGATAGAAAAGGAAAGGGTCCTAACACCGACCCTTGGAGCACACCCCACTGCACGGACCACCGAGTTGATTTGTTTATCCTCTCTTTAACACGACGCCGACGGCCGTGCAGGTAGGAATGCAACCAAACGAGGGCACTGTCCGAGAAACAGAGGGAATACAATTTAAACAGCAAACTGTCAATGTCAACAGAGTCAAAAGCTCTGCTCAAATGTAGTATTAAAACTGTCATTCCTTATTCTCCATTGCTTCTATAATGTTCTCTGTGACCTTCAGTAGCGCCGCTATAGTACTATGTGCTTGACGAAAACCGGATTGTAGTGGGTCTAGTAAGTTGCAAGTCGTCATGTAGTCCGTTATTTTTCTATAAGCGACGAACTCTAGCGCTTTAGATAAAGCAGAAAGTATGGAAGTAGGCTCTGTAGTCAGATGGTTCATAAGGGGAAGCTACCTATTCTTAGAGAACGTATAATGCCCACTTTCCATTTTTCGGGAAATGTCCTGTCTACAAGAGAAGAGTTAAATACACTGAATCAACAAAGTATTCGACCACCCTATTGTACCTTTGGGAATGTCAATCAGTGATAAGCTCCTCTATCCTCTTCTTCTGCCAAGGTGTTCTGTAAATAAAATATACTTACCGCTATGAGACTCTCATCTGCTTGGGACACGATCAGTTCGATAGTCTTCTTCTTCTTTTTCTCATTATTCTTCTTCTCCTCTTCCTTCTTCTTCTTCTTCTTCTTCCTCTTCTTCTTCTGGTACACAAGGATACTAAGTACTACAAAGCTTGGGAGAAAGAAAGCTCACAGACGATTATGTTCAAGACTTTATTATCTCTTTAGGATCAAGCGAGAGTGAAACCTCAACAGACGATGACAATGCCGATAGTGACTCAGAAGGCCCCAGGGGCTCTGAACTTTGGAGCGTGGGTTGGCGACCACGGGGCCCCTAGCTGAGTCCTGGCATTGCTTCCACTTACTTGTGCCAGGCTCCTCACTTTCATCTATCCTATCCGACCTCCCTTGGTCAACTCTTGTTCTTTTCTGACGCCGACGCTATTAGGTTTGCGAGGGCTAGGGAGCCTTTCATTTTCACGTCCTTCGTCGCCCTTGTCTTTCTTTGACCGATATCTTCATTTTTCGAAGTGTCGGATCCCTTCTATTTTTCCCTCTGATTAGTGTTATATAGAGGATGGTTACCTAGTTGTACTTCCTATTAAAACAATAATCACCACCACCACCACCACCACCACCACCACCACCACCACCAGTGACTCAGAAATGAGTGGTATATTCGCTCTGTAGGATTATTTCCTTCGTTACGGGAAAATGAATCTAACAGCAACGCGTGGTCTTCTACATGGTGAGTAGAAATTTAATTTAATTTTCTCACGTTGTATCTGTTCGAGCATTGACATACTTTTCTTTCTTCTAGCCTTATCCTAAATGTATTGTGTATTATTGATCTTATGTGAATCATGTATGTTGCTACAAAGAATAACTGATTATGGACTTAAATTCCAGTATTTACATTTCTGTTCGTCTTGTGTTTCGTTAATCAGCTGTTTGTATTCGTAGCAAATTGGAACCATCGGCTGACTTTCGGCTAACTGTCAAGTCGAAACTCATAAAAACGGAACTATACTCAACGCGTCCGCTCTTGTAGCTCGCTCAGGCTATACTGCATTCAAGCAGTACACATATGGAGAATTATGTATGGTCCTAGTAGATTCTTTGTCGCTACGTTAATTTAACATTTCGGCGTAAGTTTTTTAAGTTGTTCGTACCGGACGTAAAACAACGGCTCATCCTCACTCTAATTTCAGGAAACATTTGGTGGGGGTGGGGGGCCTGCCCGCCTTGGCTACGCCAGTGTCACAAGTGAAAGATGTGGCAAATCGGATACATACCAGTCGTCACCATGGGAATGTTAATGTTTGACATGGCTTAAGCACCAGGAACGTACCATGGGGTGCATGGGAAAGCCTGACTGAATACAGCTTTGGAGAAATGTAAGTACCAGATTACTAAAATATTGTTTTAATTAACATATAAATAATTAACTATAGCCGCGACCACGTTGTCATCCGTTAGAGATATTTATGCCGATTTTTTATTTATTTTAAGGTTTTGGAAGGGACAGCTGATTTGCTTTGGATGTAAAATTCTAAATCACGTACCAGAATTGGATAACATGGCGTGAATTAATGTTGAGGGCCCAACATTAAATCAATCTATTTGCTTAACGTGTGGATTTCATTGTGTGCTAGACATGGGAATGTCCACTGTATCGTTTAATGATCTAAACGTTTTATCTATCCGTGTCCAGGAATTTTAAGTCATATTTGAGAATTATAAATAGAGCTCAAATAATAAAAATATGTTGTGTTGCGGATTATAGTTTTTATAGTGAAGGAACGCAACAAACGTAATAAAGAGACTAAGAAGGAGGTGCAGACTGGAAAGAAATTGAGTTAGAAATGGCAGTGGAAGTAACGAGAAATTGAAGGAACTTACTAGGAAATTGAATCTAGCAAAGAAGGCAGCCAAGGATAACATGATGGCAAGCATAATTGGCAGTCATACAAATTTTAGTAAAAAATGGAAGGGTATGTGTGGGTATTTTAAGGCAGAAACAGGTTCCAAGAAGGACATTCCAGGAATAATTAATGAACAAAGGGAGTGTGTATGTGAGGATCTTCAAAAGGCAGAAGTATTCAGTCAGCAGTATGTAAAGATTGTTGGTTAGAAGGATAATGTCGAGATAGAGGAGGAGAAGAGGCCAATGAAGTATTAAAATTTACATATGATAACAATGACATTTACAATAAGATACAAAAGTTGAAAACTAGAAAAGCGGCTGGAATTGATCAGATTTCTGGGGATATACTAAAGACAATGGGTTGGGATATAGTACCATATCTGAAGTACTTATTTGATTATTGTTTGGTCGGAGGAGCTATACCAGATGAATGGAGAGTCGCTATAGTAGCCCCTGTGTATAAAGGAAAGGGTGATAGACATAAAGCTGAAAATTACAGGCCAGTAAGTTTGACATGCATTGTATGTAAGCTTTGGGAAGGCATTCTTTCTGATTATATTAGACATGTTTGTGAAATTAATAACTGGTTCGATAGAAGGCAATTCAGTTTTAGGAACGGTTATTCCACTGAAGCTCAACTTGTAGGATTCCAGCAAGGTATAGCAGATGTCTTGGATTCTGAAGGTCAAATGGACTGTATCGCGATTGACCTGTCTAAAGCATTTGATAGGGTGGATCATGGGAGACTACTTGCAAAACTGAGTGCAATTGGACTAGACAAAAGAGTGACTGAATGGGTTGCTATATTTCTAGAAAATAGATCTCAGAGAATTAGAGTAGGTGAAGCTTTATCTGACCCTGTAATAATTAAGAGGGGAATTCCTCAAGGCAGTATTATCGGACCTTATGTTTTCTTATATATATAAATGATATGAGTAAAGGAGTGGAATCGGAGGTACGGCTTTTTGCGGATGATGTTATTCTCTATAGAGTGATAAATAAGTTACAAGATTGTGAGCAACTGCAACGTGACCTCGAAAATGTTGTGAGGTGGACAGCAGGCAATGGTATGTTGATAAACGGGGTTAAAAGTCAGGTTGTGAGTTTCACAAACAGGAAAAGTCCTCTCAGTTTTAATTACTGGGTTGATGGGGTGAAAGTTCCTTTTGGGGATCATTGTAAGTATCTAGGTGTTAATATAAGGAAAGATCTTCATTGGGGTAATCACATAAATGGGATTGTAAATAAAGGGTACAGATCTCTGCACATGGTTATGGGGTGTTTAGGGGTTGTAGTAAGGATGTAAAGGAGAGTGCAAATAAGTCTCTGGTAAGACCCCAAGTAGAGTATGGTTCCAGTGTATGGGACCCTCACCAGGATTACCTGATTCAAGAACTGGAAAAAATCCAAAGAAAAGCAGCTCGATTGTTTCTGGGTGATTTCCGACAAAAGAGTAGCGTTACAAAAATGTTGCAATGTTTGGGTTGGGAAGAATTGAGAGAAAGAAGAAGAGCTGCTCGACTAAGTGGTATGTTCCGAGCTGTCAGTGGAGAGATGGCGTGGAATGACATTAGTAGACGAATAAGTTTGAGTGGCGTTTATAAAAGTAGGAAGGATCACAATATGAAGATAAAGTTGGAATTCAAGAGGACAAACTGGGGCAAATATTCATTTATAGGAAGGGGAGTTAGGGATTGGAGTAACTTACCAAGGGAGACGTTCAATAAATTTCCATTTTCTTTGATATCCTTTAGGAAAAGGCTAGGAAAGCAACAGATAGGGAATCTGCCATTTGGGCGACTGCCCTAAATGTATATCAGTATTGATTGATTTGATTGAAGTATTATATTTACTACTAAATTATAATGGACCAGGTTAAAAATTTAATAATTAATTTATTCAAATAGAAATTAATTAAAATTCAAAATTATTAAGTAAGCAAATAAAATAATAAAATGGATTCTGACAGTAAAGTAGCCACCAATAGTTCGGTTACACCATAAACAAGAATTTTAATAACCGATTAATTAAAATTGAAATTAATTATTGACACCACCAGGTGTACAACATTAACCAATGACTGACGTAATCTAATTACCTTTATCTACAATGCCAAATACATTACTTGTTACATAAAAGAACTCCGAGCAGTCTCAAAAATTGCATTCTGTTAATTTAATTTGCAGATATAAAAAATAAAATTATCAAAAGGATTACACTGACTTTTGCGGATTTGCACTGCTCCGATAAATTAATTAGGAATTTCCTGAGAACACACGTGAGTTTAGGAGTTCACTGCTCCCTGTTACCTTAGTATGAATTAAATTAGCGTCACATTAAATAGGCCTATGGTCTCAACTGACCTTTCATGATCTGGTATCAGAAGGATACTCAAACAACAAATTTTATCCATGAGCATTTCATGAATCACTGTGTAGTCACCACGGATAACCTAAATTAAATTTCACATAACGAAATCAACTGAACAGACCTGCCTAATTATTACACATTAATTAAATATTCAAATGTTTAACCCTACCGGGTTTGCCTAACTCGCCTACCTTTTACCTCGATTATAATTCTATTGTCTTACACGCACAGTCCTACACATTTACAATAATACACAGGCCTGTTCAGCGACTTAATTATTGATAAGTTGCGATGTGCTTGGATGCTGTAAGTGAAATGTTGTTTTAAGAATGTAACCAAGCTGTCTTCCTCCCCTAAGGTTATTGGTTTCTTATTTACATTAGAGTGTGGGTGAATCCTCCCCCGTTGACAAAGGAAACACATTAAATGACAAAACGAAAGAGACAGCTGAGCTTCAGTTACCAATATCCTACGATAGTAGTATAATGGGACAGTTCGGGCGCCTCCTCCTCCGCCCGCGGCGCGGGAAATTTGAATTCTGGCTGGAAATTTGAATTTTGGCGGGAGATTTGAATTTTGGCGGGAGATTTGAATTTGTAAACAAAGCCACGTGCTTTTTGACAGCTGTCATCGACAACAACGCATCGCTAACCTCACTGCTGCCATCTTGACGGGCCTAAACCTCACTAGTGCCAACTTAACCTAACTAGCATGAGGTAAACAAAGCCACGTGTTTTTTGACAGCCACGTGCTTTTTGACAGACAACAACGCATCGCTAACCTCAGTACTGCCATCTTGACGGGCCTAAACCTCAGTAGTGCCAACTTAACCTCACTAGCATGAGGTAAACAAAGCCACGTGTTTTTTGACAGCCACGTGCTTTTTGACAGACAACAACGCATCGCTAACCTCAGTACTGCCATCTTGACGGGAATAAACCTCGGTGGTACCAACTTAACCTAACTAGCTCGAGATAAACAAAGCCACGTGCTTTTTGACAGCCACGTGCTTTTTGACAGCTGTCATCCGCTATCTTTAAACTACAGAGCGCTGTGCTGCCCTCTTTCGTCACCTGTCATCGGCAGTGCTGCCATCTTGGCGGGCCTAAACCTTAGTGCTACCAACTTAACCTCACTAGCTCGAGATAAACAAATCCACGTGCTTTTTGACAGCTGTCATCCGCCATCTTTAATCCATAGAGCACAGTGCTGCCCTCTTTAGCTACTTACCTTTGAAATGTGGTGGCGGATAATTTGAAAAATGCTTCTTGACAGCAGCCATCTTGCATCGCAAACCTCAGTGCTGCCCTCTTTAGCTAGATACCTGTGGTGGCAGACAATTCCACGTGACAGCAGCCATCTTTAATCAAGAGAGCACCGTGCTGCCCTCTATGTGGTGGCGGCAAATTGAAAAATTCCACGTGCTCTTGTTTGGAAACAAACTCACGTGCTTTTTTTCTGACAGCTACCATCCGCCATCTTTAATCTATAGAGCACAGTGCTGCCCTCTATGTGGTGGTGGCAAATTCCACGTGCTCTTGTTTGGAAACAAAGCTACGTGCAGCTGTCATCCGCCATCTTTAATCAACAGAGCACCGTGCTGCGGGCAATTTCATCACCTGTCATCCGCCATCTTTAATCCACAGAACACCGTGCTGCCCTCTTTATGGCTACTACCTTAAGCACGTAGTAGCGGGCAATTTGAAAAGTTCTGCTAGTTATCATCCACCATCTTTAATCAAGAGAGCACCGTGCTGCCATCTTTAGTTGAAATGTGGTGGCGGCAAATTGAAAATTTCCACGTGCTCTTGTTTGGAAACAAACTCACGTGCTTTTTTGACAGCTACCATCCGCCATCTTTAATCAACAGAGCATAGTGCTGCCCTCTATGTGGTGGTGGCAAATTCTACGTGCTCTTGTTTGGTAAACATAGCCACGTGCAGCTGTCATCCACCATCTTTAATCCAGAGAGCACCGTGCTGCCCTCTTTATCGTAGTAGATGTAAATTCGTCACCTGTCATCCGCAGTGCTGCCATCTTTAGCTAGATACCTTTGAAATGTGGTACGTCATCCGCCATCTTGCATCCGAAACCTCAGTGCTGCCCGGTGGCGGTAAATTCTACGTGCTTTACAAACTTATATGCTTTTCCGACAGCTGTCATCAGCCCAGCAATTCTCTTTCTATATAATAATTTCGTGTGGCTATTTCTAGCCAAGTGCAGTCCTAGTCTTGTTACATCAGGAAGGGTAACTGGCTAAATCCTGGTCTTTCAGCGTCAGGAAGGGCACCGGTCGAAAACCATAGTGTAAGAGGCTAGATACTCCCAGTTTTGCATCAGGAAGGACAACTCAACAAATTCTTGCGATTTAAAAAGTCAGGAAAGGCATCCGGCTGTGAAACAATAGTTCGTGATTTACAATCTAAGAAGTACATCTAGCTGTAAATCCCCCGATTCTCGACAGATTCTTAATCCGAGTTGTCAGGAAGGGCAACCGGTCGAAAACCATAGTGTAAGAGGCTAGATACTGCCAGTTTTGCGTCAGGAAGGGCAACTCAACAAATTCTTGCGATTTCAAAATCTTAGTCAGGAAGGGCATCCAGCTGTGAAACAATAGTTCGTGATACAGCGATTTAAAATCTAGCTGTAAAACCCCCGATTCTCGACAGATTCTTAATCCGAGTTCTTTGACGTCAGGAAGGGCAACCGGTTGAAAACCATAGTGTAAGAGGCTAGATACTGCCAGTTTTGCGTTAGGAAGGGCAACTCAACAAATTTTTGCGATTTAAAATCTTAGTTTTGCGTCAGGAAGGGCATCCGGCTGTAAAACAATATTTCATGATTTAAAATCTAAGAAGCGCATCTAGCTGTAAATCCCCGATTCCCGTGTTAGAAGTTGTAAAACAGATTCTTAATCTGAGTTGTCAGGAAGGGCAACCGGTTGAAAACTATAGTGTAAGAGGTTAGATACTGCTAGTTTTGCGTCAGGAAGGGCAACTCAACAAATTCATGCGATTTAAACACATTTTTATTCCCAAGAGAATCGAACCCGAGACTACTGGGTGAGAGGCATGCATACTGTAGGCTATGGGTTTGTTCTACACTCCTTGAAGTATCGGCACAGTCATTCTGAGCGAGTGTGGAATGCATGTGTTAGCTGAAATTGTACACGTATCTTCCGGCTTGTGTAACCTTGAACGAAAACACGGTGTGCTGATAAGCGACTTGTAACTCACGAACGTCTTCTTAGCTGAGTAGCATTCAGCCCATGTAAGCTCTTAAAACACAGTACTAATTAAGGTTGTAAAATATTCTGAAATACTCCTCCTCTGTAGTGTAGTAGTTAGTGTGATTAGCTGCTACCCCCGGAGGTCCGAGTTCGATTCCCGGCTCTGCCACGGAATGTGTAGCATTTAGCCTATGTAAGTTCCTAACGTAAACTATCATGATTGTACGGAGAGGTTAAAACACACACAGTGCCCACTCCTATCGAAAGAGCCTGCGCGGTGCCGGCATGTAGGCTTCTCCTGATGAAGGAGCCTGCACAAGGTTTAACGTCCCCATCAACAGCCATTACTTATTGCTGGCTTTTTTTTGCACACCCCGCCTCACACCATAGTTTTATACAACCGGTTGCCCTTCCTGACTAGGATTTTAAATCGATGTTCCGACATAGCCTACTCCTACTGAAGAGGGCAGCACAAGGCTTATTACCTCCATCCGACAAATGAATCACCATCAACGTCTTGTACTCCAAAATCATTTTCGAAGGAGCCTGCACAAGGTTTAACACCCCCTATCAACAGCCCTTACTTAATGCTGGCTTTTTTGCACACTCCGCCTCACACCATAGTTTTATACGACCGGTTGCCCTTCCTGACTAGGATTTTAAATCGATATCCCGACATAGCATACTCCTACCGAAGAAGCCTGCGCACAGCTTAACGCCTCCATCCGACAAATGAATCACACTCAACACTCTTCAATCATTCTCGCTACTTCGGAAGATAGCGGGTTCGAACTGGAAGCCGCAAATGCTAGGCGAGGGACCTGCGCGATCGTCATAACATGATCTAGCTAGATGCCCTTCCCGACGGCATAAGTTGCCAGGATTTGAATCGCGTACCCTGACTAGAAGAAGCCTGCACATAGCTTAACGCCTCCATCCGACGAATGAATCGCCCTCAACACTCTTCAATCATTCTCGCTACTTCAGAAGATAGCGGGTTCGAACTAGAAGCCGTAAATGCTAGGCGAGGGGGGCCTGCGCGATCGTCATTACATGATCTAGCTTTAGCTCAATACCTACAGGTAAGGAATACCGCGGATGTACCCTCGAGAAGTCGAGGATCGCGCGCTAACTTTCCAAGGCTCGAACTCTTAAATTCCGGCACCTCGGCATCAACAGGAGGTTCGAATACGTCAGCCTGCGGGACTACAGGGGGAGAGCTCTTGCTGCATAAACACTTCGTTCCGACTGTACCGCAGTTGTCAGCGATTATCACATCCGCTTGGTAACAAGCAGCATATTTAGTCGCTGCAGTCTGCGCGAAGTGCTCACAGTTCTCTGTATGCGTTTATTACGTACACACACATCTCCCGTCTTCTGTGAATATTATTCTTCAGCCTTTATCTTAAGGTAAGGTAGAACTGTTAGTTACTTTTTTATTTGCAAAGCAACTTCTACGCTAGACATCTACATTCATATATGTTTGTTCTTTTTTAGGTACCGTTCGAAAGTACGCAATTTTATTCATCCCAGTAACAGTCTGCAGCACGTGCATTTTTTTAAAGGTATGTTTTCGAACTTTGAGTTGTAAAGATAACTAGGTTAGATGATGTACCCCTACACACTACATTCATATATGTTTCTTCTTTTTAGGTGCGACCAGAATATTATCATTCGAGTTTCAGGCTTGAACGCACGCATTTTATTTCATCCGAGTAACAGTTTGCAGCACGAAGATTTTAAGGTATGTCTGACCTCTATTCATTGAAACTTGGTTTCTTCTAAAACATCGTAACTTTAAGCTATTGATAAATAGTTGTTCTCTTTAATCCTCACGCTATAGACGAGGTGCGTACATAGCTATGTCTGCCCTCAACAGGCTGAAACTTGGTTTCTTCTAAAACATCGTAACTTAAAGCTATTGATAAATACTTGTTCTCTTTAATCTACATACTATAGACGAGGTGTGCACATAGCTATGTCTGCCCTCAACAGGCTGAAACTTGGTTTCTTCTAAAACATCGAAGCGCACATAGCTATGTCTGCCCTCAACAGGCTGAAAATTGGTTTCTTCTAAAACATCGTAACTTTAAGCTATTGATAAATAGTTGTTCTCTTCAACCCGCATACTATAGACGTGGTATAATTTCAAACACGCGCACATAGCTATGTCTGTCCTCAACAGGCTGAAACTTGGTTTCTTCTAAAACATCGTAACTTTAGTCTATTGATAAATAGTTGTTCTCTTTAATCCACATACTATAGACGAGGTATAATTTCAAACACGTACACATAGCTATGTCTGTCCTCAACGGGCTGAAACTTGGTTTCTTCTAAAACATCGTAACTTTAGAGTATTGATAAATAGTCGTTCTCTTTAATCCTCATACTATAGACGTGGTATAATTTCAAACACGCACACATAGCTATGTCTACCCTCAACAGGCTGAAACTTGGTTTCTTCTAAAACATCGTAACTTTAAGCAATTGATAAATAGTTGTTCTCTTCAATCCTCATACTTGGTTTCTTCTAAAACATCGTAACTTTAAGCAATTGATAAATAGTTGTTCTCTTCAATCCTCATACTATAGACGTGGTATAATTTCAAACACGCACACATAGCTATGTCTATCCTCAACAGGTTGAAACTTGGTTTCTTCTAAAACATCGTAACTTTAAGCTAATCATAAATAGTTGTTCTCTTCAATCCTCATACTGTAGACGTGGTATAATTTCAAACACGTACACATAGCTATGTCTGTCCTCAACGGGCTGAAACTTGGTTTCTTCTAAAACATCGTAACTTTAAGCTATTGATAAATAGTTGTTCTCTTCAACCTGCATACTATAGACGAGGTATAATTCCAAACATGCGCACATAGCTATGTCTGCCCTCTACAGGCTGAAAGTTGGTTTCTTCTAAAACATCGTAACTTTAGTCTATTGATAAATAGTTGTTCTCTTCAACCCGCATACTATAGACGAGGTATAATTTCAAACACGCGCACATAGCTATGTCTGTCCTCAACAGGCTGAAAGTTGGTTTCTTCTAAAACACCGTAACTTTAAGCTAATCATAAATAGTTGTTCTCTTTAATCCTCACGCTATAGTCGTGGTATAATTTCAAACACGTACACATAGCTATGTCTGTCCTCAACAGGCTGAAAGTTGGTTTCTTCTAAAACATCGTAACTTTAGTCTATTGATAAATAGTTGTTCTCTTTAATCCGCATACTATAGACGTGGTATAATTTTAAACACGCGCACATAGCTATGTCTATCCTCAACAGGCTGAAACTTGGTTTCTTCCGAACATCGTAACTTTGGTCGTTCTCTTCAACCCGCATACTATAGACGAGGTATAATTTCAAACACGTGCACATAGCTATGTCTATCCTCAACGGGCTGAATCTTGGTTTCTTCTAAAACATCGTAACTTTAGTCTATTGATAAATAGTTGTTCTCTTTAATCCTCACGCTATAGACGAGGTGCGTACATAGCTATGTCTGCCCTCAACAGGCTGAAACTTGGTTTCTTCTAAAACATCGTAACTTTAAGCTATGGATAAATACTTGTTCTCTTTAATCCTCACGCTATAGACGTGGTATAATTTCAAACACGTGCACATAGCTATGTCTGCCCTCAACAAGCTGAAACTTGGTTTCTTCTAAAACATCGTAACTTTAAGCTATTGATAAATAGTTGTTCTCTTCAATCCTCATACTATAGACGTGGTATAATTTCAAACACGTGCACATAGCTATGTCTGCCCTCAACAAGCTGAAACTTGGTTTCTTCTAAAACATCGTAACTTTAAGCTATTGATAAATAGTTGTTCTCTTCAATCCGCATACTATAGACGTGGTATAATTTCAAACACGTACACATAGCTATGTCTGTCCTCAACAGGCTGAAACTTGGTTTCTTCCGAACATCATAACTTTGGTCGTTCTCTTCAATCCTCATGCTAAAGGCCTAACTCACAGCCATGTCCAACCTCTATACGTTGAAACTTGGTTTCTTCCGTAACTTTCACCTAATCTCGTTCTATTTTCAGATGTTCCCCTGCTGCGAGGAATGTAATGTAACGTTTGCAAGGCGTGATAACTTCATGCGCCATATGAAATCAAAACACCCTAGCATAACATCTGCTTTATGTAAAGTTTGTAGTGTGTATTTCGCTAACGTAGTGCGATACGAGGCTCACTTAGCAGAGGTACATCAAATATCTACTTGCCCTCAGGTAGTAGTAGGGAAAAAGCGTGCAGCTACTGATGTAGCTGTAGAAAGTACTAGTAGTAAAAACCTAGAAAAAATCATGAACTTCAAACTATTCACTGCGAGCACTGTAACACTGATGTACCATCTTCGCATTTTCAGGGACACTTACGGAGTAATGCACATAAAAATAATGCATGTAGAAGTGGTAGTAACGCAAACATCGAGGAAATTAATACAGCATTTAAAAGTAGGATTGCTAGTTACCGAATTCGCACCAGTCAAAAGTTTCAGAGCACTTCAAACATTTTAAATTGCGTTCAACCGGATGTACAACAGCTTCTTGCTAAATCTTTGTCCAATCATAGTTTATTTAAAGTTAATTTTGAACTTTTCGCCTTGTACATTAAAAGCACGGATGAATCCGAAATAACGGACATTAAATCATTTAATACGAAGAATTTTGTCATAAGTCAGTCGACTAATTTTGGTGATGTACTTAGGGATGTCTCTAACATTATTTCAACTAAGAGCGAGGAATTTCAGGAAAAGGAATCAGGGTGGGCTTTAGTTGAAATAATGTATGTAGAAGTTAACATCAATAAGTACAATCCCATGCGAGGTTCATCGTACATCGAGCTGCCGACATGGATTCAGCGAAAAGAAGCTGTTGTAAACATCCAAAACAATGACGAAGCATGTTTTGCATGGGCGGTGATGTCAGCTTTAAATCCTGTGAAACGGAATGTAGCGAATAGAACATCATCGTATCCACACTATTCAACGCAGCCAAATCTCGATAGTATAGAATTTCCTGTGCAGATAAAGGATATTAAGCGCTTTGAGGAACTAAATAACATTAGTATTAATGTGTATGGTGTAGAGAAAAAGTCTGTAGTAGGTCCTCTGTATTATACATGTCATAAGAAGAGTACTCATGTTAATTTACTCTATATTGAAAACAGTGTGAATAGCCACTTTTGCTGGATTAAAAATCTGAGTAGACTTGTTGGCAGTCACTTGTCAAAACATGATGGTAAAAAGTGGTTATGTGATGGATGCTTGCAGTATTTTAGAACTGAAGATCAGTTAACGAAGCATTCCAAGAATGACTGCAATCATGTACGTACAGAGATACCTACTACAGGCAATAATGTTTTAAAATTTACAAATTTTCACAAGCAGATGTGGGTACCGTTCGTGATTTATGCAGACTTTGAAGCCATCCTCACGCCATGCAACACATGCTCACCTAATCCTGACAACTCTTTCACTAATACTACGCACATGCATGTCCCGTATAGCTTCGCGTATTACATCAAGTGTAGTTACGATAGTACGCTTAACAAGTTAGAGCTGTATCGAGGACATGATGCTGCTAAAGTATTTTTAGAAAGACTTGAAAGTGATGCAGTTCGTCTCGGTCGTATTCTGAATAGTAATATTCCTATGAAGCCACTCACCGAAATTCAGTTAAATGATCATGAACGTGCTACAAAGTGTAGCATTTGTGATGGGGAATTTTCCGAAAATGACCCTAAAGTTTTTGATCATGATCATTTAACTGGTTTCTACAGATGTGCCGCTCATTATAGCTGTAATCTTAAGTATAGAGTTCCTAAATTTATCCCTGTAATTTTTCATAACTTATCTGGTTACGACTCTCATTTCATCATTTCACAATTTGGAGCTTCAGATGAAAAAGTAGATATAATCCCTCAGAATAAAAAACGGTACATTGCGTTTGCAAAGTCTGTAAAAGTAGATGCTGAGCATTCTATAAAACTGAGATTCCTTGACTCGTTTCGCTTTATGGCGAGTAGCCTCGATAAACTTTCTAGTCATTTACAGTCTGAACAATTTACGGAAATTCGACGCGTTTTTCCCGAAGAAGCGCAGTTTAATTTACTTCGGCGTAAGGGTGTTTTTTGTTATGAATATCTCGACTGCTTAGACCGCCTCGAAGAACGTGCCTTACCATCGAAACAATCCTTTTACAGCTCGCTGAATTCAGCAGATATTAGTGATGATGACTATTTACATGCACAACATATCTGGGAGCAGTTCCACATTCAAACGCTGGGTGAATACTCCGATTTATATTTAAAGACAGATGTACTTTTGTTAGCTGATGTTTTTGAAAATTTTCGCTGTGTTTGCATGAACACCTACAGCCTTGACCCATGTCAGTATTTTACTGCACCTGGGTTAAGTTGGGATGCCATGTTGAAACACACGCATGTGAATTTGGAACTGCTGACCGATATCGATATGGTGCACTTCATAAAATCATCAATTCGAGGCGGTCTGAGTCAGTGCAGCGGGCGGTATTCGAGGGCTAATAATAAGTACATGCCGAGTTTCGATTCCAGTCATGAATCTCGGTATATCGTTTACCTCGATGCTAATAATCAGTATGGGTGGGCGATGAGTCAGCATCTACCGGTGAGTGGTTTCCGCTGGCTGACGCAGTGCGAAATTGATGCTTTACAGCTACACGCCCTAGGTGATGAAGCTGATAAAGGCTATTTCCTCGAAGTTGACTTACAGTATCCTAAAGAGTTACACACTTCTCATAATGACCTACCGTTCTGCCCTGAAAATATGAAGCCCCCGTACATTGCATCAACGACGAAAATGCTCATTGCTAATTTGTGCGATAAATCTAAGTATATCATTCATTACCGAAATTTAAAACAGTGTTTGCAGCATGGTTTGAAGTTATCCAAAATTCACCGCGTACTAGAATTTAATCAGTCACCGTGGCTAAAGCCATATATCGATCTGAACAATAATTTAAGAACGAATGCGGTTAACGAGTTTGAAAAAGATTTCTACAAGCTCATGAATAACAGTGTGTTTGGTAAGACTATGGAAAATGTTGACAAACGCGTTGATGTAAAATTGATTACAAACTGGGATAATATTAAGAAAAGGTATGGTGCTAACTATTTAATAAGTAAACCAAATTTCCACAGCTGCACCATCATACATGAGAATTTAGTTATTATACAGATGAATCGTGTCAAGGTTAAGTATGACAAACCTACCTACGTCGGCTTTGCAATACTTGAATTGGCTAAAACACTCATGTATGAATTCCATTACGATTATATGATGAAGAAGTACGCGCATAATGCGCAATTGCTCTACACAGATACCGATTCGTTTATTTATCAAATCAAAACTGATGACTATTACAATGATATAAAGCCGGACTTGGGTAGGTTTGATACAAGTAAATATCCTGCAGATAATCAATATCATCTACCGCTAGTGAACAAAAAGGTTCTAGGTAAAATGAAAGATGAATGTGCTGGGAATATTATCGATTCATTTGTAGGTACTAAATCCAAGTCATATTGCATAAAACTCTTAAATGAATTACAAATAAAGAGATTGAAGGGGGTTAAAAAGAATGTCGTTCAGAATCAGCTAAGTTTTGAAAACTATAACAATTGCATTAAAAGTAATCCATCTGTTTTGCATAAGCAAATGTCTGTCATTAGAAGCAAGAAGCACCAGTTGTACACTCATTTAATTAGTAAGGTAGCCCTTAATAGCGATGATTGTAAACGGTTTGTCATTCCAAATTCTACCAACACGCTAGCCTGGGGGCATAGTAGTATTGATAGGTACTACTTTACATAAACATAATGCTAGAGGTGTGTACTTACGTTACGCTGTCTTACATCACAAAGAGGTACGCTGAGAGCGTAGTACAGCAAGTTTAAACTTGTACATTCAAGAATTGCATCGAGAAGTACGCAAACATCACTAGGGTAAAAGATTCAAGATAAAACTTGTACATACAAGATGTAAATAAATAATGTAGAATTGGCATATTCTTTTATTTTAGGTTAGGTATTACCTTCCTCCCGCTCCTTATTTGCAAGATAGAGTTTTTGTTTATTACTCATAGAAGAAAGAAGGTGATGAGCAGTTTCGTAAGTATAGTATCGTCTAGTTCGGTAAGTATCTCGAGAGCAGAATTTTTTTGTCAAAAAAGCACATAGCTTTCTAAAGCACGTGGAATTTGCCGCCACCGGGGCAGCACTGTTCTCTCTGGATGAAAAGCTTTGTTTCCAAACAAGAGCACGTGGAATTTGCCGTCACCAGGCAGCACTGAGGTTTCGGATGCAAGATGGCGGATGACGTACCACATTTCAAAGGTATCTAGCTAAAGATGGCAGCACTGCGGATGACAGGTGACGAATTTACATCTACTACGATAAAGAGGGCAGCACGGTGCTCTCTGGATTAAAGATGGTGGATGACAGCTGCACGTGGCTATGTTTACCAAACAAGAGCACGTAGAATTTGCCACCACCACATAGAGGGCAGCACTATGCTCTGTTGATTAAAGATGGCGGATGGTAGCTGTCAAAAAGCACGTGAGTTTGTTTCCAAACAAGAGCACGTGGAAATTTTCAATTTGCCGCCACCACATTTCAACTAAAGATGGCAGCACGGTGCTCTCTTGATTAAAGATGGTGGATGATAACTAGCAGAACTTTTCAAATTGCCCGCTACTACGTGCTTAAGGTAGTAGCCATAAAGAGGGCAGCACGGTGTTCTGTGGATTAAAGATGGCGGATGACAGGTGATGAAATTGCCCGCAGCACGGTGCTCTGTTGATTAAAGATGGCGGATGACAGCTGCACGTAGCTTTGTTTCCAAACAAGAGCACGTGGAATTTGCCACCACCACATAGAGGGCAGCACTGTGCTCTATAGATTAAAGATGGCGGATGGTAGCTGTCAGAAAAAAAGCACGTGAGTTTGTTTCCAAACAAGAGCACGTGGAATTTTTCAATTTGCCGCCACCACATAGAGGGCAGCACGGTGCTCTCTTGATTAAAGATGGCTGCTGTCACGTGGAATTGTCTGCCACCACAAGGTATCTAGCTAAAGAGGGCAGCACTGAGGTTTGCGATGCAAGATGGCTGCTGTCAAAAAGCATTTTTCAAATTATCCGCCACCACATTTCAAAGGTAAGTAGCTAAAGAG
The DNA here is from genome assembly GCF_040414725.1 of Anabrus simplex. Lineage (NCBI taxonomy): Eukaryota > Metazoa > Arthropoda > Insecta > Orthoptera > Tettigoniidae > Anabrus > Anabrus simplex. Next base: position 293,315,200 of record NC_090269.1, read on the forward strand.
GGCAGCACTGTGCTCTATGGATTAAAGATGGCGGATGACAGCTGTCAAAAATCACGTGGATTTGTTTATCTCGAGCTAGTGAGGTTAAGTTGGTAGCACTAAGGTTTAGGCCCGCCAAGATGGCAGCACTGCCGATGACAGGTGACGAAAGAGGGCAGCACAGCGCTCTGTAGTTTAAAGATAGCGGATGACAGCTGTCAAAAAGCACGTGGCTGTCAAAAAGCACGTGGCTTTGTTTATCTCGAGCTAGTTAGGTTAAGTTGGTACCACCGAGGTTTATTCCCGTCAAGATGGCAGTACTGAGGTTAGCGATGCGTTGTTGTCTGTCAAAAAGCACGTGGCTGTCAAACAACACGTGGCTTTGTTTACCTCATGCTAGTGAGGTTAAGTTGGCACTACTGAGGTTTAGGCCCGTCAAGATGGCAGTACTGAGGTTAGCGATGCGTTGTTGTCTGTCAAAAAGCACGTGGCTGTCAAAAAACACGTGGCTTTGTTTACCTCATGCTAGTTAGGTTAAGTTGGCACTAGTGAGGTTTAGGCCCGTCAAGATGGCAGCAGTGAGGTTAGCGATGCGTTGTTGTCGATGACAGCTGTCAAAAAGCACGTGGCTTTGTTTACAAATTCAAATCTCCCGCCAAAATTCAAATCTCCCGCCAAAATTCAAATTTCCAGCCAGAATTCAAATTTCCCGCGCCGCGGGCGGAGGAGGAGGCGCCCGAACTCTCCCATTATACTACTTACGATATAAAATACATTCCTGAAAGAGAAAGCATCCTATTATAACTAACCTATTGCATTTACCTCAAGCAGCAAGATCACGTACAAATTAAAGTAAACTCAATCTCAGGTGCTGAGGGCACCTGTCATTTAAATGACTGGAACGTCGCTTTACTGCAATATCAAAGAAAATCAGGTTCAAAAACAAATAGGCATAAAAATACATACAACTGGGAAATCCACAACTTATCCAAACACTATCCTTCCATGACAAAAATTACGGTTGTAAAAGTCAATCAAATTCATCGACAAATAAATAAACATAATTTAACCTCCGTAGCAAATGTTCCTGGGTCATGGCTTATTGTTACAATTCACGGGTGTAAATTTTAGAGTGTAAAATAATTGGGTATCAATTTAACCCTGCTTCAATATCACAATACACAATCTGGAATCAATTCAATAACGATTAAATGTTCACAGTGCGTCTGGAGCCATGGGGGTCTCATCTCATGTATGCGAGCATCTTAGGCAGACCTCTGCATGTCTCTATTTCTATTACACAGCGGCTAGTTCTTCTTTATTATATTTCTTATTTCCTCGTAGAATCTCATTTTCTTTTATTTTTTCATCGACGCTTCATTACTATTCTTCCTTAATGAGTAGACATTTATTCACTAGCTCATCGCTTGTTTACGAGGACTATTTCTACTGGTATCTGAACGTATTATTTCCAGTTCCTGCGGGAATTTCTCTTTTTCTCATATTTCTCGTTTATTGCTCGGCATTTCCTTTACCTCAAACCTCAATTCCCATCTAGACATTCGATCTGCAACATGTTGTTTCACTCAATGATACGTGAAAATGTATCACATTTATAATTTATTACATATTCCCAATTATTTTATTACTGCGTTGCCAAGAAAGTGACGAAACCTCACAGAGATATCAAATTGTCCACCTATTCTGACCTTATGATGGGAACCTCCTAACATTCATAATTGAGAACCAGTTAAATCACACATACAAATCGCTTCGGCAATATAATTACTATCATTACCTGATTTTACCAAATTTTCAAAAATACTTGTTAACCGCGTCGTCGTAAGAAAACATCATTACAAATTTAACATCAATCAAATCAATCAATACTGATCTGCATTCAGGGCAGTCGCCCAGATGGCAGATTCCCTATCTGTTGCTTTCCTAGCCTTTTCCTAAATGATTTCAAAGAAATTGGAAATTTATTGAACATCTCCCTTGGTAAGTTATTCCAATCCCTAACTCCCCTTCCTATAAATGAATATTTGTCCCAGTTTGTCCTCTTGAATTCCAACTTTATCTTCATATTGTGATCTTTCCTACTTTTATAAACGCCACTCAAACTTATTCGTCTACTAATGTCATTCCACGCCATCTCTCCACTGACAGCTCGGAACATACCACTTAGTCGAGCAGCTCTTCTTCTTCCTCTCAATTCTTCCCAACCCAAACATTGCAACATTTTTGTAACGCTACTCTTTTGTCGGAAATCACCCAGAAACAATCGAGCTGCTTTTCTTTGGATTTTTTCCAGTTCTTGAATCAGGTAATCCTGGTGAGGGTCCCATACACTGGAACCATACTCTACTTGGGGTCTTAACAGAGACGTATATGCACTCTCCTTTACATCCTTACTACAACTCCCAAACACACTCATAACCATGTGCAGAGATCTGTACTCTTTATTTACAATCCCATTTATGTGATTACCCCAATGAAGATCTTTCCTTATATTAACACCTAGATACTTACAATGATCCCCAAAAGGAACTTTCACCCCATCAACGCAGTAATTAAAACTGAGAGGACTTTTCCTATTTGTGAAACTCACAACCTGACTTTTAACCCCGTTTATCAACATACCATTGCCTGCTGTCCACCTCACAACATTTTCGAGGTCACGTTGCAGTTGCTCACAATCTTGTAACTTATTTATCACTCTTTAGAGAATAACATCATCCGCAAAAAGCCTTACCTCCGATTCCACTCCTTTACTCATATCATTTATATATATAAGAAAACATAAGGTCCGATAATACTGCCTTGAGGAATTCCCCTCTTAATTATTACAGGGTCAGATAAAGCTTCACCTACTCTAATTCTCTGAGATCTATTTTCTAGAAATATAGCAACCCATTCAGTCACTCTTTTGTCTAGTCCAATTGCACTCAGTTTTGCCAGTAGTCTCCCATGATCCACCCTATCAAATGCTTTAGACAGATCAATCGCGATACAGTCCATTTGACCTCCAGAATCCAAGATATCTGCTATATCTTGCTGGAATCCTACAAGTTGAGCTTCAGTGGAATAACCTTTCCTAAAACCAAATTGCCTTCTATCGAACCAGTTATTAATTTCACAAACATGTCTAATATAATCAGAAAGAATGCCTTCCCAAAGCTTACATACAATGCATGTCAAACTTACTGGCCTGTAATTTTCAGCTTTATGTCTATCACCCTTTCCTTTATACACAGGGGCTACTATAGCAACTTTCCATTCATCTGGTATAGCTCCTCCGACCAAACAATAATCAAATAAGTACTTCAGATATGGTACTATATCCCAACCCATTGTCTTTAGTATATCCCCAGAAATCTGATCAATTCCAGCCGCTTTTCTAGTTTTCAACTTTTGTATCTTATTGTAAATGTCATTGTTATCATATGTAAATTTTAATACTTCATTGGCCTCTTCTCCTCCTCTATCTCGACATTATCCTTGTAACCAACAATCTTTACATACTGCTGACTGAATACTTCTGCCTTTTGAAGATCCTCACATACACACTACCCTTGTTCATTAATTATTCCTGGAATGTCTTTCTTGGAACCTGTTTCTGCCTTAAAATACCTATACATACCCTTCCATTTTTCACTAAAATTTGTATGACTGCCAATTATGCTTGCCATCATGTTATCCTTGGCTGCCTTCTTTGCTAGATTCAATTTCCTAGTAAGTTCCTTCAATTTCTCCTTACTTCCACTGCCATTTCTAACTCAATTTCTTTCCAGTCTGCACCTCCTTCTTAGTCTCTTTATTACGTTTGTTGCGTTCCTTCACTATAAAAACTATAATCCGCAACACAACATATTTTTATTATTTGAGCTCTATTTATAATTCTCAAATATGACTTAAAATTCCTGGACACGGATAGATAAAACGTTTAGATCATTAAACGATACAGTGGACATTCCCATGTCTAGCACACAATGAAATCCACACGTTAAGCAAATAGATTGATTTAATGTTGGACCCTCAACATTAATTCACGCCATGTTATCCAATTCTGGTACGTGATTTAGAATTTTACATCCAAAGCAAATCAGCTGTCCCTTCCAAAACCTTAAAATAAATAAAAAATCGGCATAAATATCTCTAACGGATGACAACGTGCTCGCTGCTATAGTTAATTATTAATATGTTAATTAAAAAAATATTTTAGTAATCTGGTACTTACATTTCTCCAAAGCTGTATTCAGTCAGGCTTTCCCATGCACCCCATGGTACGTTCCTGGTGCTTAAGCCATGTCAAACATTAACATTCCCATGGTGACGACTGGTATGTATCCGATTTGCCACATCTTTCACTTGTGACACTGGCGTAGCCAAGGCGGGCAGGCCCCCCACCCCCACCAAATGTTTCCTGAAATTAGAGTGAGGATGAGCCGTTGTTTTACGTCCGGTACGAACAACTTAAAAAACTTACGCCGAAATGTTAAATTAACGTAGCGACAAAGAATCTACTAGGACCATACATAATTCTCCATATGTGTACTGCTTGAATGCAGTATAGCCTGAGCGAGCTACAAGAGCGGACGCGTTGAGTATAGTTCCGTTTTTATGAGTTTCGACTTGACAGTTAGCCGGAAGTTAGCCGGTGGTTCCAATTTGCTACGAATACAAACAGCTGATTAACGATACACAAGACGAACAGAAATGTAAATACTGGAATTTAAGTCCATAATCAGTTATTCTTTGTAGCAACATACATGATTCACATAAGATCAATAATACACAATACATTTAGGATAAGGCTAGAAGAAAGAAAAGTATGTCAATGCTCGAACAGATACAACGTGAGAAAATTAAATTAAATTTCTACTCACCATGTAGAAGACCACGCGTTGCTGTTAGATTCATTTTCCCGTAACGAAGGAAATAATCCTACAGAGCGAATATACCATTCATTTCTGAGTCACTGGTGGTGGTGGTGGTGGTGGTGGTGATTATTGTTTTAAGAGGAAGTACAACTAGGCAACCATCCTCTATATAACACTAATCAGAGGGAAAAATAGAAGGGATCCGACACTTCGAAAAATGAAGATATCGGTCAAAGAAGGACAAGGGCGACGAAGGACGTGAAAATGAAAGGCTCCCTAGCCCTCGCAAACCTAATAGGGTCGGCGTCAGAAAAGAACAAGAGTTGACCAAGGGAGGTCGGATAGGATAGATGAAAGTGAGGAGCCTGGCACAAGTAAGAGGAAGCAATGCCATGACTCAGCTAGGGGCCCCGTGGTCGCCAACCCACGCTCCAAAGTTCAGAGCCCCTGGGGCCTTCTGAGTCACTATCGGCATTGTCATCGTCTGTTGAGGTTTCACTCTCGCTTGATCCTAAAGAGATAATAAAGTCTTGAACATAATCGTCTGTGAGACTTCCTTTTTCCCCCAAGCTTTAATCATCTCGGAATTCGTGGGTTTCACAACGTTGCTCCAGTCCTCCGCACTTATACTGCCTACGGCTTCGAAAATAAGTCTTTCAACTTCCGAAACTGTGAAGAGTCGGTTATTCACAGCTACATAATCCTTCACTTGGGCCCAAATCAGTTCTATGGCGTTTAAATGGCAATGGTATTTTGGAAGGTGAGCTACTTTATGCCCGTTCCTTCTGGCTATCTACCACATAAACTGGGCACTGGGGCTTGTTTTGTTTCAAGAGATGCATAAGATCCCCCTTCCCCATGTCATCGCGAACCGAAATATTGTGCTCCTTCAACCACTTTATAAACTCATTCTTTCTAGCCACCATTGTTGGTGCTTTGTCAAGAATGACTCCCGAAGTTTACAAACAATTTCCCGGGCCTGACTCCGTAGTGGAGTACCGCGTCCGAAGGGCTTTCTTCTCTTGGGAGCTTCATCCTTAGATGTAGGCGTCGACATGACAGAATATCAAATTCACACATGGGCCTAAAATTAACTTACTATATAACTACCGAACGTAATATTAAATTAAGCTACTATATAACATAGATCACCTGTTACACACTATTCACTACAATATAACGCGCTATACTATTAAAAATACTAAACGGTACATTTATAAACTCTACACTCGAAATATAAACGAACAACCTAGCACAAGGACACACAAAGACAGTGAAAAGAACTGAGCACAATACAACACGAACACACAGCTGATAGCACGTGGTTACAGTAAACAACAGAACGACAACACTGCTAATCGGAATTGGAGTCTAACGCGCTCTATCGGAGCTATCGGCTGCCTATGATTGGCTGTTGATTAATTCACTTACCCTCCGCCAAAAGTCAGCGCTCAAACGTCAAGTCGAAACTCATAATAACTGAACTATAGAGGGTGCCGGTAGTGAGAGAGGGGAGTGCAAGAAAAAAGAAGAGTTTAAAGAGGATGATTGGTGTGGAACAAAACAGGGCTGTTATAGGAAGATGGAAGGGGAGAAAGGAGAAAGAAGAAGTGGAAGTGGGAGGAAGCAGAATGGAATTGGGAATGAAGGTAGAGATGATGCTGACAGCGTCGGTGATTATAGTAATGCTACGGATTCTGGGAACTGAATTGAACCCCGGACCGATCTCCAGTGGAAGCATGAGTTGGGAAGACGTGGAAGTAATCAGAAGGTACTTAAAGAGGTGGTAGAAGAAGTGTGCCCATTTGAGCAACTAAAAACATTATACAAGAGCAAACGAAGGAGTTCGAGGAAATGAAGAAATGGTTCCAGGAAATGGCAGACGACACAACATCCAAAGTGAGAAACAACGTCGAAGAAGCTGCATCATTAAGGCAGAAAATGAGAAGCTTAGAAGAGGAAGTGTTGAAGCTTAAAGCAGAAGTAGAAGCCAGTAGTCAAAATCGTAGAAAGAAATGGCTATTTATATATGGTGTGCCGGAGGAGAAGAAGGAGGACGAAGTGCTCACAACTCACAAAGTGGTGGAGCTAATCCAGGGGAAAATGAAAATTCATTTTAGCAAAGTAGATATAGACGATGTGGGGAGAATAGGTGAAGTAAAAGGAAACAGGCTATTAAAGTGAAACTGTTATCCACTTTGATGGCTGACTGAAATAGTGATTAGAAATGCGGGTAACACACAGAGTGAAAAAATATGGATTAAGAGAGGCATAGGAAGTGAAGGGATCAAGAATGCTAAAATTCTAGAAACATTTGGTAAGGGCTAAACACCAAGGTTTGAGAGCCGTTATTAGGGGACAGAAATTAGTAGTGTCAAATAGCAGGTGGAGAAGAATTTGGACTGTAACCAAACTACTGGACTTAGAGGAAAAGATGAAACAGGAAGAAGATACGGAGGTGAGTGTGGGAGAAAGGCGAGATGAAGGAAACCCTCCTGGTGAAGCGAGGCATGAGGAAAGGGAAGTATCAGAGCCCAATGAGGTCGTAGTAAATGCTTTGGAGGAGGAAAGGGAAGTAACAGAGTCAAATGAGGTCGTAGAAAATGTTTCGGAGGTGACAAGCGCTGAGGGAAGAAAGGGAGATGATTGTAGCAATGGAGTGGACAGAAACATGGATAAAGTGTGGTGGATGAATATATCGCCGAGGACAGCAATCATGCCTGTTGTCACTGAAGCATATAAGGAGGCGTATGCGGGGGTGTTTTCGGAGAAGACGAAGCACCGCGAAGACAAGAATGAGTCAATAATGTTACCCAGCACAGGAGAAACTTTGAGGAAAGGGAGAAACATGAGCTTAAAAGAGCTGTGTAGTAAGAAAGACAGAAAGGAAGAGGTTATGGCTGTCAGAGTTATGGCGATTAAGGTAGATAAAAGTGAATAAGTGGTATAAGGACAGGTAATGAAGTGGTATATTTATTGTTGATATTGCAGCTTAAATGTATAGTGATTGTGAAATAATACTCGGTAATGGTTAGAGAGAGGATGAGAATGAGGTGGAGTTGATGGTTCATGGTGGTATGTTGGTATAATGAATGTAACAGTGAAATGTGTTCTGGAGGTGTGTTTATAGTTAAGACGGTATGGCGGAATGTGTTTATTTAATGGTGAGAGGTAGGTGTATGTATAGTGAATTTAAAGGTGAAGTGTGTTTTGGAGGTATGCTTACAGTTAAGAGGGTAAGTTGTAATTGGTGCGTAGTGTGTTTAAGTATTATCGTTCTCGTAACTGAATGGTACAGGGTTAGAGAGAGGATGAGAATGAGGTGGAATTGATGGCTCCTGATGGCAGGTGTTTGTATAGTGAATTTAAAGGTGATGTATGTTGCGGTGGTATGTTTGAGAGAAATCAGGAGAATTCTAGTGTGGAGGTTTATTTGAGTAAGTTTTAATTGGTTTGTAGTGTGTATAATTATTATAGATGTTGTAACTAGAATTTTAGTGTGGAGGTGAATTATGGGCAAGCTGTATTGAAACATTTTTAGCTGGTGAGTTGGAGGAGAATGTGAATTACGTGGTGCGTGTTTTCTTATTGCGTAAGTGAGCGAGGATTTGAAACATTAAGTAGAACAGCAAGAGAGTTAGGCACAGCTCAGCAGATTAAGTGCAGTGAAGACGTCATGTGAATGTAATGTGCGAATGGAAAATAATTAAAATGGTAGGAGGACTGCCCTGAGTAATCAGTTAAGTCAGTGCACTCAGCGGGAGGCGTGATCTTGACAGAGTTTGCTAGGAATGGTCATGCATTGCCAGACTGACAGACCCAGGGAAAGTGAATTTGGGACAAGGTCGGGTGTCGCCTATCTATATGTTACGTAACCTAAGCAGGCTGCGTAACATTTCCTAGTTAACTGGTCATCACCAGTCTTCCACAGTAGTCAGCACTATTGGGAAGAGCACTACTACTATCATTTCTTTGAGTCCATAATTATTATAGTCTCGTGAGCATCCTCGCGAGCCCTGGCAAATCACTGTACTCCTGGTTTGCACCAAATTCAGGCGCGCGTTGGGCATTGCCTGGTGAACCCACCATTTTGCGGTGAGTAGCCTCGGCGTATCACGCTTCGCCAGGCGATGGTCACTGCGTGAGGAGTCCACTATACTGAGCATAGCCTGTACAGTACTCATATCCATAAATTAGATTTATCCACAAGGCCAACGACACTCCGGCAGCGTGTTGACCGTTGGCCATTTATTCTCAACTTATTATCAATTTGTTTACTATTTTCTATATGGTTTTGTTGGCTTAGGCTATTACGGTTTTGAACTCTGTATTGGGCGAATGCCGGTATGGTTCAATAAATCCACATACATAAATCCACATACTGCTTGAATGAAAGCAAAACACTTAGGATTGTGATGCGAGGGGATATTTCCCAGTAGAGGTCTCAGTATTGGGAATATAACCGTGTGTTGACAAATCTCAAGAGATGAGAGAAAGGGACAATTAGCAAGGGATTACTCAGTAGGGCCCGGAACGTGACCACCGAGATAACGGGGACCACGGCCAGAAACAGTTGCAAGCTTACAACATCGTGTCAGCTTTTGCACATCGGATCCAGGAAACAATATCCCAGGGATCCTACGGTTGTACCGTGATTGAGAGATGTGCTGTGTTTAAGGTGCAGCGTTGGGAAGACTGCGACAGGATTGTGAGATGCACGTTAGCTCCTCATTTTGTGCCATATAAGTAACATTTTTTGAAGATGGTCCGTTTTGTCATAAAGAAGCCAAAACTATGTGCATCCTCGGTAAGTTATGAAAAAGTTTTTTATTCTAACAGTAGCAAGACAAATCGCAGATATGTGCCTAATTTCTATAGGTAGGCCTATAAATTTCGTCAAATTCCCGGGGACTGATTGGAACTTCAAATGGCACCATCAAAAGTGCGGGTAACAATTTTGTAATTAGCGGGCGTGATAACTCAGTTCCCATGGTTCTATCTTCTCATCAAGACGGCCGAGGCTTGAATCGCAGTCGATGCAAGAAACATTTTTAAAATAGGAAGTCACGTTCTATTGATTCGGATTCTACTTAACACACTAGATTCCGTCCCTTGCCTTTCTTTAGTACTTTTGAGCCATAACTGCATCATTTATGGTGGTGGATTTTGAGTATCCAACCATTCTTCTGGTTTACCTTGTACCTTAAATGGTGAGTGGATGCAGTGGCGTACCAACAAACTATTTTCAGTGGGTGAGGCATAAGTCCAGGTCAATAGCATGGATAACTTTTCCTTGGAAGGGATTGTGAAAATATGTTTTTATTTAGAATTTGCTTTGAAGCCTCCGCAGCTCAGGCGGCAGCGCGTCGGTCTCTCACCGCTGGATTCCGTAGTTCAAATCCCGATCACTTCATGTGAGATTTGTGCTGGACAAAGCGGAGGCAGGACAGAATTTTCTCCGGGTACTTCAGGTTTCCCTGTCATCTTTCATTCCAGCAACACTCTCCACTATTATTTCATTTCATCTGTCAGCCATTAATCATTGATCCAGAAGAGTGCGACAGGCTTCGGCAGCCGGCACAATTCCTATCCTCGCCACAAGATGGGGCCTTCATTCATTCCATCCCTGACCCGGTCACTGACTGGAAAACAGGTTTTAATTTCATTTAGAATTTGCTTTACGTCGCACCGTAGGTCTTATGGCGACGAGGGGAAAGGAAAGGGCTAGGAGTAGGAAGGAAGCGGCCGTGGTCTTAATTAAGGTACAGCCCCACCAATTGCCTGGTGTGAACATGAGAAACCTCGGAAAACCATCTATAGGGCTGTCGACATTGAGGTTCGAACCCATTATCTCCCAGATGCAAGCTCACAACTGTGCGCCCATAACCGCACGGCCAAATCACCCGCTGGATACGAAAAGAGAGCCGGTCCTACAGAGTGCGGTGGTGGATCTTCAGTAGATGGTTTTGATTGTTACCATGTAATAATATCTAACAAACGAAATCATAGCTTCTGTAGTCTTAACTTAAACCGGCTGCATTGTTGAAACTGTTCGTAAAATTGATAATATCGTTCTTCGTGTGTGAGGAAGTAGAATCTCAATTTAATTTGTCTTCTTAAAAAAAGGAAGCACTTTGGTACTATGCCACGTGAAGGTGACTACCTTCCAGGTCGGAGATATTTCGATTACGGGAGACTCAAAGCCAACTCTATTGCACCCCAAAACAATGCTGTATTTTTCCCATCCCATGCCTTTCTTAACTTTGTCAGTGACGGGAATTGAATGGAGGATTCCTCAAGTCAAATTCTAAAATAAGGAGACCTAAAAGTAAACAGCCGACCCCGCGGTGCAGGGGTAGCGTGCCTGCCTCTTACCGGAGGTCCAGGGTTCGATTCCCGGCCAGGTTAGGGATTTTTACCTTGATCTGAGGGCTGGTTCAAGGTACACGCAGCCCACGTGCTTATATTCATAATTGAGGAGCTATCTGACGGTGAGATGGCGGCCCCGGTCTAGAAAGCCAAGAATAACGGCGGAGAGGATGCGTCGTCCTGACCACATGACACCTCGTAATCTGCAGGCCTTCGGGCTGAACACCTGTCGCTTGGTAGGCGATGGCCCTTCGGGGCTGATACGCCATGGAGTTTGGTTTGGAAAAGTAAACAGAGAAGGAAGTGACATCCCTGCAAGGCTCTTTAGCTTCCAGCTATTTCTTCTGTCCGGTCTCGTGCATTTAGGACAGTTGGAAAACGTACGCCTTAATAAATGCTCCTCATAAACGTTTTGTAAAAATACTAACTGCATCTATTTATAACAATAATCTCAAACGACTCCTTTTCATGTGTCTCAGTTGGTTAAGTCGCTGTCCTTCTGAGTCCGAGTTCGCAGGTTCAAATCCGGCTTGGGTCGGTGGCCCTTAAAACGGTGCTGAAATGGCAACCGCTCCATGTCGTTGGTTTCTGGAACGGTAATAAAAATTATACATACGAATATTAGCGTTACAAAACTGCAACTTTATACTACTATATTCTGTATCCCAGGCTTGCGAGGGAAACTAATAGGACAAGGTAAACCCTACCTAGCATATGTTGTGACGTGTATTTTTCTTTATCAACAAACAAAATATCTATACACATAGCCCTTACATTGTATACATATATATGTTGTGTGTGTGTGTATTTCTTTGTCGCATTATTTGTATAAAATGTCACTTCTTTATAGTTTATTGCATGACCATCTATATACTTAAAATAACTTGTCCTGACTGACTGACTGACTGACTGATCATCGTCGAGCCAAAACTACTGGACATAAAGAAATTAAATTTTGGGGATACATTAACATGTAGGTGCTCGCCAAGGGAAGATTTTTGGATATTCCCTCGCTAAGGGAGTGAAAAGGGGGTGAATTTTTAAAATTAGTGTATCTATACCTCAAAAAGTGAACAGTTTAGAGACATGAAAATTGGTGTTTGGAATCTCCTTTAAAAAAGAAACACGTATTTTTTTGTTTTCGGAAAAACCTGTTAACGGGGTTGAAAAAAGGTGAAAAATGGGTTGAATACCTTTCATGTGGATACTTATATCTCAAAAACTGAAGATGTCACAGTCATGAAAATCGGTGTTTGGAATCTCCTATAAAAGTAAAGAAACAAGTATTTTTTTTGGGGGGGGGGGGGTTGGAAAATCTACTTCAAGAGTGGTGAACAGGAGTGGCAAACAGGGTGAATTCTTAAACTGAGTGTATCTCAAAAAGTAACATGTTACAGACGTGAAAATTGGTATTTGGAATCTGCTGCAAAAGTAAAGGATCGCGCATAATTTGCTCTCTGAAAATCTATTTAAGGGGGGAGTTAAAGGGGCTAAATTTAAAATGAGCATTTATACAGTATAGCTTATATCAAAAACTGAACACGTTAAAGATGTGAAAATTGGTATTTTTAATCCATTTTAAAAATAAAAGTAACATGTATTTGTTTTCGAAAAAAAATCCGTGGGGGGTGTAACAAGTACTGAAACAGGAGTTGAATTCTTTTTATGTGGATACTTATATCTCAAAACTGAAGATGTTACAGACATGAAAATTGGTATTTGGAATCTTCTTTAAAAATAAACACGTGTTTTTTTATTTTCGGAATATTCACTTAAGGGGGTGGGGTGGGTGGGTGAAGAGAAGAGAAACTTAGTTGAATTCTTTTTATAGGGATACTTATACATCAAGTACTGAAGATGTTACAGTAGTGAAAATTGCTGTTTGGAATCTCTTTTGAAAATAAGGAAACACGTATTTTTTTGTTTTCGGAAAGTCCCATGAAGTGGGGGTGAAAACAGGGGAAAAAGTAGTTGAATGACTTTTATAAAGATCTCAAAAATATCAAAACCTGAAGACGTTACAGACATGCTAATTGGTATTTGGAATCTCCTCTAAAATAAAGATAAACGTACTTTTGTGTTTTCGGAAAGTCTCCTTAGTGGAGGGTGAAAACAAGAGAAAAGGGGGTTGAATACCTTTTATGAGGATACTTATATCTCAAAACTGAAGACGTTACGGTCATGATAATTGGTATTTGGAATCTCCTTTAAAAATAAAGAAACACGTATTTTTTCGTTTTTGGAAAATGCAATTAATGCGGGGTGAACAGGAGTGAGGAAAGGGATGAAAATTTAAAAAGATTATATCTATAGTATATCTCAGAAACGTAACATATTACAGACATGAAAATTGTTATTTGGAATCTCTTTTAAAAGTAAAGAACCATAGACGATTTGTTTTCGAAAAATCCATGTAAAAACCAAACCAAACCACATGGCACTACAGCCCTTGAAGGGCCTTGGCCTACCGAGTGACCGCTGCTCAGCCCGAAGGCCTGCCGATTACGAGGTGTCGTGTGGTCAGCACGACTAATCCTCTCGGCCGTTATTCTTAGCTTTCTAGACCGGGGCCGCTATCTAACCGTCATGTAGCTCCTCAATTCTAATCACGTAGGCTGAGTGGACCTCGAACCAGCCCTCAGGTCCAGGTAAAAATCCTTAACCTGTCCGGGAATCGAACCCGGGGCCTCCGGGTAAGAGGCAGGCACGCTAACCCTACACCACGGGGCCGGCAAAATCCATGTAAGGGGAACTAAAAAAGGGGATTGTTTTTTAAAATGAGCATATTTTACAGTACATTTCAAAAAACTTAACATGTTACAGACGTCAAAATTGGTATTTTTAATCTCTTTCAAAAATAAAGAAACATGTATTTTATTGTTTTCAGAAAAAACACATAAGACTGAGAAGGCATTGAATTATTTTTATTAGGATACTGATATCTCAGTAACTGAAGAGGTTACAGACGTGAAAATTGGTATTCGGAGTCTTCTCCAAAACTAAAGAAATACGTATTTTTCGTTTTCGGAAAATCCATTTCAAGGGTAGTGGTGAAAGGGTTGAACAATTAATTGAATGCTTTGTATAACTGAAGATGTGATAGCCGTGATAATTGGTATTTTGGAGCTCCTTTATAAATAAAGTAACTCATATTTTTTGTTCTTGGAAAACTCACCTGGCGGGGGGGGGGGGGGTGAAAGGAAGTGAAAAAGTGAAATTCTTTTTATGGGGATACTTATATCACAAAAACCGAAGATTACAGATGTGAAAATGTGTATTTAGAATCTCCTTTAAATATCAAGAAACCGCATTTTCTGAGAGGAAGTCAACTTGGTGGGGGATAAAAAAGTAGCTGAGTTTTTTATGAGGATACATATATCTCAAAAACTGAAGATATTACAGTCACGACAATTGGTATTTGGGAGCTCCTTCATAAGTAAAGAAACACACTTTTTGGAAGAAATCAGCATAATTGGGGGGGGGGGGCTGAAAAAGAAGTTGAATTCTTAATTTGAGGATACTTATATACTTATATCTCCAAAACTGAATATGTTACAGACGCGAAAATTGGTATTTGGAATCTCCTGTAAAACTAAAGGAATGCGCACTTTTTTCAAAGCGGGGCTGAAAAAGTAGTTGAAATATTTTTATGGGGATACTTATATATCAAAAACTGATTATGTTACAGACGAGCAAAGTGCTATTTGTGATCTCCTTTAAAAGTATTTTCCGAAGAAACACTGAAGGGGTGAAAGGAATTGAATAACGGGTGAATCTTTCAATCACTACTGATCTGCATTTAGGGCAGTCGTCCAGGTGGCAGTTTCCCTATCTGTTGTTTTCCTAGCCTTTTCCCAAATGATTCCAAAGAAATTTGAAATTTATTGAACATCTCCCTTGGTAAGTTATTCCAATCCCTAACTCCCCTTCCTATAAACGAATATTTTCCCCAATTTGTCCTCTTGAATTCCAACTTTATCTTCGTGTTGTGATATTTCCTAAAAATGAGTACCGGTATATCTACTTTATATGTCAAAAACATAACATGTTACAGACATGAAACTTTGGAAAGACCTTTAAAAATATAGGAATATGTTTTTTTTTTCGGAAAAGGCACTTATCGGGGGTGAAATGAAGTGAAAAAGAGTTGAATCATTTCTTACGAGGATACTTATATCTCAAAAAAAGATACAGACGTGAAAAGTGGTATTTGAATATCCTTTAAAAATAAGAAACATGTTTTTTTTTATCCACTTAGGTGGAGGTGGGAGAAAGACTGATAAAGCTGTTGAATTTTTATGGGGATACTTATATCTCAAAACTGAAGATGTTAGAGACGTGGAAATAGGTATTTGGAATCTCCTTTAAAAAAAGAATTCGTTTTCGAACTTCAGAGAAGAATGTTTCTCACATGTACAGTTGTATGCCGCATGGTCATCTTAGCCCCAAAAGGCAATACCACAAACGTGGTTTACAAAGAGTTTCTGGGAGTAAATGAAACTTTTTTTACAGTTTGCTTTACGCCACACCGATACAGATAGGTTTTATGGCACGATGGAATAGGAAAGGCCTAGGAGTGGGAAGGAGGCGGCCGTAGCCTTAATCAAGGTACAGCCCCAGCATTTGCCTGGTGTGAAAATAGGAAAGCAAGGAAAACCATTTTCAGGGCTGCCGACAGTGGGGCTGGAGGTTGGCGGGAGGGGGGCTGTCGTTCAAGGAGTCTAGACACCCCAGGAGTTTTAACTAATGTACTTTTATTAAGCATTTTATATATAATGTAACATATTATTATCTTCTGGAATCCGCACGAATCCGCCACTCTTATATGGATCCAAGGTCACTGATTTCCTTTTTAGGTAATCTATACCACCTAAACTTCAGAATACGGCTGCTAAGTTACGATCAAGAAACAACATCTTACAGAAGCTGTGTGGAACCACCTGGGGATCATTAGCATCTACCCTACGGTCTTCAGCTCTTGGTCTTGTATACTCTGCTGCAGAATACTGCTCATCAATATGGCTGAACAGCAGTCACACGAAATTAATTGACACTCAGCTGAATTACACTATGCGTATGATATCAGGGACAATTAGATCTACTCCCACTTTCTGGCTACCTGTTCTATCCCATATTCCACCACCTCACCTCCGCCGAGAAAATGCTCTCCTACGAGATTTTAAGAAAATAACTAACAACAGTCAGTTGCCAATCCATGGCGACATGAATGATGTTCTTATTAACAGGCTAAAATCAAGACGCCCACCTGTTAGAACAGCCAGAAACCTAGCAGACGCTAACTTTAATCTGCTTCAGGCCTGGAAGCAAGTATGGATATCCAGTGCTCCATCAGAATATCACTATCTACCATGGCTGAAAAACAAACCAGAGGGTTTTGATCTTCCACGGAAGACCTGGACAACTATCAACAGGATTCGCACTGGCCATAGCAGATGTGGCGATTCCCTCCATAAATGGGGAATACTTAATTCGGCAGCGTGCAGTTGTGGTGCTGTGAAGCAAACAGTTCGGCACATTGTGGAGCAGTGTCCTCTCACTGCCTACCAGGGAAACCCAAGAGACTTTTTTCTGCTCTCACCCTTGTGTGTTGAATATGTAAATAATTTGAACCTGTAAATACTTCAAATTGTAAATATTATTTATTATTATTGTATCTATAATGTGATGTGTTAGCCATACGCTAAATAAAATAAACTCTGGAAGTTTGGACACCTATCAAAATAAAATTCTGGATGAAGAACAACCTTAATTCCCCCCCCCCCCTCCAAACTGAAATCCTAGCTACGCTACTGCTGTGACACAACTTATTACCAAACGCAACACTCTTCTTCCACTTATTCCTAAGCTCTAATACTATCACCTATTCTACACTGCTGTTTGTAGAAAGTGAAACACCAAGACCGAGAGCTGTGATCACAATGCAATCTACTCCACATATTAGGGTCATGACAAGACAAAAATGATTACAATTACAGAACTGTGCATGCACGGTGACCGTGGAAATTCAGTACGGCGTAGCGCCACCACGCGCTGCAATCAGAGCCGCCAGACGTCGTGGCATGGAATCAAAGAGCGCGTGAATATGCTGCTCGGGAATACTCTGTCACGCGGTTTGTAGGCGCGTCCATAAATCATCAACAGTGGCTGCAGGAGGACCTGAACGAACAAGGTGCCGACCGACCATATCCCAGACATGTTTAATGGGTGACATATCCGGCGAACGGGCAGGCCAGGGAAGTAGTGGTATCCGTCGTTCTTCGAAGAAGGCTTGCATATTCCTCGCCACATGAGGCCGGACATTGTCCTGCTGGAATATGGCGTCTGGAACGGCCTGCAGGAGGGACAGTGCCTCGGGCTGTAAAACCTCCCTGATGTAGCGCTAGCTGTTCAGATTGCTCTCAAGACGTAGGAGGTGAGATGGCATGTTATAGGTAATTGCGCCCCAAACCATCGCACTTGGCGTTTGTCCGCTATGCCGCTCAACAATACAGTCTGCCCGATGGCGTTCACCACGGCGGCGTCTAACGCGTATGTGGTCCATCACTGTACGACAAGTTGAACACTACATTTTGCCACTCCGCACGCCAGTGCCGGTGTTCACGTGCCCATTGCAATCTACGGCGTTGGTGGTTGCTGGTCAATGGAAGCCAGCGCAATGGCATCCGTGTCACCAGTCCGGCCTTCGGAAGACGGCGTCGAACCGTCGATGCAGACATCCCGTTGCAGTGCTCCAACGTCGAGCCAACACCGTGGACGAAGCTGTTCTGTCCGTTACGGCCAAGCGGACACAAGATGGCGGTCATCTCGCGCTGTGGTCACATTGTGTCGTCCAGTATCCCGTCAGCGCTGTGTACGGCTCTCTTCTTTCCACTGGTTCCACATACGCCTCACTGTTGAAGCAGGATACCCTGTACGAGCCACAATGTCATAGAACGACAGACCCATCTACCGGAGCCCTATCATTCTGCCCGGTTCGAACGCACTCACATGCAGATGTTCCCTCCTGTAATGTCGGCGAGGCATTGTGGCACTTAGGTAGGCCTACACGTTTCCACTTCGTATGACGACTCCGCACTGACTGACCGTTGCGTAACACTGCCCTCAGAAGGGCACTGCTGGGCCTACGTGCACGCCATCTCTCTGCTATTTAAAACGCTTATTATGGTTCCACTGTTCTACACGTCCTCTGATGTTGGCGTGTTTCAGACCATTGCTTCTGAGTGTTTCACTTTCTACAAACAGCAGTGTAATACACTCCTAGGAATGACTTCGCTCAACCTGCACAGCTTGTAACACGATCATATAGGCCTATTCATCTACTTCCTATCAACTGGTCTGAATATGCGGCAAAGCGACGCTCTTGAAATCTCGGTCATATTGTTCTCTGATCGCGTTCGTTGTCCTCTTGCTGGGCTGGTCGTTGGAATGTTCGTAATGAGTTTAAAGACCCGCTCCCTCAATCAAATACATTTTATTTTTTATTTTATTTTTACTTTTTTGCTAGTTTTTTTTTTACGTCGCACTGACCCGTGGATCGCAGAGAGAGGTAGGGCGTCCGTTTAATCGAAATACAGGTGACCACACAAGGGATTTACTGTTTCCTTACTATCTGTACCAATGTTCCGTTAGCCTTTGTTGAATGTCATTCTCTCCCCTTTACTGTTCCAAAACAAACCGGCAACTTGTATTTCTCCCATTGACTTGCGATATAAACATTAACCTTGGCAATGGCCAATGTTTATGTTAAGAAAATACTATTTCTCCACGGCGAGTGAATAAATAAAATTTATGAATTATTCACTTACATCTCGATTATCTTGTTGAAATTCCTCACTAGTCTGTAAACTGGTGTACCCTCTCGTATTCGATTGAATACTCACACGATGGACTTTGCTTGTAAACTGAAGTGCTGAAGTGTACTCTCAACACAGTATTGAGTGCTCACTGCCAAATGCTGGAATACCGAGTGTTGAACTGATGACTGCAGAATACCGACCGTCCGACTGACTGACTGACTGACTGACTGACTGACTGACTGGTTGGATGCACTTCTGTTATATGCCTATGGTCCAACTACGTGATTCTCACCCAGCTTCCGGTGATATTACGGAGCGTCACAATTTTATCCAGTGGCTTCACTAAGTTATGAACCAGTGTCCGTGCTTTCTTATTTTTACACACATCATTAATTGCGCATAATGCTTATTGTTTCACTCACGTTGTAAATAATTCCACTAGGTCCATCAAAATTATCTTCGTTTTAATACTGTGACTAGAAACCCAATTTACGTGTTATCTGTCACAAGTTCATAAGATAAGATTAAAATATTCCCAACGGGAATCAGAGCAGTTTAGAATGGAGCAATGTGATTGGCCGCGCCATTTTTCTTTGGGGTCTACTCGTCTAATTTCAAATATTTTAGCCATGTTCTGTCCTTTTCGCGTATCTTAAGTTTCTCTGTCTTACACGACCTCGTAGAAAGTTTTCAAAAAATGTTCCCAGGGTGCGGGGACCATCTGTCCCTTGGGTGCGGCGGGCGGAAGTTCTCAGGCAATATCTGGTTAAGTGCATTTACGACATAATTGTTTAACAACCCCCAACAGAACGTGCCTTATCTCTGCCAATGTGGCTTAGCTCTGCCACGTTGGTGGATCGTGAGCAATCTGCAGTCCTCGCTAAAATTGTCGAATGTACGATTTATACAAAGAGTCCGATGGATCAATGTATTCCGCCATAGCGCCTAAGGCAATTTGGGTGCACTATTATGTTTTTTAATTTAAAGTACTCTTCCAACATTTGAAACACACAAGAAGCGATTGCCAGTCCATTTAGTAATGTGAATATTGACGTAAAATGTAATTAACTATAATATGCAATTTTAATTTTACTTATTTTATTTTACTTATAAGGTACCACAATGTGCAGCCACGTAAATATTCGGGCATTTGTCGCGCAGGCGGGAACAGGTGGGAGTGGGGTAGATATAGCAGAACAAGCGCATTATATGCTTCGTTTCTGTTCTGTAAACACGTACATTTTACAGTGTGATGGGGCGGAAAGGAAGAAAAAGTACATCATTTGAAAAGAGACAACTTGTTACCTTCCATCATGCTAAAAGGCCTTCTGAAAGAGATATTGCCGCATTATTGTAAATAAGAGTACTGTAGGTGATATTATAGGAATATTCAACAGAGAAGATAGACTTGAAGACAAACCTAAAACAGGGCAACCAAGGAAGCTGAGTAGAAGAAAGGAAACTGAAGAAGAAAAATACAAAGTTACAGGCAACGAAAATTTCTGTTGCAGTGCTGCAGGAATAAGGGAAGGAAGTTCACCCTGAAACTGTGCGGAGAATTATAAGAAGAGAAGGATATAATGGCAGAATGAGCAGGAAGAAACCCATAGTAAATGAGAGAAATAGAAAGAAAAGATTCGACTTCACGAATCAGCACATAAATAAACCTGTCGGTTGGTGGGTAGGTGGGACGAAGTCATTTTTGTACAAGAAAGTCAAGTGCAGATGTTCTCTTCAGACAGAAGAACTATGCTTTGGAGAAAACCAAATAAAGAGCTTCAATCGTAGAATCTGAAACCCCACAGTTAAACACGGAGGTGGATATGTCATAATTTGGGCCATAATGTTTTCATCTGGGGTGGGCGAATTAGTATTTCTTGAAGGTAAAATGGACAAGCATAAGTACCTGAATATTCTAAAAGAGAACTTACCGAAAAGTGCTGAAAATTTATCAAGACAATGACCCAAGATATGAATCGGATATTGCGAGACTATACACGCTGTATAATTGCCCTAAAGTTTCGGATACACCTCCTCAGAGTCCGGATTTAAACCCTATTGAAAATATATGGGATGAACTGAAGAGAAAAGTAAGACAAATGCCAGTATATCAAGGCAAGCTTTAAAGGATAGAATGATGGAAGAATGGAGGCAAAAACTGTAAGTCCAGATTATACGAGAAAACTCATCCACAGCATGCCTAAACGCTTGGAGCAAGTGATATATCAAAAGGGACTTCATACAAAGTATTGACATGTACTGTGGTGTGTTTGATTCACATGTTGCCCGAAAACTTTTGTGGTTGCGATATTGGGTATGTTTCTTTAAGTATTATTGCTTATGTGGTTTTTGTTAAGTTTTCAAGTAAGAAAATGCTGTTATTTTATTTTTCAACTTATGCCAAGATTGTTTCTATATTATTTTTTTTCTGTTAATAAAGGTCTAAAATTAGCACAAAACACAAGTGCCCGATTACTTTTGTGATCCACTGTATGTTTATTAGTGCAGGTAATATCACGTCCAGAATAATTTTTATATACCGGCAGTCTTTTCCTTTCGCCGTTGATTTCATCCGATTTATAGCAAACTTTACTTGTGAGTAGGTTGCTGGTAGTGGCGTATACTGAGGACTACCAAGGCTATCAGTGAAGCCCAAACCTCAAATGCGAGCGATGGAAATCTAAAGCACATTATATTGTAAGCATCTGACACATTGTTCCATTTGCAAACCTTTAAAGCAATGAGAAAACACGTCGCACGTATTTCTGAGAACAAGGCTTCGGAGATGATATTGCAGCCCAGACTCTCGTCCCTTCCCATCGACTTGCCTCACGCGGCTTGCTGCTGTCTGCCTACAGGCGCGGGGACCGGCGGAGGATAGCTGTGCTAGGCTTCGGTCCGTCAGATCGCCACTGCTGTCATCCATGCGTTACTCATCGTATATACTTCCTCACCTCATCCTTCTGCCTTATATATAGATAACGGAGTGCTGGTATTTCACTCCCGTTTACTTCTACATCCTTGTAGGAAGACACTGCAGGGCTGCTATTATAGGAGTAATATAGTTTTCTTTTTATTGGTAGATCTGCTAAAATGGAACGCAATCTTTCAGGTTTAGTATTCTCTTTTGTTGGTTGGAATCGAACCCGTGATCATGGGTCGGACACCACCACTGATCTTCCGAGGAAGATAATTAACCATTGAACGATGGGTACGACCGCTGTAAAATTCAACATTGTTATTTAACGATTATGATGATGATGTTAATAATAATAATAATAATAATAATAATAATAATAATAATAATAATAATAATAATAATAATAATGGTGCATGGCATCTACATAGGCTTGGTAGTGACCTAATAAGGATAAAATGAATGGCGAAGACGTCATAAACATCCAGTTCCCAAGCCAGGGGAATTAACAGCATGAGGGGGTTGATTCTGAAAAGTGAACCGGGGCCGTCGGACCAAAGGCAAGCATTTTATCCATTTAGCCTCAAAGCTGGACTTCAATTTACTAAACCTTAGGCTACCAACTCGATTGATCAGATGTTGAGTATTGGCGGTGGCAGAGGCCAGGGCAGTAGCTTGTGAAGCAGCCTTGACAACACAGCGGGCAGCTCCGTTGGCTGTTGGCTGCAGCTCAAAATTCTTAAGGCTTGATGTTCCCTAAACCAACCATCGAAAAGGGGTAGCCTAAGTCTAGTGGTAGCCCACGTCTTCATACCAGCATACGCCACTGGTTGCTGGTCGGAAGCAGTGGCTTTTGGGGCATGAAGGGCTTTTGGGCGCCGCCCCGCCGCCTTTACTAAAACACGTAACATGATTTCACTCCGTAGCTGATTATATAAAGAGATGGACAAATGTAGCAAAGTCTAACTTATGGTAGTGTGTTATTCAATTAGTCAACGTTATCTTTATTGTTTTGGCTGTAAACGTTTCGCTTTTTTATTTTCAAAGACATGGCAAAGGCTGTCTGACCGTGGCATCCGTTCACCAAGCACGATGTTTTCTCTTTAGACATTAGGCGGTCGGGTGCTGGCAGGAGAGCCCTCGGTAAGCTCCTAGAGTTTAACAAGAGTTAGGGGTGCGGGAGGAGCCTTGGAAGACGATTTGGGCTTGTCAGGGGAAGGAAGAGTGCAGGCGGGGTGTATGCTTAGAGCAGTTAATACTTGGTCTGTCCGGCAGAGCCCGTAGCAATGCCGCCAACCACTTTACAATGTACCCAGGCCTTTTCCCACACGTCTTACGTTAACTGTTGTTAGAGGTTAATTCCATAACTGTTTACAAAACAATGGATTCCATTAGACTGACTATTTAAACAATTCCGTTCTAAAAATAAGCTAAAATAAAGATTTAAAATCTAATCATAAGGTGACGTCACTATTTGTACGTTAGTCACATTGCTTTGAGATTTGAGGAAGCCGAAAGGAACTCGAGCGTGCATTGTTCTCGTGAATGTCATTGTCGTTTGTGATCAGTGAAACAGGAGTAGCCGTGATTGCAGTAGCTGTTAGCCGGCTAATGTTTGTACAATTCCGATGACAACGTCAGAAAATGAAAGGTGCTTCTGTACGCTGAAAAGGATTAAGTCGTTCACTAGGAATACCATGAAGGAAGACCGACTTAACGCGCTTGCTATGTGCACCATCGAGAAACAGCTGTTGGCAGTTCCTAACTTCAACGAACGCGTCATCAACCACTTCGCAGAATAGGAGATGAGAATGAATTTTGTATACAAGCAAGTCAGCTAAGGTATCGTTACCTACTTTCTTGTATTATTTTCATGTGTATCTTCATCCCGTCATTATCATCATCATCATCATCATCATCATCATCATCAAAGTACGAACTTTATACTTATAATAACAATTGACTGACATTTCGTAATCTACTAGAATTGTTTTCCGGATTCAGTTGTTCAGTTTTCTTGTAAGTGGTGTTCGCTCTGCTGTCATCACACTTCACTTCCCTACATGTTTTGTAATATATTAGCCTGGTTTTTTTTTTTAACCTCAACCTGAAAAGTATATCGAGTCATGAATTTAGTGGTTTTGTGAACATAAGTATGTTTATTGTCGATGTTTTAAGGGTATGTAGATTGTAATGCTTTCGGATTTGCGATGCTTTAAGTTTCTACTCTTTTCCGCTTTGCGATATTATCTGATTTTCGCTACGTGATCGTTCTGCCTCGGAAGAAGATACCTACAGTATTTAGCCAGTGTCATATTATTATTATTATTATTATTATTATTATTATTATTATAATATTAATTTTCATCTACAATTATCGTGGCGCTGGCCAGTGAAAATTGGGCCATTGGAGAGGGGGTGGGGGGAGGAGATGACGGCACAGCCCTGCCAGAGTAAAATGTCACGAACCGCCACTGGTCGGAAGTAAAAGCTTTCTCTGTCTGTTCGCGTCTTTGTGTGATTCCCGTCTAGAATTTCCTGTTTCAAGGTTGCTAGTTGCTTTACGTCGCACCGACACAGATAGGTCTTATGGCGACGATGGGACAGGAAAGGGCTAGGAGTGGGAAGGAAGCGGCCGTGGCCTTAATTAAGGTACAGCCCCAGCATTTGCCTGGTGTGAAAATGGGAAACCACGGAAAGCCATTTTCAGGGCTGCCGACAGTGGGGTTCGAACCTACTATCTCCCGAATACTGGATACTGACCGCACTTAAGCGACTGCAGCTATCGAGCTCGGTGTTTCAAGGTTGCGTTTAATGTGCAGTTTGATGGAAAAATAATCGTTCAGTTTTTCCAACGGTATATGTTGCATCAGACTTTGCTGTCGACACTGTAAGCCATTTGCCGGCAGTGCCACCTGCTGGACACTTAAGAAAAAAACAGTTGAATGTAGTAATGGCCGCTATGGTTTTGTAAGGTACCTATGATGTGATGTAAGCTGTATAAAGAAGTGTTTTAACATTAAATTCAGTGCAGCTTGCCATCAAACCTGAATCTTGCTGACAGATTGGGTTCGATAAAGAAGAAATCATCTGAAGACCTTTTTAGAGATTAAAATGAAGTGTTTGAAGATTGGTTGGCTGAGGGAATTATAGAAGATGTGCCTGAATCTGAATGTATTCATTGTTATCATAACTTACCGCATAGACCAGTTGTAAAGGAAAACAGTGCAACTACAAGA
The DNA here is from genome assembly GCF_040414725.1 of Anabrus simplex. NCBI lineage: Eukaryota > Metazoa > Arthropoda > Insecta > Orthoptera > Tettigoniidae > Anabrus > Anabrus simplex. The sequence goes on from NC_090269.1 coordinate 293,340,404, forward strand.
ATCAGACCTGTTTTTTATGCTTCGACAAAACTAGGCAGTTCCCCATCTTTAAATCAATGACTTGAAAGTGGTCCAAATCTGTTTGAACTCATCCCAAATGTTCTGTTAAGATTTAGAGAAAAGAAGATAGGAGTGGTTACTGATATTAAACGTGCATTTTTACATATTGGTATTCACCCTGAAGACAGGAACTTTCTATGTTTTTATGGTGGAACTGTTATGAAAACTGGAGGTTAGGATATTCCGCCATGCAAGAGTGGTTTTTGGTATAAAGTGCAGTCCCTTCCTCTTAGGATCTGTAATCGAACACCACTTATTGAGAGAAGAGGATTCAAATCATTCTCTTAAAGAAAAGTTACTGCACAGTTTTTATATTGATAATGTTGTTTCTAGTGTGGACACTGTAGCTGAACTCAATGCATTCATATCGAATCAGACAAAGTCATGGCAAAGGCCAAATTCAAACTTAACTAATTCAAAGTTAACATGAGTTGGATTAGAGAGTTCCATTTCGACACCGTTACCAAGAGAACAATCCTGTCGATCTCACAAAGTGTTTGACCCTATAGGTTTTAGTTGCCCTGTTATGTTGTGTCCTAAATTGCCCCTGCAGAAAATGTGGAAGATAGAATTTTATTGTGATCCAGAAATTGACGATATTATCAAGAAATAATTTCTGTTGTGGTATGAAGAACTCCCTCAATTAGATAATGCACTTTACACACCTTTTGTGATTCCAGTCAAAAGGCATATGCAGCAGTAGTTTTCCTCAGAGTAGAGACAAGCGACAAGGTTCAACATCTGTTGGCGGCCAAGACACGAGTCTCTCCTATAAAGAAGATTTATATGCCTCGTTTGGAGCTTATGGCTGCAGTTATAGGAGCAAGGCTTGCGAAGTCAGTTCTGGACTGATTAGAATGGGAAATGTGGTGCGATTCTACTACAGTAATTGCGTGGATTACCAGGAGAGACAAGAGGACAGTCTTTGTCAGAAATCGAGTTGATGAAATTAGAAACATCACTTACTCTGAATCTAGGAAGTATGTCCCAGGGGAACTTAACCCTGCAGATTTACCTTCCAGGGGCTGCAAAATTAAACAATTAGTTGCTTCTAGATGGTGGGAAGGAACTGCATGGTTGAAGGAATCACCGTGAAAGTGGTTTGCTCGCAATGATGATCCCAAAGAAGATGAGATCAACATGGCAAAGGTTAGATCCCCAGCTGTTGTGAATGTTAACTGTTGATTTCGGAGAATCAAAAGGACTGGTATTTCAAATACTCCTCTAACTTTGTAAGAATTGTCCGCATGTTGGGGTGGTTGCTAAGGTTTATACGTAATAGCCGTTTACCTACAGATCTGCGCCAGAGAAGTGAATTAACTGTGGAAGAGTATACCACTGCAGAGAGAAAAGTTGTTCGGTTTATTCAAGAGGACTCCTTTTCTGGATTAAGAGACGACAGACTGCGAACGCTCAGTGTTTTTCAAGACCATGAAGGAATAATTAGGCTGAAAACTAAGATCAGCTACCGAGATGACCATGAAGACTTTCGTCAGCCTGCAGTACTTCCATCACAACACGAGGTAACGGTAGTGAAGAGGTTAATCATGACGGAACACAAGACACAACGACACGTAGGATTGCAAATGCTGCTAAATAACCTCAGGGAACGCTATTGGATTTTAAAAGGTCGGAAAGCTAACAGATCTGTTTTTCCAAGTGCGCCATATGCAAGAGAGACAGTGAAAGACATCTTGAAGCTATTTCATCTCCACATCCTTCCAGTCGAGTACGGGATGCTGCCGTGTTCAAGATCGTTGGACTGGATGTAACCGGCCCCTTATATCCACAAGGTGGAATTAAAATGTGGGTGTACCTCTTTACTTGCGCAGTGTTTAGAGCTGTCCATCTAGAATTGATATCATCAGTCTCGACAGAAGCATTCTTGCAAGCACTCCGTCGATTTGTGGCTCGCAGAAGATGATGTTCTGTTATCTACAGTGACAATGGGACAAACTTCTCCGGGGCTTCTAATTTGCTTCGAACTCTGAACTGGGAGGATATATCTAAGTACAGCACTGCTAGGCGCATTGAATGGCGTTTTAATCCCCCCACTGCACCTTGGTAGGGTGGATGGTGGGAGCGCTTGATACGCCTTCTCAAAGATTTATTGAAGAGGATGTTGGGTAGGTCATGTCTTACTTACGAGGAGATAATGACTACATTATGTGACTGTGACGAATTCTCGACCTTTGACTTATACCATGGAAGAAGGTTCTGAACTAGTGCCTCTCTCCCCTTCTTAATTCCTGCAAGATATAAGACAGATTGATGTACCTGATCTAGATACGATAGACACACATAGCCTCAAAAGGAGACATAGCTACCGACAAACTTTGAAAAGGGATTTGAGGAAAAGGTTCAGAAGTAAATATTTGGGGCAGTTGGTGTTACATCGTGAAAAAGAGGGCACCCGTACTGTAGCTGTGGGGTACGTTGTGTTGATTGGGTGTGACATTGCCCATTGGGATACATAGTTGAAGTATACCCGGTAAGGATGGTGTCGTCAGAACTGGTCAGGGCGAGTTATTACGTCCAATACAGAGGATTTATCCCTTGGAAGTGTCTTCTGATGATCCGATTGTGCTCTCTAGAAACTGCTATTCTTCAGGTGTACCAAAGGATGACAACAGTGGTGATCCACTTGTTACTCGAAGTGGTCGAGCGGTGAGAGTTCCTGGCAGACTTGATTTGTAAGCAGTAGGTTTGTATTTGTTGGTACTGTTGAGTAGCGTTCTGCTACTCAAGGTGGGAGTATGTTGCATCAGACTTTGCTGGCGACACTGTCAGCCATTTGCCGGCAGTGCCACCTGCTGGACACTTAAGAAAAAAAACCAGTTGAATGTAGTAATGGCCGCTATGGTTTTGTAAAGTACTTATGAGGTGATGTAAGCTGTATAAAGAAGTGTTTTAACATTAAATTCAGAACAGACCAATTGTAAGATATCGTTAAAATATGTTCCTGCGTGTACACAACAGTATATTTATTTTGTCGTCGCCTCGTCCTTTGGTAATGCCAAAGCATTTCATGGATTTCCACAACACTGCTGTTGAAACATTTGGTTGAATTAAACTGGGAGCGTGTCGTAGTTTTGCATTTTTAATCTGTTGGGTCGTAGCGTTTCTCAGTTTCTTCTAGTTAATTATACTGTCAGGAGTGCGATTTTTTTCTAAGTCGTCTATGAGCAGCATCGCGTTCAGCCATTAGTGCTCTAATCTCATCTGACAAGGGGGCATTCCCTACTCGTCACCACCGATTTTGCTCAAATTTATAGAACATGCAGGGCTTGGCTAGAAATGAAAGTACCCGAAGCGGGAACTCCAGATGGCCAAGCGTATAGAAAATAAAAATGTTGACGCGGCTCTCGCACCGTATAAGCCACGTAACTTACGTTAGTGCGCACGTCGGGCAGTTGTTGGCGTAGCGGTAAGAGCTCGGAATGGTAATTCGGTGGTCGTGGGCTCGACTCCCCGTGTGGAGACGGTTTTTTCTGTCAAATTTTATATTATTCATTTTCCAATTAAGCATAGAAAAGGTAAAAAAAGTGGGATTTCATTGTCATTGTCTACCTGCGCCAAGAATCTATTGTTTGTGTAAAGCCGCCAGGAGCAACCTTCACGTCTTGTCAGGTGAAAACGAATCTTACAGCGAAACGACTAATTAACGTTTATGGCAGATTCCCCAAGGAGGAGAGATAGCAAATAAAGGAGAAAAAAGAAGAATTTCTGTTTGAACACGTCGGGAAAGTTCGCAGCTCCCTATTTTCTACAATTGTGCGCTCATTAAAGAAATGACATCCTATATGCCTTTTGCATAAGTAAAATAAATTAAAATAAATGAATAATATAAAAACTGAAAACAACATTCTCCACACGGCGAGTCGAACCCACGACCGTCGAATTACTAGTCCAAGCTCGTACCGCTACGCCAACTACTGCACGGCGTGCGCGCTAACGTAAGTGGCTTATGCGGTGGGTGAGCCGCGTCAACATTTTTATTTTTTTATTTCCTATACGCTTGGGCATCTGGAGTTCCCACTTTGGGTACTTTCATTTCTAGCCAAGCCCTGAATGTTCTATAAATTTGAGCGAAATCGGTGGTGACGAGTAGGGAATGTCCCCTTGTGAGAATCAAGGACCTGGCTTTCGCAAAACCCGAGGCTTTTCAGGGGCATGTCTATCGCACAGCTCGGTTGTATGTTGATTGAGAAGAGTCACTTTGTCATTTATGTCTTTAGTTTATATAGGGTATGTCCTGCCATGGCAGTGCAACTGCGTCTTGTAAAAGTCTATTCTTATCAATTCTTCGTAGATCTCGACATGAAATTATTTTCGGTTCCAACTTGGGATAGAATAGGCAATAAATATAGCATCACGCCTCGATATACCTTTATACTTATTTGTACATTAATTACTCCATCAGTGCTCCATATCCAAACCTCAAAATTGCCTCCTTAAGGACTGCGAGCCTTCTTGCAGTCATAACATCCCTTATTGTGACCGCCGCTCCCTGAAGTCCTCTTTTCTTGTAGAAAATTTCACTCTGCTTTCGGTAGGAAACGAATTTCACTATTATAGATCGTGCCTTCGCGCCCAGTCGTTTTCCAATGCGATGGCACCTGTCGATGTCCAGAAGGTCAAGGTCGACACCAAGATCTCCAGCAATGCGTATTGCGATGAGATTGGAATCTTCCACTTCCTTATCCGCAATGGCGGAATTTACGGATACATTGCCGCCACTGGTATTATTCCAGTTCATCTTGGTTGTTTCCAAAGTCACTCTTGATTTTCACAAGTTCCCTGTCCTTAGATTTTAGCTGATCTTGTAACTTTTTGATAGTTCCCTTGTACTCCACTTTTAGTTCTAGGAGCTGCGACATTAGGGGCTGTAACTGTTCGGCTATGGCCTACTTAACGAGATCTTTTATGCTGGCACCATGCGGCTGGCTGGGGGACGCTTCTTAGGAGCCATTATGAAAACTTACTAGTAAAACACTGATAGTTCACTTTAGTTAACCGCACCGGTTTAACTTCAGCACGAATATAATAACCTCAAGCACTATATCACCTGTGATTTACAATTTTTGAGAGAGAAAGTTTGCATGCGACTAGCAGCTAGCGGCCATGTTGGATTATGATTTTGTCACAGTAATGAGCCACTCAGAAACTTTGAAGAGGGCCTTGCGGCATCAGAGTTAAGCGCGGGGAAAACACAAAGATCACAAGAAATGTCTGGACATTGTTCTTCACGAAGATATCTTAACAATGTGTGACGGCAGCAGTTTCTTCTAGAAGACGATGGATTGCAAACGCTAATAATCATTTTAAGTGGAAACAAAAACAAAAAAAAGTTTAGCAACGTCTTCTCATTCTTTTATGGATGACACGTGTAAGGGCTACAGCAAACAGCTTGCACAAATCTGCACCATCAACGCTGATTTAAGAGGCCGCAGGGACGAAACAAACCTTTTCCCCGTTGCATTTGCCCTGCTCCCTAATAAGAAGACACCTATGTTCACCTGTTGGTAAAGTGAATTTTGATTTTGAGGCAGCTGCGATGTCGGCCCTTCGTCAAGATTTTTCCTTAGCTGAAATAAGCTACTTTACTTCCATCTGAAGATATAAAACTTCACATCAGCATCAGTGGCATACCAAGGCTGTCGGTAGAGCCCTAACCTCAAATGAGAACTACGGAAATCTAAAGCACACTATACTGTAAGCATAGGGCACATTGTTCCATTTACAAAACCTAAACGCATTGAGATAAAACGTCGCTCCTATTTCTGAATGCAAGGCAACGGAGAAAGAAATTGCAGCTCAGGCGTCCCTCTCCCCTAGCCTCACCACGGACGGCATGCAGCTGAATTCCCGAGAGGTGCAGGGACCTGGGGGATAGGTGTGCTAGGTTTCGGTCCGTCAGATCGCCACTGCTAACGAAGGAGAGATAGCTCAAAGACTTGAAGTTCTCCGGAAGTTTCCGAATTGACACACGCATTCATCATCACATATACCGGTACTTCCTCACCTCATACTTGTGACTTCATTATACAGATAACAAGAGTGCTGGTACTCCCCTCCCTTTTGCACCTACATCCTTTTAGAAAGACACTGCAGAGATACTGTTACAGGAGTAATATAAATTTCTTCTTATAGGTAGATATGTTAAAATGAAATGCACTCTTTCAGGTTGTGTTCTCTTTGGTTGGTTGGAATCGAACCTGTGATCAAGGGTCGGACTCCACCACTGATCTCCCGAGGAAGATAATAAACCAGTGAACGATAGGTACAACTGCTGGTAATGCTGTAAAATTCAATAATAATAATAGAGGAGAAGGTCCAAATATGGGCTAGTGTTGATATTGGGGCTGCACGATACTGTAGCCTGGCAGGGGGTGTTGGAGCTTATGAGACTCAAGGCCACAAGGCAGGAATGCAAAATGCGTCAATCTGGCGGAGGAAGTGATACGTACATCTCGTATTACAGTGCATAGTCACTCCAGGGACTGCTTAAAGTTTTACAGGTAAGAGTGAAACACTCCTTTGCATTGTCATTCATCGTAATAAGAAATATCGAAGTATGTGATATGTGCTCTTAAATATCAGACCTTTCATTTGGCGAAATACGTGAGTGTATTTTTAACTAGCAGAAGTAGGTACACGTTCTTCGTACGGGTTATCAGAAACTGGCTTTAGTTATTCACACTTCATTAGATATTTATATCACTGGTGTATTTACTTAAGTACCGGTACGTAGAAATCATTTGTCATGTTTGGAATTATAGTGTATCTTCTTCTTCTTCTTCTATTCTTCATGGGGGCCTCTAAATATTAGTTCCTTATTAGAGTCGACCTCTAAGATCTTTTGCTACCGGTACCATTTTTTTCTTTCATTCCCACCTAAATATGTATGCTCCCTTCACAAAGCTGCAGGTTTAGTGTAAGTATAATTCCGCTAGATAGTACCACAAATATAAATATTATTGAATGTATTTGTTTGATCCGACATTTCCTAACTATTACAAATGATCAAGGAAATACGCGATGCATAAAAGACACTACGTACTATAATTATCGAGAATTTTAATTCTCAGCGCTTGTCACTCATGTCGCACATCGTATAATGAATCTGAGTACAAATGTTGAGAATTTTTTCAAGTCATAGACGCACCATCTTGACAATTGTGTACAGTATATAGGTTGTTTTCATGTTTACAATGGTCGTAAAAGTGGACCAAAGTATCGGCACTAATAACATCAGTGATCCTACTACTCCATGATTTGATTGAAAATGGTTTAAACTATAGGTAACAGACTCCGCAAAATGCTGAAACCCGAGCCAGTACCGGTACGTAAAAACGGGACAGGAAAGGGCTAGGAGTGGGAAGGAAGCGGCCGTGGCCTTAATTAAGGTACAGCCCCAGCATTTGCCTGGTGTGAAAATGGGAAACCACGGAAAACCATTTTCAGGGCTGCCGACAGTGGGGTTCGAACCTACTATCTCCCGAATACTGGATACTGACCGCACTTAAGCGACTGCAGCTATCGAGCTCGGTGCAACATTCATTATAATGAAGAATATAGCTCGTGACCACCTGTTCGCCATCCTGGATACAGTATAAATTTATTTTGTAGAGCACCACCTATATCTACTCCAATTCTTGCGTGGTTGTAGAAAGTAATTACTTCGCGCTTTTCACCTCCGCCACTCATTTCATCAATTTTGTCATCATGCATAGCACAACTTTGCTTGCCTTTGGCTTGTAGGCAACAATGTTAACTACAGCGAAAATCTGAAAATGGAAATAGGATGCTCTCTTTCTTTGCTCTGTTTATTGAAAATAGCAGAAAGCTTTCTTATCTTTTCAAATTGTCCTGACAAGAGTAAGATTTCTCTTTCTGGAAGGAGAATGAGTGTGAAAAAATTATCACGTTACATAGTGGCCGCCGTTATCCAGGTAACTGACCAGCCGGTACACCAAGTCTCTCATAGAATTATCAACATAAAATAGTCTTGGTGGTTGATTACTGATGAACAATGCCATGTTCAATGTGTAAAAATTTCAAGCACAGATTTTTTATCCCTATAGTCATAAATACCCTAAAGCTACAATATAGCCTAAAATCATAAAGACCGAGCTCGATGATAGCTGCAGTTGCTTAAATGCAGCTGGTATCCAGTAATCGGAAGATAGTGGGTTTGAACCCCACTGTCGGCAGCCCTGAAGATGGTTTTCCGTGGTTTCCAATTTTCACACCAGGCTGTATCTTCATGAAGGCCATGGCTGCTTTCTTGCCACTCCTAGCGCTTTCCTTCCCCATCGTTGCCGTAAGACCTTGTAAATAAAAACAAAATTTTTAAAAGTTTTTCATCAACAATCATGAAAGCACCGTGGCTGTAATTCAATGTGCAATGAGTTGAGAACTCCTTAGACAGTTCTCTCACACAGTACAATTTGTCAGTCTGTTTTCTTTGAAGCCTGTTAAGGATCATGTGTACCATCAAACTATATCATCTGCAACAAACATTTGAATCAATACACACCTATTACTGAAGTGATGATGACACCCCAGCAGGATAGAAGACCAAGAATATCACACATCTCAGGGAAATCCATCTCCTTAGCATCTCTTTTACAAGCAGTTTATTCAAACAGATCTTATTTTGATGTTGGTGATGTTGGTAATGTTGGTATTTCCTACAAACCTTCTGACTGTATCATCCCCTTTCAGACAATGTTTTGCTAGGTAGTGCTCAGAAAAACAGTCCGGTTTCATTACCATTAGTTATGTTCCAGGGTTCATAGCCTTTAATTAGAGAGCTAATTTTTGAAGTCCAATCAACCAATGTTTCCTAGCGACGTCTCTAGCCTCTCCGCTGACCTCCTTCAACACTATCTAATGTTGTCTTTTAAAACTTTCCAATCACTCACTGGAAGCAGTAAAATATTCCTTTCCGAGCTTTTCTGCAACTTCTCTTGCATGCTGTTGTAACATTGTCCCTGATGTGGGCAAATTTCTTGGTCTTGCACTAATAAACCATTCCCGAATATTTTTTATTTCCTCATTCCCAATTACAATGAGCTTTACTTTCACTGCTCCGTTTCCCTGTAACCACTCTTCATTTAAAACCACCTTTTTCTTAAGAATGTCAGACTGCAATTTTTCCAAAACTTTGCTATGATCTGCTTTAACAGACAATTTGTCTTTCTCACTAGCTTCTAAATCATTAATTTTTGTGTTCAAATATAAAACCACGCATTTCTTTCCTTTGATCCCTTTTAAAAGTACACTGTAACTACACCACAAACTTCCGCGATTGCTAACGATAAGCACCATAAATCTGTGACCTTTCTAGGAAAACTGCACTGCATTTTTAAACAGTCAGTGTCCCCACCCTCCCAAATTCCTGCGTTCCCTTAATCAACAACTCATTGTTACGTTCGCATGGTGACTAAATTAGATAAGGAATAAAGGAAGCCCCTAACTTTCCTGCCTCAAGTTTCAGTCTTTCCGCATTCCTACAGTAAAGGATGTCCAAACCACGTGGAATATCCCTGTCATGGTCTAGAGATAGAGTTGCTGGCTTACAACCAGACGGTCCGAGTTTATTTCTGGCCAAATGCTATCTCAGCCATCTTAAATCCATTCGGAATACACATGTACTGAAAAAGGTTACGGAAATTTACATATTTTTTCTGCTATGGTAGTAAGATTTCCTTCTGTTTCTGCGTCAGACAGGTTCCACTATATACAAGTAAACTTATATGAATATAAAACCATAATTTACGGCACCAGAAAAATTTTCCAATATGTACAGTTTTCCGGTTCATAAAGGTTCTGCTAAAGGCAGGTTTCATTGTATAAAGTAACTGATACTAATATACTGATTGTTGTCTCTAAATTTTCATGTCAGATAATTTGGTCTGGCTACAGTTCCCTTATGCCTTTGCTGGCAGGACCTAGTGTTTACAGTGCACTATGTCTTCTGGTATAGGCTAGAGCAATTTTGTTACTTTCAGAGATCTGTCTCTGTGTTATCCTTGGCTTTGACAATATGGAAGTGACTGAGGTATGAGCGATGCTAGTAATGCCAATCCTTATGCAGCCAGTTCCTGCTATGAATGGTGTGAAAATGTTGCTCGTAGGGTCGGTTAGTATATGCATTTCAGTGGGCTTGGCAGACTGATATGTAATAGCAACTCTGGCTCGGTGAGGAAAGCAACGGGAAACGACCTCACTCCTCATTTCCTAGTACGCCTCTTCAGTGATGCCTAGGCCATCTATGACAGCTGATGCAGAGCTGTAGAGGATCCCACCAGCGGCATCGCTGATGGACTGAACATACATACATACGTACATACAGTTCCCCTGATGATAAAAAGTACTGTAATTCAAAATCATCTGTAGGAAAATTAAAAATGTGATGTTAGGCAGGCATATATTAATAGTAATTCAATCTGAGCTTAATGTGTTGACCAAGTATTCTTTTGACCTTTTATGGACAAGTGATGTTGACAGTGAAGAGTATAGTAGTTACAGATGGGAAGTGCACATTAAAACAAAGAAATGCTGAACCTTTAACAATGCTTTTGTTTGAACAATAAACTTGCATACGTATACAATTTTCTTACGTACTTTCATACATTTTAAACCCTTGAACCAATTAATTTGAAGGGAAAAAACATACTAAGTTGAGAAAATATTCTGATTAAAATATGCTCCAAATTTCAAGCTCACACAATGAACAGTACGCTCAGTAGGCTCACTCTGGAACTGATGAACCACTTTGTTTGAAACAAATTTCTTTGAATTTTTCTTTACAGCTTTATTTTGATAACAATTACTGTGTCTGAATTTCTTCCTCAGCAACAAGGTTCTAGTAAGTCAGTTTTATCTTGTAAATCTGAAGTTAACATATCAATCTGTGGGAAATTACAGTACATCCATTTATTTGTACAAATGCTGCTAAATGGTGACTGATTAATATTTCTAGTACTGTAATCAGAATTTCTGACCTATATTACTGCAGTGGGCTGAACGATGTGTCTTCAGCCTCATTTAAAAGTATCCCTAACTCATTATTCTGTTACAAATCATTCATCAAGATGAATAAATATTGGTTCAAAACTCTAGACTGAGCACTATTGCTCATATCTACACATATACTACAAACAGACATTTGGACAAAAAAAAGGCTAAAAAACAGTGCACTAATGTTTTCTGTTTTAGGAACATATTTTCTTACAAACAGAAAACAATATAAATTAATTACACACAATTCTAAACAAAGATCATTATAATAATTATACAGAATTACAAAATATACTTAAATATTAATTTAAACAAATATAAATTTGAACCATATACATTTATAGTCACACAGTATTCTATTTAGCTAATGATATCCAAAGAGAGCTCTCATATATTCTGTATACTGTACATACTGTCTTATCTGACTCAACTGTCTACTCCATTCTGAATACCAACAATTGGAAGCACTTGGATAATGCCATACACTAACAGGAACTGAACCATACCAACTATTTGCTAATCCAGGCCAACAAGCCATATTGTTATAATGTCCAGCATTCCACAATCCTTTCTGCATAGATAACAATGACTCTTCATAATCATTGTCAGGAACAGGAAAATAATTATCAGCAACTTGTTCTTCCTCATCCGACGAAGCATTTTTAAGTTTACTGCGCCTTTTCAACAGCACTTTTAGATTCTTATCATATAGTTCACGGCTACTTTTTGGTTTAACAGAATGTCGATAATGTTTCTTGGGCCTTGGCAGATATGCGGATGAATCATGCAATTTTGGATTCTCAGCACTTGAATCGCACATCACAGAATTTAGAGAAGAACTAGGTAAGTGCCTGACACTTGATCTGCTAGAATGCTTGTCCTGTCTATTAGCTTTCTTCACATTAGGAACTTGTAAATGATCATTTCTAGAACTCTCCATACTTCTAGAGTCACTAACTGCAGAACATACAGCATTTTCAGGCAAAAGCTGGTCATGTGTCTCTGACTTGCTTCTTGATTTTGTAACACACGTCTTAGGACCTTCAGAGTTTTGCCACATAAGATCAACTGGTAATTTTTGTTTCTTTGAGCTTGTTACACTTCTTGAATCACTCGTCATGAGATCAGAAGCTAACTGTAAGTTTTCTGAACTTTCTGCACTTCTGCAATCACTCGCCAAAGAATCTAAAACATTAGTAGATTGTTTATGTTCAGAACTGACTACACTCTCTGAATCAGCTGACGCAGAATCTGAAACATTGAGAGGAGAAGGCTCATCTCCCGGACTATGGTCACTAACAACAGACACTTCTGATAATGAATTGTTTGAGTTAATCATTTCATCTGTAGGTAATGTTTGACCATCAGTTAAACACTTCAAAATCTTCTTGGTATCTAACTCACCAAAATCAACTGATTCTGAGAATCTTTGGTTTAACAAATCAAGAAGAAGAATTATATTTTCCTTATTGCAATGTAGAGCTGGATTACATATATTCTTTGTTCCTCCACCATGATGAACACTTTTGTCATCATTTTTAAGAGATCTCAATATCTTTTCATAGCTTCTTGGAATGATATTTTTGTTTCCTGAAATTCTCAGATAAGATACCAATTCAACAACAACATTAATTTCAGCATCTTTAGTTAAGCTATTTGGGACAGAATGATCATCTATTTCACCTTCAGCTCCGAGAACATCAGGCTCCATTTTTTCTGCTGTATCTCCATCACAAGTTTTATTACTTTCATCTTTATCTTTTAGCTTCGTATAATTCTTCTGTTCAACAAAAATCAAATCTGTATGCAATCCATTCTCTTCTTCTACAAGCTTTGCACTTTCATCAGCAGACTCAGCTACTGGTTTGTCTGACTTGCCAGATGGAACAGCATGAATAACATCTAGTTTCTCGAAATACGAATCATTACAATGAAATAAATCTTCTGGAATATTGTCCGTTGGAAACTTGAAAACAGTAATTCCTTCTTTACCAATAGAACCCAGCATTTTCTTAAATTGACCAAGTTCCTTGCCTTGGGCAACTAAAGAGACGGCAATACCATGCGATCCATAACGACCAGCTCTTCCAATTCGATGTAAATATGTTGAGGCACCATACGGTACATCAAGATTTATCACCAAGTTTACATTTTCGGCATCTATACCACGAGATGTTAGGTCTGTAGACAGAAGAACTCGACATTTATATTCTCTCAAGCTGGTGACAGCTTCCAAACGCTGTGTTTGGTTCTGGCTGCCTGTTACAAACTTAGCTGGCCATCCATTGTTGTTGAGCTGGTTGCAGATGCTCTGTGCTCTAAGAAACAAGAAAAAGAACAACAATTATGCTAACTTTAAGCATGGCACAATGTTACATAACTAGTGGCTTGTGCAGCAAAGCTGAACACAGAACAAACAAAGGGTAAAACTTTACTTCCCGCAGCCCAACGTTTATAAGATTATAGGGAAGTGAAAATAATGTAAATCTTACTTGGAATTCCTTTTAGAGGAGAGATGTGTTCATTGCCATGTCTAGGAACCCACCAGCCCGCCCCGAGAAATATATTTACTTTTATAACCTAATAAAGAGCAGTAGCCGCCATCGTCCATGGCTCAAGTAGTTTCTTGCATTCTCACTGGTCATGGTGAACGGAATGTGACGTCATTGCCATCAATGCTGATAAATACATTGCGTTACCAACCCCGGCTGAATAAAAACACAAACAAAAAAACACCATGTAAAATTACAATGCGGCTTTAACCGTCCGGACCAATGGTCTTGTCCAGGTCTTATCCTAACCGTCCGCACGGCAAGAACCAGTCCAGACCAATCGTGTTTCCACATGAAACTAGGGGCCTAAGGCCGCTTAGCGGCTTCTAACCGTCCAGACCAATGGTCTTGTCCACGGCAAGAATCCTAACCGTCCAGACCAATCGTGTTTTCACATGAAACTAGGGGCCTAAGGCCGCTTCGCGGCTTCTAACCGTCCAGACCAATGGTCTTGTCCACGGCAAGAATCCTAACCGTCCAGACCAATCGTCTTGTCCACGGCAAGAATCCTAACCGTCCAGACTAATCGTCTTGCCACCAGCTATCGAAGCACCTCACTCATTAGTTCCTCCGTACAGAGGTTGGCAGCTCTGAGCATAGCTTCACAACATCCTTCCCGAGAAGGCCGCGAGCGTGTAAACAAACGACAGTCGTTCCGCGTGCAGCTGAATGTAGCGAGTGCTGGGCTGCGAGAAGTAAAGCATTGATCAAACAAAGAAAAACATACATATATAAAGATTCCAAGGTAATGAAATATGACACTGAAAGGAATGTCAGGGTGATCATAACAGAATGAAATCCTATTAGGAAGTCCTCTTTTAACATGGTTAACTCTGAACAAGCTACAATTTAAAAAGATCATCATAGTCTCATAGATACGCTATAAAAAAAAGCTTTTCTTTAAAAGTCTGAAGTTATTTTCACCATAAATTGAAGTTGACTTCATTTAACAAAGATTTTCTTCAAATACGATGCTATAGTTGGTACATTACAGTATAGTGAATAAATTAATGAATGAATGAATGAAATTTGATTCATTTTACAGAGGAATCTCATCGTAGACAATGTTTTTAAAAAAGATCCCTCTCAACCTTGTAATTTTTCTTGCCCAATAGCAGGCTTCATTTTGAATTTCACATTTTTTACTGAATGGGCATGACTGAATAACTGTCCAGGAGTGAACACACATTTTGAGAGGTGTATGCCAAGTTTCTGGAACATCTGAAGTGACCTGTTGATGGTCATAACATAAGCTCATCTAACAAGGACTGCTTTCTTCTTAAAACAAATAAAAGATTAGTCAGTTCAATTTTAGAAAGGAATAGGGTTTGTCCCTGGGATTGTCCTGTGAGGACTAATAATAATAATGCTATTTGCTTTACATCCCACTAACTACTTTTTCGGTCTTCGGAGACGCCGAGGTGCCGGAATTTAGTCTCGCAGGAGTTATTTTACTTGCCAGTAAACCTACCGACACAAGGCTGGCGTATCTGAGCACCTTCAAATACCACCGGACTGAGCCAGGATCAAACCTGCCAAGTTGGGGTCAGAAGGCCAGCGCCTCAACCGTCTGAGCCACTCAGCCCGGCCCTGTGAGGACTAAAAGCAGGTTAGTTTTATTGAGGATTCAAATACACCATGTTATTCCCACAATCCTTTTGCTACAATACCCTCTTTTTCAACAAAATCTTCATTCAATGTTATGGCCTTACACCACCATAATGTGAGAGCCTGTATGCCTGCATGGTACCAGTCGATTGGTCAATGTCTGAGGCCAACGACGTGCTGCATCGATAACTTCCCTATCATCCACATAGCGCTTCCCGCGAAGTGCAACCTTCATTGAGCCAAACAGATGGAAGTCAGAAGGCGCAAGATCCAGGCTGTAGGGTGAATGAGGAAGAACAGTCCTCTGAAGTTTTGTGAGCTACTGTCGGGTGCCCAGACATGTGTGAGGTCTTGTGGAGAAAGAGAAGTTAATTTGCATTTCTGTAGCTATGAACACTCTGAAGTCGTTTCTTCAATTTGCTTACAGTAGCACAATACACTTCAGAAATGATCATTTCACCAAAAGGGAGGACTTCGAACAGAATAACCCGTTCAGAGTCCCAGAAGACTGTAGCCATGACTTTACCAGCTGAGGGCACGGTTTTGAATATTTTCTTCGTGGGAGAGTTGGTGTGGCACCACTCCATGGATTGCCGTTTTGTTTCCGGTTCAAAGTGATGAATCCATGTTTCATCACCTGTGACGATGTCTGACAAGAAATTGTCACCTTCAGCCTCATAACGAGCAAGCAATTCCGCACAGATGTTTCTTCTTTGCTCTTTTTGGTCTTCCGTTAAGTGTTGAGAAACCCAGCAGGAACAAAGCTTTGAATATTCCAACTGATGGATGAGTGTGTCAGCATTACCAACAGAGATGTCAAGTTCAGTAGCGAGGTGTCCGACTGGGATCCGTCGATCACCTCGAATAAGGATGTCTGCACGTTTCAACTTTGCAGGCGCCAAAGCTGTGTGCAGCCATCAGCAAGCTTTTGTCCGCTGCCATGTCTCCGTAGACATTCTGCAAGCACCTATGAATATCTGTGATGCCCTGGTTTTCTGCCAAAAGAAACTCAAGGAACTCTGTTTGGTATGCACCTCCGTTACAGACGCCATTTTGAAGGCTAGGTATAGTGCTGCCACCTACAGGAAATTAATGAAACTCTACGAGACAAAGCAGGAATATTCAAAGATGTCCCAAACAAAATTCCAATTTAAAAAAAAACGAAATTGGCCAAGAAATAAAATGTGTCGCATTATATATTGAACGCCCCTCAGTATCCCTCTGGGTCTGCTGAAACAAGTGTAAATTCTGCCTATGACATTGTTACCTCCTCCCTGGCACTTCCCTCCATATGCTGTCAGCAAAAACGTTTTTATTTGGGATTTCAGTATATAGGAGTCATTGTACATTCAATTAAAACCATGCAGTTAGTGTAGTGTGGCATACAGTGCTCTTTCAAAAGCTTCTGCCTCATTACCTACCACATAGAGCACATTTTGATTGTTTAGTTCATGAACAGCAAGTCGCACAATACTGGGGAACTGTCCGTGCATCTCATTTTGCATAAGTCGCCAGCAACAATAACTGGAACTGACATGCCTCATGTTTGTATAGGAAAAGATCTTATTGTAACTTACAGTGTCTTGCTGAGCGTTCTCAAAGAAAGCTATATTAGCAGCATCAAAACTTTTATTTACATATTGGTACTTGAAAAGATACTTGACACTTTTCTCAAGAGAGCAAACCTGATATTTATGTAAGCATCGTACTTGAGGAGAAAATTATTGTTATACTGAACAATGTCTCTGCTGTCGACTTGATTAACTCTCTTCATAGCTATGTCCACTGCCACAATGCCTATATAGTGGATATCTGTTAACATTTTCTACTGTACTTTCAAGAAATGTCTGGGGAAAGTTCTCTGAGTAGGCACTGTCTTTCATGGAGGCAGCAAAGTAGAGACTATTTCAGGCCATTTTGGACTGCAAGTAAAAGTGAGGAAAATATCAGATTTTTCAAATTTCTGAACAATGGCCATGGCATATTGGTATAGTTCCTATAGGTTTCAGGAGCTGCTCAGAATTGAAGATAAGCAGAATTACTAATTTACCTGCTAAGACCTGCTGGTGAAATGCTTAACACACTAAAACATTTTGCACCGGGCGAGTTGGCCGTGCGCGTAGAGGCGCGCGGCTGTGAGCTTGCATCCGGGAGATAGTAGGTTCGAATCCCACTATCGGCAGCCCTGAAGATGGTTTTCCGTGGTTTCCCATTTTCACACCAGGCAAATGCTGGGGCTGTACCTTAATTAAGGCCACGGCCGCTTCCTTCCAACTCCTAGGCCTTTCCCATCCCATCGTCGCCATAAGACCTATCTGTGTCGGTGCGACGTAAAGCCCCTAGCAAAAAAAAAAAAAAAAAAAAAATATTTTGCAGATCTTTCATTTGATCAGTATATTAAGATTTCTTGTTGCCTGATAACTACTGTAATCTCTGAGCTCCCCGCACTCCCCACCCAGGACATATCTACTAAATATTGCTGAAATAACTTATGTGACTGATGAATGTAAGAGAAAAGGCTGCGAGCAACCAGCCTGATAGATATACTGTACACTGAAGCAAAGTTATTCTAGAGCACTCATTTTGCCTTTGAGGGCCATTGTGTTGCAAGTGAGAGTCCCAGCCAGGTTCACCACAGGGAAAGATTAAGAATAGGAAAAATAAGGATGATAAATAGACAGTATACTTTTTAACACACTTTTATGGTTATTGATATGATTTTAAATGTGATGAAGTTGATGTTGGTAAACTTACATGATTGTCAATTTTCCTAAAAACCTCTGTTCAGCTGATGATGACTTAGTGTAGCGTACTGAATGAAACATAATATGTTGTAATTACATCTACGCAACAACACTAAGGTACTGAATATGGTGGACCCAAAAACTTTTAATAAAAACGATGAATCTGCAACCATGAATCTGCAGCTGAAATGCAGAAACTGAGGCAAATGCCATAGGACTGTTGTAGAATCTAACATGCACCGTAAATGATTTATCATTAAGCAAGAGCTGTTCAAGTTGCTCATTCGTTCCTGTTGGTGAAAAGTAAACTAATCCATCGTGGCAGCAAGAGGTGGAATGGTCCGACATTCTATCTGGTCATTTGATGTTTTTACAAAAACATTACAATGAAAAAACATCAAATGATTTTTTAGTATTGAGAAGGTGGAATATTAAAATTTTGTATTTACTTTAAGCATTGTCTCAACTCAATACGGAACCTAACAATGAAGTTTATTACTTTTAATTCTATCTGGTGCAAAAAAGAATGCTTGGCAACAGTTACAAATTTGATCCATTAGACCTGCACAGTGAGAGAAAAATTAAGAAAAATTAAGATGTAGACCAATGTTTGAAGCTTGTGTGCAAATTTTATCCAGGAATGAAAAGACTAACTCAGGTTCATTAGCAATGGTCCCATCATCCAAATATCAAATGTTTAACTCAGTATTAATGGAGTTAACAATCGACTGAGGAAAGACTGAAAAGAGCAGGATTGAGTGGATCACCTTGCTGAACTCCATATTTAGAAAATATAATTTCTTCATCAAGGAGAAGGTCACAAGGCTGGAAGCAGCACTGATAGACATACAGACAAATGGAAGGAAACAAATTCTTCACTGCATGACACCACAGCATTACAATGAAACTTATTGAAAGCACTGCGAAAATCTAATCTAATGAAAGCTTTCGGGCACTGATGAGGAGACTAATCTAAAAATAAGAGTTTTGTCTGTACATTGCTCAGAATTTAAAAAGGATGGTGTTTCTGTATCGGTCGTGTCGACAGTAACAAGGAAATACACTTTTTAATTTTCCTTAATTTCTGTCTGTCTGTCTGTCTGTCTGTCTGTCTGTGTCTGTCTGTACACGCATCACGAGAAAACGGCCGAAGAGGATTTAATGAAAATTGGTATGCAAAGTCGGACAATAAGTCACTACAATCCAGGCCATAAATAATTTTATTCAGACTGAGAGAAATGGTAGTTTAGGAGAAGGCCTAAAATGTAATTCTCAAATTTTTAAGCTATTAGTGGTCCAGTCTTAATGAAAATCGGTATGCAAAGTCGGGGAATAAGTCGCCATAATCTAGGCCAGGGATGGTGAACCTTTTCCAGATAGTGTGCCATTTTAAGTCTGGTTTATCATTCTCAACTGTCTACTGTGCCACTTGTTATTTTACTCAGGAATGGCTACAACCTCCCCTCCCCCCTGCAACTCACTCACCCCAACCCACCCCCTGACTTCCATCCCTAATTCCAAATTATGTTTCATAATATGTTATTACATACATATTGTAAAATAATACTTTTTTTTTGCATGTTCCATACTGGTAGTCGTATTTTGTCAATACCTTTTTTATCCTATTTGTTTAACGTCGCACTAACACATCGAAGGTTTCCGGCGACGGAAGAGTTGGAGATTGGGAAGGTAGTGCCATGGCCTTCATTAAGGTACAGCCCCAGCATTTGTCTGGTGTAAAAATAAGAAACCACGGAAAACCATCTTCAGGGCTGCCGACAGTGGGGTTCGACCCACTATCTCCCGAATGCAAGCTCATATCTGCACGACCCTAACCGCAAGGCCACTTGCTCTGTTTTTGTCAATACCGCAAAAATACATTTTCAAACATGTAAGTTAAGAATTCCTAACATTATTTTTGTTCAGGGTAAGAGAAGTAGAGGTAGACCAAGACGACGATGGTTAGACTCGGTTTCTAACGATTTAAATATAAGAGGTATAGAACTAAATGAGGCCACAACACTAGTTGCAAATCGAGGATTGTGGCGACGTTTAGTAAATTCACAGAGGCTTGCAGACTGAACACTGAAAGGCATAACAGTCTATAATGATAATGTATGTATGTAATGTATATCAAGTACCCATTGTAACACACTTTGTCATTGAGTATTATTGGATATAGAAATCAAAATTACTAATATTGTTGAAGGACACAGCCAGTTGCGCTAGCACAGTTAAGTGTGTTGCCTGATGTTAATAAGTCAATCATTTTTGTATTAATGTACAGACACTATCTCCACTCTTCCAGTACTCAAACTGTAGGGATCCAAACGTGAATAGTAATAAAGTATAACAGTACTCTCAGACTATAATATGGATCATTGGTTGAAGACAGGTTCATTGAAGTATGTGTCTCATTCGAGTAGTGGCGTAACTGAATATGTTCCGGAAATCTCAACCACAAGATGGAAAACTGTTCAACAAGTGCAAACACCTCGTGAATAAGACTACAAATACCTGGAACTGGGATTTATTGTTTTGAATGTTGGATATGATGAGAAGCCCAGTGTATGTTGTGTGGTGAAGTTATCAAATAAGTGTATGAAATCACTGAAATTAAAACTTCTCCAAACCATGCATGGCAGAGCGGCTGACAAGCCAATCGGCTACTTTTGCGATAAGCTCGCTGAACTTCATGAAACTAAGTACTCGTGGACAGTGTTATGGGAGGCAAGCATCATATATCAAGATTCCCTATTAATTGCAAAACATGGCCAATCACATACCATTGGAGAGAAGCTAGTACTTACCTGTAGCAAAATTTATGGTAAATACTGTACTTGGTGAAAAGTATTCAAAACAATTGGGTGCTATATCATTGTCTGATAACAGCATCTAGCGATGAATATTAGAAATGGCAGCAAAAATGTACGAGATATATTGTTGGACAGAGTGAAAACTGGCGAATGCTATGCATTGCAGCTCGACGAAAAGCACTGACATTTGTAACAAAGCAAACTTATTAACTTTAATTCAATACGAATTCGAAAACACGATCCATGAGGATCTGCTTGTTTTGTTCAACCTTACTCATGCACGTGAATGCCAAATGTATCTTTAAGGTCCTCAAAACATTCATGACTGAAAATGGACTTAAATGGGAGAAACTTACTGGATTAACTACCGACCATGCTAGGGCCTTATCTGGAAAATATACAGACATAATTGCACACGTGAAGACTGTTGCCCCTCATGTACCATGGACTTAATGCATCTACCGTGAAGCACAGGCCTCTAAATTCCAGGTTATTTTCCATGCTATGAAAGGAGATGGAGAGTGACCATGAATATTTACTATTGCGTACTACTGTGGTTGTCGAGAAGTAAAATTTTGACACGTTTGTTTGAACCGAAAGATGAAGTTAGGATATTTCTTCTCAACGAGGGATGCAACTTTAAAGACTTCAATGATTTATTGTGGCTTGCAAGTCTTGCTTATTTTAATAGAAATATTCAGTCACTTGAATGAATTGAAGTCTGCAAGGAACATGTCATTCACTCAAAGATAAAATAAGTGGAATAATAATGAGGAGTATATGGGCATGCCGAATCACCAAAAATGAATTTAATTCTTTCCCAACATTTCATGATTTCCTTCCTGTAAATGAAAAAATACTACCAGATAGTGTAAGTGATGCAATGAACACCTGAATTTACTAGGACCTAAACATGGACAATATTTCCACCTCAAGTTGAGAAAATCTTGAGGATCAGAAACCCCTTCTTGGAAACTGAACGTGAACTTTCCGCCCTTGAGAAAGATCAACTAGCTGAAGAATCTTGTCGCTCATCTTTGAAGACCCTGTATCACAACTACACCTCTCTGACTAACTTCTGGATCCTTGCATATCCCTTACACCCTGCAACTTCTAGAAAGGCAATAATATGTTTAATGCCTTTCACAACATACCTGTGTGAGCATACCTTTTTTGCTTTCACATAAATGAAAACGAACTACAGAAACAGAACTAATGGAGAGGCTGATATTCGGCTTTGGATGACTACACTTGAACCTGACCTAAAATGCATGGTCTCTGGAAAACAGCACCATCTGTTCCATTGAACCAAGAACTGTACCAAGTGAATTTTCTCAAGTAAGTTTCCAGATACAAACTGTTGTAATTATTAGCCAAGTGTCACATTGCTGTATAATGCTTATGCATTTAGAACATATGTTTATGTAAATGAAGCTAAATTACACTTTAAAGAAAAAATATTAGTGCTATACTTTGCAGATAACATTAAACATGGTAAAAATTACAAAATTCTGTTTTCTGTTCATGGAATTAAGTGTATGTTCTGTGCCTGGGAGTCCGTGGACATGCAGGCAAAATGCTGAGGGGGCCTCAGGCACAAAAAGTTTGGGAAACCCTGAAGTAGTCTATTGTATTAAATACTTAGAGAAACTGAAACTTTTAGATGGAAAGCTTACTTGTATTCTAGCAGAAAGATGCTAACATATGCAGACATGCCAACTTTCAAAAGTGAAAAATCAGGAGAAATTTCGCAGCGAATCGCGACATATTACGACACATCACTGATGGCAGAACTCAATACATTAACAATTCTATTAGCTCATATATATATTTTCCATCATTTACATGTGAATACTAAATACTGGACATACCTGAACTGTAAGAAAATGTGACTTCTCATCCTTCAACATGGTGATCACATTACGACTAATTGTTGTTCAACACACCAGTAGCTGACTTAGCCTTCTTCAGAAACTCGGAACTAAATTTTTGCTCAAAGCACTTGCCTTGTTGAACTGATTTCAAGGTTAAAAGTTTCTCCAAAGTTTGTTCAGACAGCAAGGATCTGAACTGTGTTTTTGTCTTTGTGACTCTGATAAAAATCCTTTCACATTCTGCATTGCTATGTGGAATTGATAAAATAGCAACCATCACCTTAGAGAGTCTGTCATATTTAAGTACACCATCAGCTGATTTCATCTGAACTACCAATGCCCATTGAACATCAATTCTTCCTTTTGCCAGGTCTGTTTCTTCGAGCTGAAAGTTACAGAACTGGGAGTGCAGAATATCAGTTTCTTTATCCAAATGTTCCGTTTCACTAGTCAAAATGTTTGGACACTTGTTTATGAAAAATCTAAGGCTAGAAAATGATGCCTTACATATAGCAGAAATATTTGCAACTTCTGCATTAATTAAAACTTCATCTTTGAATGGAAATTTGTGTACCATGTAGTCACACGATGAAGAGAAACACTTTCTAACAGACTTAAAGAATATACACTTTTCCTCAGACTTCAAGGTGTTCACTAAAACAAACGCAGAGTTCCCTATCATCAGATCACAATCATCCTTTTAATTTGCTGGAGTATGATAATCTACATCAAGGAGAGAGGAGGATCTTTTAATAACGTCTGGTTTCACAAAACTTGCCACCACATTCTTCAATAGTTCCTCCAAAACTGACCCAATAAGTGGATGTGCGGCATGCTTGACTGAAGAGCTACGTTTGGATTCTCAAAGATATCCATAAAATTTGAGAGAATAAGGCAAAAAGATTTATATAAATTTGATGAAAGGAACATGAATGGTCGTTCTTCACGTGACAATGCATGGCTCTTAGTGTCATAAGTAGTATCATTTTTTTAGTGAAACTGATGACTATTTTTTCAACTGTGGAGTGAGGTGAAATGTTATGACAATCCTTAATGTTTTCAGACAAACAAGACACATCTGCACTTAAACTGTGCTTAGGAATTTTGTAAGTCTTCAAAGTTCCCATCTGAGAATCCTTACTCACAATTTCGCTCCTGAATAATGTAACCAAAGGGTCCCACTGAAGCAAAATCCTATCTAAACACCTTCTTAGTGATAACCATCGAGTAGGCAAATACTTCAGAATTTTCCTGACCTCTGTGTTGTGTAAAGTCTGAAATTCTCTGAACTTTTCTTTCCTCTTTGCACACCTTTTGCAGATAATAAAATATATCAATTATACTTTCATCTACATTTACGGGCAAGCATGCCGCACCCTTCTCGGCAGCAAGATTAATTAGGTGACAAGAGCAGCCTAAGATGATTATGTTACTATTTTGCTGCTTCAAACATCCTGCCACACCATTCTAATCCTACCATTACTGGAGCATTATCAGCACCAAGAGCTAGGCAGTTTTTTAATGGAATGCAGAATTCCCGAAAAGTTGAGAGCAAAAGATTGGCAATGTTAGCTCCAGTAGCATCTCCTTCTAAATTAGGCACAGAGAGTAGACAACTCTGAATTTCATTGAGTTCAGGCTTAAAAAATGTTACAACACTGGGATAGGCCTATATCTTTAAGTCGTTTTTATTGCTACCATCAGTAGCAACAGAAAATGCATTCACCTGCAAATGTGATACAATTTTTGCCCTTTCTTCCATGCACATTTCTGTGATGATAGCCGCTGTTTTCGTTCTAGCACATCCACATCGTTTAGCAATTTCCGAATCAGGAAACATTTTGTGAAACAAAGGTCGCGCATAATCGGCACAATTTACAGGCAGGTTATTTTCTACTATAAATGACGTAAATAACGCCTCGGCATTCGTCACAGGATTTACATCTTGGTTTTTACATGAAAAGTTCAGTTTCTAGTTTTCTTTCTACACACTGAACAGTCTCCTTATGTTTTTTCGTTTGCATGTGCTTGAGTATATCGCATTTCCCACCATGTGCAACTGCAAAATCAAACCTACATATATATAGTACAGAATGTGAACGTTGGTCCCTTCCTGGATTCACTCAGACACGGAAAATCTTCCCTATAAGCACTTTTAAACACTGCATCATATTTGTTCTTTTTGACATTTTGGCCAAAACAAATATTAAGGCACAAACATGAGCACTTCTGCAGGTCTTGCGCTGGGTAGAACAACTATGTTTCTGAGGTTAGGTTACTCCAAAGAGAATGTTACTCGCTTGACTCGCTTGCAAAGAGAATGACTGTATTATAGACCAAAGAGCAGTACATGACTGGCCACCGTGCCCCGTACTGCCATCTGGTATCATTATTAGAACTACTATCGACCAACCATACTCAGCCATGTATCGATAGAGCGAGGAAATCCGCGGGAGTTTAAAATAATACGAAAATTACGGATATTGCTCTGAAAATCTGGAGATCGGATCCAGCGATCGGGAGATCGGGAGGAACGATGAAAAATCGGGAGTCTCCCGCTCAAATCAGGAGACTTGGCACGTCTGCATATGATTTGGTGTTTGGATATTTTTTTCTACCAGTGAATTATTATTGTTATTATAATTATTTTATTATTATACATACATAAATCATCATTATATACTGTTATGCCTTTCAGCATTCAGTCTGCAAGCCTCTGTGAATTTACTAAATGTCACCACAATCCTCTATTTGCAACTAGTGTTGTGGCGTCATTTAGTTCTGTATGATCTTTTGTTTGGATATTTTTTTCTACCAGTGAATTATTGTTGTTATTATAATTATTTTATTATTATACATACATAAATCATCATTATAGACTGTTATGCCTTTCAGCATTCAGTCTGCAAGCCTCTGTGAATTTACTAAATGTCACCACAATCCTCTATTTGCAACTAGTGTTGTGGCGTCATTTAGTTCTGTATGTCTTATCTTTAAATAGTTAGAAACTGAGTCTATCCATCATTGTCTTGGTCTCCTCCTACTTCTCGTAACCTCCATAACAGAGTCCATTATTCTCCAAGGATAACCTATTCTCCTCCATTCGCCTCACACGACCCCACCACTGAAGCCGGTTTATGCGTACAGTTTCATCGATCGAGTTCATTCCTAACTTAGCCTTTATCTCCTCATTCCGAGTACCGTCCTGCCATTGTCCCAACGTGTTTGTACCAGCTATCGTTCTCACTACTTTAATGTCTGTTACTTCTAACTTATGAATAAGATATCCTGAGTCCACCCAGCTTTCGCTCCTGTAAAGCAAAGTTGGTCTGAAAACACACCGATGTAAAAGTTTTATCCGAGAGCAGACTTCCTTCTTACAAAATACTGTTGATCGGAACTGCGAGCTCACTGCATTAGCTTTACTGCACCTTGATTCAAATTCACTCACTATATTACCATCTTGGGAGGAACCATCAAATCTCACTGCAGCCCAATTATCAACATAAATGCCTTTGACTGATTTTAATCACCTACCCTTGACCCCTCAGTCCCCCAGTAGGGTGAACATCTTTTCCATCAGTACCCCGTCATATGCTTTCCCTAGAATATAAGTATCAAATTCCAAAAGTTCTCAAATGGTTCATGAAGACTTAAGGGATTTCATAAAAAGTAATGGCAAAGGTTTGAAAGACAATTTGAATAAAGCAAGACTGGCTATATCAGTACCGCTAATAACTAGCGCTGACTGTGAAACTTTAAAATAAGTTCCTTTCGGTTAGGGGCGCACGGCTGTGAGCTTGCATCTGGGAGATAGTGGGTTTGAATCTTACTGTAGGCAGCCCTGAAGATGGTTTTCCGTGGTTTCCCATTTTCACACCAGGCTAATGCCGGGGCTGTACCTTAATTAAGGCCATGGCCGCTTTCTTCCAATTTCTAGGCCTTTCCTATCTCATCGTCGTCATAAAACCTATCTGTGTTGGTGCGACGTAAAGCCACTAGCAAAAAAAAAAAAAGGCTCCTTTTCACAATTTTTTTTTTTTTTTTGCTAGGGGCTTTACGTCGCACCGACACAGATAGGTCTTATGGCGACGATGGTATAGGAATTGCCTAGGACTTTGAAGGAAGCGGCTGTGGCCTTAATTAAGGTACAGCCCCAGCATTTGCCTGGTGTGAAAATGGGAAACCACGGAAAACCATTTTCAGGGCTGCCGATAGTGGGATTCGAACCTACTATCTCCCGGATGCAAGCTCACAGCCGCGCGCCTCTACGCGCACGGCCAACTCGCCTGGTTCACTACGTTTGAATAAATACGTAACCTAATAGCCTATGGCAATAAGGTGAAAATCCATTCCTGGAGTAGAATAAAAACCAAAACTGCCTAAATTGTACGTATTCGACTCTCTAATAATTATTATCATCTCCTGTAAAATTTATATTTTGTCTCTTAAAATACTTTGCTTTTCTAGGGACGATCTTATTTTATTTAATAAATATCTTCCTGCAACAACTACAGGCTGCCAAAAACACAGAGTACCACAACACAGCTTTTTTTTTTTTTTTTTTTTTTTAACTTAATGGCTCAGTTACACAACTTTCAATTTATATAAGGATCCAGAAATAGCAAAATTGATAAGTGCGCATACACTCACCAGCACAAAAAAGAGATCACTTGTATTCTGATTATAAAAATGTTATTTTTTGGACTCACTAGCATTTCTATTTCTTAATTTACTAAATTACAGTATTTAGAATATAAAACAATTAAGAAAATTAAGAAAAAGCCATTCTGGTACAAAGATATATGAAATGTTTTGAAAATGCGCTTGCATAGTCAGCATCGTCAAACCCAGCCCATTTTCATCAACATAAACTACACTTGACATGCCACTAGCCAAGCATCTTGGCAGGGGCGAATGCTGGTCATGAAAGTCAGGCTTGCTCTTCCATTCGTGAAAGTTGGTGGGGTGTTACATGCATAGTTCTGAATGAATAAAATTTATAAACCCAATAATCGCTAAATCACATGAACATTTTAATCATCGGTTACATGAACATGCATTCAAACTGGTTACGTCACACCTTCAAGAATGGCCAAAAGAATAACAATCAGACACATTTTATAATTATTAACAAATCATGACAAGCCAGTGATTATATAATTTAAACAAGTAAACGTCAAACTATGTACACAGAAAAAATGCAACTATTTATTAGATCTTCCTACTTGAAAACAAACTCTACTCTGCGGCTTCTCTTTACAAAACCATCAATAACTTCATCATAGAAAGAGGACTGTAATCTAATTTTTGCAAGCAATCCTTTTTCAATCGACAACATGGCTAATGATGATAGCCTCTCCTGACCTTGGGTCGATCTGCAATATGTATTAATGCGTCTCAGTGTTGAAAAAGAACGTTCTGCAGAGGATGCAGTAGCAGGAATTGTTGCTACAAGTTTGATAAGCTTGAAAATTTCTGGCATACCCATGTACAATTTATTAGTATGCATAAACTGCATTAAGTCTGAAACACTTTTCTCTTTAAAATCAGAAGATGAATACATCATACTTAATTCGGTTTTTAAGCGAACAATGTCGAATATGACCCATAGGTCCTTTCTAGGGCAGTAACATCACTGTCTGGAAACCTATTTCTGTGCTTCTCAAACAAATAATAATCCAACAGCGAGAAGAACACAAATTTCTTTATGCATGTAAAACGCTCTCCTATTTGGACAAGTACATTGTCAAGAATTTCATTGAATAGACGTTGTATTTTGATTTTCTGGTTCATCACTAATTCTTCGATTTTTAGAGCGCGGCTGTTCTCCATAAAAATCAATTTCAGTATTAACATGCCCATACACACTATCAAAACCTTCATCTCTCATAGACTGGATATTTAAAAAGAACTCCTCAACCTTCTTGCCACAGTACTGAATATCCAGACTTCTTGTTAGTAAAATATTGAACACAGTATCGGAGAATGAAAAAAATCTTGGAGAACACTGCCAGCAGAAATCTAGTGTTGAACTTAAGTAAGAAGTACAAAAATCCTTGTGCTTTCAATGTAGTGTCTTCATCCCAGTCGTCTGAAGTATCCTGTACATGTTGAAAGAATTTCACCAGCGTATCAGAATATACCTTCACAGTATTAATAAGACGTGAAGCAAAATTCCATCTCGTTGGTGCTACTGTTGGCAACTTCTTCTGAACAAAATCTCGAAGAGCAGCTGTTCCCTTTGTAGACTTTGAAAAAAAAAAAAAAAGCAGCAAGTTCTGACATTGTTTGGAAGAAAATTGTACACTCTTCGATTTTTGAAGCAGACTGCTGTAGTGTTAAATTCAATAGGTGGCTATAACAATGCACAAATGTCGCATATGGATACTGGTCTTGAAGTAGTTTATAAAGCCCATTCACATGACCGGCTAAGACAGCAGCACCGTCATATGTTTGAGGCACAATCTTTTCCTCACAACTGAACTCTTTTAAAATAGCACGAACATGATTTAAGAGGGCTCCAGCAGTGCGATCTTTACTAACATCAGCAAAACCAAGAAACCTCTCTTGAATTTCACCACTTTCATCTACAAAACGGAGTAAAGTAGAGAGTTTCGTCCAACATTATTGCCACAAAAGTTGCTTGTTTAAGCTCCTCCTTTATTCTTCTCACAATTACTGAACTTATTTCTGCTATTAAATCATTTTTGATTGCATACGACGTCCCTCTAAAAATGGTGGAGTCTTTCAGATGAGCTGCCAGAAGAGGATCATATTCACTAATAATTTGTAGAAGTTCTATGTAATTCCCTCTGTTTACAGAAGTTGCAGACTCATCACATCCGCGAAATGGTAGTTCCTGTTTTGCAAGAAAAACACACTGCATCGATCAGTCGTTTAAGTATGTCACGATTTTTCTTTACATTTTCGTTATGAAGTTGGTCACTGATGCGTTTTTTTTTTTTTTTCATCCAGCTGGTGGTCGATCCTTGTACGCCCAAAGCTATTTAACTGCAAGAAACACTTCATATGGTTTGCAGATTTCTCATGTATTTTAATGGACAGTGTCAAGGTGTTCAAACTGTCAAAGCCTCTTTTACACTATACACCGTTATCAGCAGAAAATAGTAAACACGGCCAGCAAAACAGTCTATTCAGTTTCTTGGACCCTGTCAACCAGTGCGTATTATTATATTGAGATACAGAGAACGAACGTACATATTCTCTGTTTTTCTCCCTGTGCTGAGTCTTTAAATCTGGCAGCGCCGGACAGGGCCTGCCATTCTTAATAATGTCTGTTTTCTCTTGGATAGTCCTCCGAGAAAATGGATTTGATAATAAGCTGTCAATAATGCACGGTTCGGAACCCATTGCAGCACATCAAATAATTCAGAATAGATGATCAGGAACTTACAGTACACTACTCACTGACACAACACACTAGATTGTAGCTCTCAGACCAGAGCTTCCAACTACACATTACAAACGTGACAGCTTGCAACCGGCCTTGGAGAGAAGAAACCTGCGCGCGCATATATTTCTCGCTGTGTCGACAGCTCCGCTGAAGCTCTTAAGACACGAGCAAGCCTCGCTGGACTCGCCAAGATATATGCAACATGCGATTTGTATAATGCAGATCTATTACAGATACGGTAGGCCTACATATTGTAATTTTTTAACTCGTCGCCTGCTTTAGAAAAATATTGCGCTTGCGCAGCAAGCGTAGCATGCTCGGAGAAATCGCCCCTGCATCTTGGTAGGTGTTCTGTTAATTGCTGTAGAGAATGCTATGTGGAGGTAGTTTGGTGCATGAAGAAGAGTTTGCTGGAAAAATTAAGAACACCCAGCCCCCAAGTCAGAGGAATTAGACACTTCTAAAATTTCTGACCCAGCCAGGAATTAAACCTGGACCCTCTGAGCCAAAGGCCTTGATTATAACCATTCAGACAGGAGCCAGACTCATAGGTCACATTACTAACATAGAAAAATAAAAGAAATTCAACTTGGTACTAATAGTATATTTTCAAGTTGACTACACCTGGTGACAAGCATACATTACCTGGACTGATAGTTGGAGAAGATGATGCATTGTTTGAAATGCACGGTTGATAGAATTCGTAACAACTCTTGTACTTTGAGCTTTATCTGCATCATCGAACTAGGATGGGTCTTAACATCACATACAAACTGCCTGACACCCAGCAACACCAAACCCTCCAGTCCTGGACTAACACGCATTGGGCACCGCATGTATTTGGTCAAGAAACTGTCCAAGCTGCCAGGGTATGTTGCACTGAGGGCAATCATCTGCTTGTTGGAGGGTAATCGTGAAAATATGTAACTGTAAACAAGTAAAATTACAATTGTACATAAGTTTGAAAAGGAAACTCCTAAATACAAGATGGTGGTCTGAAATATATAATAATTTCATGAATATAATACTTTCCCTAAAATCTTATTAAAGAATCACCCTAATAAATAATACAACAAACAAATCTATGAATACAGAACAATCAGAGTATGTGTAGAGTTACAAGCAATATGATTGGTAAATATGATAGAAGCAATGAAGCAGTTACTGAACACACAGCTTTACATTCTCTACCACCTCTACTAAGAAAATCAGCACATGGGAACACATCTGAGATATTTGTACAAGTGGGTGCATTTGAGTGTATAAATGGATGCTTTAGTATGCAGTGAATTTTAAATCTACTGTTTCTCAATTATTTTCTTCAATTTGCTTGCTTGCTTCTTGATGCTACAGTCCTTGAAAGGCTTTGGCTTCCTTGATAACTTCTGCTCGGACCTCTCCACCATCTAACTCCCATCCTCCTCAGATCCTCTTCCATAGTATACAACCACCTGGTTCTACTTCTGCTAGGCCAGCATATCCCAAATGTTTTGGGTTTGCAAGAGCCACTGGGCTCATTATTGTTTTGGCCAGTGATTATGACTCACCACGTGATATTTCAGGTGAAAATTCCAACCAGGGATCGAATGGAAATCAAACCTCATCCATCGGGATGGAAAGCTAGCAGCTACACCACTATGCAAATCAGTCCCACTTAAGTTTCTGAACTGTTTATATTAGAATGATTTTTTTACTGCCATAATTTACATTGGTTTATAATTAAAGTGTTTAACATCAAACAATAAACCAGCAAAAGTCATGGAGCAACAAACGCATGGCACTCACTTGAGAAGCAAATGAAAGGCCCGTCAATCAGGCTTACAGCATCCTTCAGATAAAGACTGTCCAGTTGGAGTCCTGCTGTGAGAGATTTGTAACCTGGAGACAATTAGTGAGTGTGGTTATTCATGGTTGAATAGAATTGTCTGTGTGTATATATTGGGTCATCCTGAAATAAATAAGTGATAAAATTGACTGTGTTTTATTTGTAAAAATTGTTATGTCAGAAGTTGAAATAGACCCTGTGTATGAGATCATATTGTAATCAGTGTGAATCAGCGGACCAGATACTGCAGGTTTTGACCGCCATCAAGAGCTCCCTAGAATAACTGCATATAGCAAGTACACATACATAAATCAATAGGTTTCTTCTTGCATTAATTCCTGCATGACAGATGAAGACAGAAGGCGGCCAGAAAAAGACAGACAGAGAAAGATCAACAAGGATCTCCACAAGATAAAGCATGGTCCACAGGTCAACGCTCTGTCCTGAAGACCTTGTCCAGAAGTCTGCAAGTTCTGTTTCAGGAGGGAGGCTGAGCACAAAGTCTGCGTCCAAAGGACCACAGCAGAGTTCGAAGGAAACTGGAGCCATGGTGCCTGGATTGAAATGCAGAGGGACAGGGGTTGTCACCTTCCCCCTGGCTTACCAGTCTGCAGTGCATGAGGCATTGGGATCTGCACCGGTGAGGATGCCATGGGAAAGAGAACTGAGCCTTCCGGGGGATTTAACGTTCGGTCGACCTGAGGAACATCCCGTCCTGACCGACCGGTACTGCCTGGATCTGACAAGGAGACCAGAGGATGTATATGCCGCTGTCCGGAAGTGTACACGCACAGAGTGTGACTGAGTGAAGGCGCACTATGACCGACTAGTGGACACCACCGGAAATTTTGAGAACGGCCTGGGGAAGCTGTATAACCCCGTAATGAAGAGAGGCTTGTCTCTGAACCTTCGGAGGACGTGGAAAGACCCTAACCATGTTCCGAAGGGATTAAATGACGTCAGCTACCGAGTATGACAGAGGTCAAGACGCAAGATGAAGGTGATGCATATAGACCGACAGGCGCCATACCAAGGAACAACTGAGAAGATAACTGATTGGGAAAATCAGCTCTCGAAGTGGGGGAAATGTTATGTGCTAGCCCCTTTTGGTACTTCCTGGAAGGGGCTAGTAAGCCACATGACCAGGGAGCTCCCAGCCGGTCTGGAGGACGGGGCCAGCCTTTCTGTTCTCTTCGGCTGGTTTACCTGCAAGTTTCTGGGAGATGCAACAAGAAAGTTCCATCTCTAGCCACACTGTGAATATTCCGGTACACATCACCCAAGCAAGATGTAAAGAGCCTGGTTTGAACCTGCGTGGTGGAGTCAGTGTGGGTGTCTGAGTTCGACTTTGTAAGTTGGGGTTCGGTGGCTGGGTTAGGGGTTAGCTGTTGCTTGGAGTGTCGAGTGAGTAGCTGGACTGAAGACGGCTGTAGGCTGCTGTCACCATCTCATCGGAGTCAGGGTATCGTCAGGTATGGGACAGAGTAGCGTGTGTGTGTCAGCGACTGGAGCAGCTATTGCGAGTGTAATTGGAACAGTGTTAATGGTTGTTTTGTGAGGAATACTGTCCTGCTATTTAGCACTGTTTAACTGTTGCTGTTTAGTTGTTCACTGTATGTGACTGTGTAAATTACTGGAGTTGAACCAAGGATCAGTCATCGCTGTGTGGCCCGTATCCCTGTGTTCAAACCTAGCTGACTGCACACACGTATGGTGTGGGGTGACTGGACTGGTGAGCACAAGTGAAAAGCCCATCATTCAGGCTAATAGCATCGTTCAGGTAAAGACTGTCCAGCTGGAGTTCTGCTGTGAGAGACTTGTAAAGAGGCACCAATTAGTGAGTGTGGTCATTATTGGCTGAGTAGAATTGTGTGTGTGTGTGTGTGTGTGTGTGTGTATGCGTGTGCATTTACGAAGGCGGATCAAATATAAACAGGAATTTGAATGTATCACTGCTGTAAGTAACGTAGGAAAGGAAAATGTAGAGCATAGGATAGGAAAAGAAAGGTGGAACAGGGTCATGGGAGGGAGAAAAGGTAGGAGGAAGTAGCATCTACAGCCATCAGGAAACATAGGGGAGACAAGGAGAGGAGGGCATCAAATCTGGAGGGTAGAGTTGAGGCTAAGGTCATGGGGAATTACACTGTTAGACATGTGGGGAAAGCGTGCAGAGGAAAGAGATCCACAGTAGAGCATTATCCAGGAATTAGGTTATAGCAGATGTTAAGCAAAGTAGATGAGGAGGAGGAAAAGAAGGTTGTAGTTTTACACGTTAGTACCAATATAAGGCAAGCAGATGTAAGTACCAATATAGTTGGGTATGTATGGGATCTGGCAAATGTAGCATGGGTGAAGAGGGGATTGTTATCAGTGGAATACTGTGTAGGAGGGATACTGACAGGAAAGGGATTTAAAGGAGACTATGGAGTGGGTATGTGGGAATCTGCGAGCGAGATTTTTAGATTGTAATGAGTGGGTAGGAGATAGGGATTTACCCACAGATGGCCTTCTCTTGAACCACAGTGGTGTATAATTTATGAAGTTTGTTTAGAAGGGTTACAGGGAGGAATATTCAGGGAAACGCAGAGGACTAGGGACCAGTGATATGGGTTCAGGGATCCGGAAGTCAAGTAGGAATGACATAAAAATGTTAGTGTTGAAATGGAGAAGTATTGTAAAGAAAAGAACAGAATTGAGTAATTTAATAGATATACTAGCAATTTCCTGCTGGCTCCGCCCGCAATGTACAAAGTATGTATTTGCAAAGTTTCGAGTTAATGAAATAAAGCACATGATCTGCTGTGGTGATAGAATGTAATATGTCAACAAAACACTTGAAAATACATCACACAAAGAAATGGGTTAGCAACATCAAAACCGATTTGAAACATGCAGGAATTACATCAGTATATGTCCCAAACAGAGTAATCTTCAGAGCCAAAATTTACAAATGGCAGGTTGACCAATAGGAAAGACCGAAAAAGACTGGAACAACCTGGTCTGAAGACAGAAAGGAAACCCACAGTAAAAGAATGAAAGAATGGGCACAAAGGAAGGAAAATACATGTCTCTAAGTACTTTGGGTAGTCCCAATGGGGCTTATTTGCATATATAATAATAATAATAATAATAATAATAATAATAATAATAATAATAATAATAATAACAACAACAACAACAACAATAAATCTGTAAAAGTGAACATCTAACCAAATAGACTAACATAGCGCATCGGACTGTCAGCTAACAACTGTGACACATATTTTATAGACAGTTTTATTAATGGCCTTGGACTGAAACAGTTTAATATGTACCCAACCCGTGGTCCCAACACCCTGGACCCCATGCTCTCCTCATTAGAACTTTAAACAATAACCCCAGGCAGAAACATCTTCCTCTGCGACCACCAGTCTCTCGATGCTACATTCCTCCTACCACACCACTCCTCAAAGCCTCACAGCAGGACATCCTCCCGCCCTACCTACATCTGGTGACATGCTGACTGGTCTGCCATGTGTCATGCCCTGGAATGCCTTCTCGAAATAGCTGATATCGAATTGGCTCTTGACCTGCTGTATGACTGGGTGCAAGCTGCAAATAAAGACTTCGTACCTGCACAACGGGTTACTACCAGCAAATACCAACACTGGATATCACAAGGGACCAGACTGATACTATTTAATAAGAAGAGAGCTTAGTGCCTTTGGAAAGACTTCCCAAACCCACACACTCACAATACCTTCGTTAAAATTCGCCGCCACGCAAGGTTTATTGTCAGAAGAGACTACAAAACACACGTCGACACTGTCATTGAAAACGTCTGCAGCAATCCCAAGCGCTACTGGAGTCTCATCAACACACGGAGAAGAACTGAGCGGATTCCTGTCAGCATGAACCACAACGATGCAACAGCAGACGGCACCGATCGCAATGAACTGTTCAACAGGTATTTCTTCTCCAACTTCTCCCCTCCCTTACAAAACCAACCGCTCCCTCCAGTAGGTACAGTTTCAAACAGAACCCTATCAAGCATAACTACCACACCAAGTGTTCACAACCTTCTTCAAACTCTTCGTACCAATGAAGCTACCAGTCCCGACACTATAGGTTCTCTTTTCCTAAAAAATACTGCCAGCACCCTTTGTGTCCCTCTCTCTAAATTATTTAACAGATGTTTTGCTGTGGGCTATTTTCCTATCACCTGGAAACAGGCAAATATTGTTCCACTTCTCATATCAGGCAACAAATTTAATGTTTCATCTTACCGACCAATTTCTATTCTCCCTACACTATCCTTTATCTTTGAAAAATTATACACCAGCATCTCCTCCCATTCATCTTGCCCTATATGTCAACCAAGCAGCATGCCCAGGTGGTTCTTGTCCAACAACCCTGGCTACTCTGCATAGCTTTGCATCACATGCCATTGCAGCTAAATCACAGCTGGATATCTGCTACGTAGACCTTTCGGAAGCTTTGGATTCTGTAGATCATACTCTGTTGCTCCATAAACTCTCCAAACAATTTAATATACAAGGCATTCCTCTGACCCTTCTTGCTGGCTTCCTGCATAACCATTGGCAGAGAGTGGTAATATCAGGTACTTCATCCTCATGGTTACCAGTCACCTCCGGTGTCCCACAAGGCAGTACTCTTGGCCCCTTGCTGTTTTCCTTGTTTATGGACGATCTGCCGTCCAAACTCAACGAAACAGCGAATACCCTCATTTTTACTGACAACTGCAAGATATTTAGGGAGATCAGGAATCCAGCAGATGCAGCTCTGCTACAGTCCTCACTTAATGCCCTCTCGAACTGGTGCCGTACTTGGAAACTTACCCCGAATCCACAAAAATGCAGCCACGTGACCGTAACACTACGTAAATCTCCTCTACCGAGATATTACCTACTCGACAAGCCCATCACTGTAGTTATGCAACAGCGTGACCTAGGTGTAATATTCAATACAAAATTACAATTTAAGACCCACATAGAAACATATACAACCAAGGCTATGAAATTACTAGGCATTCTCTACCACTTCACAGAAATTTCTGACCCCACTGCTCTTCGTCACTTCTTCCTCACGATCATTCAACCTCTCTTAAACTACTGCTCTCCGATTTGGACAACAGCCTCCCCCTCCAATATTAACCAGTTAGACAGAGCAGTATCTTTCTTTACTGCAATTGTTAGGAACAGAAATCCCAAGCTCAGAAATCTGTCTATGCAGCAGGTATTGAGGGCAATAAATGTGTCACCGCTGCACATCAGGCGACAGGTAGCTGACCTGAGTTTCCTCCACGGGATCTTAAACGGAGATTACCGCTAGGAATATCTTGTCTCACTCTTCTTTCTCCGTGTTCCTTCCCGCTCCACCAGAACCAAAGACCTTCTCCACACTCAGCACTCAACACTTCAACGATCTTTCCTACTCCACCTCCCAACTTTCTTTAACAATATTAATAAGAGACAAGAGCCTGATATAGCATCAAATAAAAGCATATTCACGAGGGGTGTAAATAGTCTCTTAAAGACAAGTTGATGTGAAGGGATTATATTGCCATCTTGTCCCATGACGACTTGGCTATGAACATGGACATTCTCATGGTTTTCGAGCTGGACAGTTGTTATTAGTTCTGTAAGCTATGTACCTGATCTTGTTACATTTGTTATATTTTATTATGAAAGTTTACATTTGTTAATTAGTCTGTTGACAGTGCAAGTGAACTTTGCTCAGTGTAGCTGTCTCGTGCTTTGTGAATAAATAAATACCTTAAATTAAACGAACAACAAAGGCAATACATTACCGGAATCACTGACGTACTGACCATGAAGATGCAGGCCAAATCACTGACGAATTACTTTATAAAACACAAGACATCGCTATGGAATCGGAAACACAAATTTCTGTTCCACGGCTCGCTCGAAAGGACACACCGGAGCAATCCGCCATTAGGCTTTGATAATGTCTACTGGAGGTGTTCCTTAACTACACCATTTCTTGACTCGCTAACACCACCATTAAATATTCAATTTTCTCCTTTTGCTTTTTGCAAAACTACATCCCTTATACATGCTCGAAATGAGTATCAGCAACTTAAAACAAAATGCAGAATCTTTATAAAGTTTTATAAATTAGACGATATCACCACGGAACTGGACCTACGGTGCAATTTATGGAAGAAAAATCCTTTACCTGAGGACAAATCAAAGAATATTGAAATCACTGACCTTTTATTAAAGGAAACCAATGTTTTCTTTACGGTCATGAGAAGAACACTCTCGATTTTGAGTACAATCCCAGGCACCACGGCCACCATACAACGGTCCTTCAGAATGCTTTGAAGAGTGAAGACCTGGCTGAGGAGCACTATGGGGGAGGAAAGGCTCACCAGATTATGTCTGATAAGCTTTTTTTTTTTTTGCTTTACATCGCACCGACACAGATATGTCTTACGGCGACGATGAGATAGGAAAGGCTAGGAATTGGAAGGAAGCGGCCGGCATTTGCCTGGTGTGAAAATGGGAAACCACGGAAAACCATCTTTAGGGCTGCCAACAGTGGGGCTCGAACCCACTATCTCCTGATTACTGGATACTGGCTGCACTTAAGCGACTGCAGCTATCAAGCACGGTGTATCTGATAAGCATGCATTACATTTTTTTTTTTTTAATCTGAAGTGTGTCTAAAAGAAAGTTTTAGAAAAGAATTCCGCAAATCGGAGAAAACTGTTATTAGTCTAAAATAGGCTGACCAGATTTTTCAAACAGAAAAAAATGGATATTTCAAGATTTTCTTGATTAAAAGAAGGGACAAAATAGGACATATGTAATTAAAATTCAGCAGTACCCAATTAGAATATAGCACATATGAATAAATTATTTCCCACTTGAAACAAAGAACAGAAGTATGTTTTCAACTGTTGATATATTTTTAAGGTTTTAAAAGTGGTTCAGAAATTATTTGTTCCAAAAATACATCACACAGATGTATTAAGAACTATAAACATTTATGTATTTGCCTTATATAAAGGTAATCCCAAAAATAAGGTCTCCTATTTTTTTTATAAATACATAGACCTGTTTATTTCTACAATGGTTTACATCATTTTACAGTTTGAACATTTAGCTATTTATCTACATAATCACCATTTCGGTCGATGCATTTTTGTAGATGCTGCGACAGTTTTTGTATGCCCATGTCATACGAACTCATCGCCATGCTGTTCAGGAAGTTGTGAGCGACGCTTCGGGAAACCTCAGAAACCAAAGTGCAGAGATCATCCAGGGTGATCTGACGATCTTCACGCAGGATTTGCTCAACCTTCACGACTGTCTCGACGGAAACCGACGGTCTCCCGCTCCTTTGTTCATTCGTCGTGAATTTCAGTCCGACCGGCTACAAACTCTCTACACCAATTACAAACATTTTTGACACCCATGCATGACTTACCGTACACTTCAATTGGCGATGGATTTCAAATGGTTCAGTTCCCTATGGGAATCGACATGTATATCGTCAGTACCTTTTGCCTTAAAAAAAAAAACAACTATGCACACTTCGCAGTAACATCCAACGGGAGCTCCATTCTCAACAGCTGCCAAGCCAAGACTGGTTGCCTCAGTGCGGCGTGCGCATGTTTATATGTGAGCGCGGGAAACACTATTCACAACATTGTGACCAATAGTCACATGAACAGAGTTCTGTATTTATAATAACATAGGAGACCTTATTTTTGCGATTACACTCGTAACATGAAAACTTGCAGAAATACAATGGAATTGATCACAGAACTGAGAAATTGCACTACTGGTACCACTTATTATTACCATCATTCACATACTTTTCTGAAGAGATTATTTCCTCCAAAAGTTTTTGATCTTTCAATGCAACATTTTTACAGTTTGTTGGGAGCTCCGGATGTGAAGAACATTTCTTTACATTTTGCTACATCAATGTGTTTTGCAACCTCTGCGGCTTCATAACTGTTCACAAATGTTTTATATATTGTATGTTTAAACTATGCTTTTTTTATAATTTTGAATTCGTAATTATTCACAAATGTTTCATGTACCTATTGTGTGTTTATATGTACACTGTTTACACCCACGTAGGAGCACTAACATCAAACCATATACAACAGTCTTCAAAGAATAAGTTCAGCTTTTAACACTTGACAACTTTTTTCCTTGCCAAAACTTCTTCATTCTGGATGATCTTGCAGCCCGTTCTTCTGCAGATATAACATACTGCTTACACTACGATATTTTTAGTGATAGTCTTGTGTACTTGTTATTTAGAATCCGTTTCTCTTCTAGATCTTAAGTAATTATCAATTCATCGAAATCCATTTGTATTTCTTTAAACCATGTGTTTTTTTGTTTTACTATTCCAAAAGAAATCAAAAAGTTGTTTCAGAAGTCCAGTATTTGTCTAAAGAATGCAATCCTCCGTTTTTGCATTGTGTCAATTATCGATTCACTTTTCTTGTAAAGTACTGAATTTGGCAAAAAAACTCCACTGGCCATCAATCAGTTGTTTTTTATTAATAATTGTCTGAAGAATTCTTCTATCAACTTTCTGCAGTTTGGTGTTGACTGGGTATTCAGTTTAAATAATGTTTCACTTGAATATATTTCTTCTGCCTTAACGATGGAGTAATAATGTCAAAATTCAGCATTAATCAAAAGAGACTGTTTCTTGTAACTCAGCCAGGTAATTTGTTGTGCTCGTCTCAATTTTTGAGTTCTACTATCTATGGATGCTTTTATCATTAGCATTCCAAGTTATAATCTCACCAAGGTATTTAAATATGTCTACAACCTTTATTTTCTGAGTATTATTTAACATAATATGTGAAGTGTCAACTTGAAAAGATGGCATCATTTCTGTTTTCTCAAAATACATTTTCAACCCAACCTTCGCTGCTAATCGTTCAAATTCCACTACTTGAAGTTAAGCTTCTTCAATACTATTTGCTAATAATGCTAGATCATCAGTACATGCGAGACAATTTAGTTGAATATTTCTTCCAGTCTTAACAGTCGCTGGACATACCTTATTCCATTCACGTATATCTTTTTCCAGTACACAATTAAACAACAAAGGGATAATCCATCTCCCTGTCAAAGACCAGTATGAATTCCAAATGGCTCAGATATTTCATTTCTGAACCTAACTTTTCTGTGCTTATTTGATTAAATTAAAATTTTGAATTAGATTATTGCAATTTTTGCTTATTCGGACGCCCCCAAGTTCCAATTGGTCCAAATAATCCAGTTCCTACTGTAGTTGTCAATCGTGCAGTGTACAGATATTCAATTTTGGAATGTACACCGTTTATGCCCACGTTGGAGCACCAACATCAAACCTTATACAACAAAGTCTTCAAAGAACAAGTTCAGCTTTTAACACTTGACAACTTTTTCCTTCCCAAAACATACCATTTGCAGAGCCTTCCACTTATTTAACACTCAGAGCTTCTACAACTACTGCGATCATGCCATAATTAAATAAGTGTCAAAACTGGACTGGAATTAATAAAAAGGGACAATATAGCATCCCACTTGACTTTCATGGGGACAATGGAATGACAGTCACAGAAAAAGGGAGAGTCCCGTAAAAAAAAAATGGCAAGTCTGGTCACCCTACTTAAAACTTCTTTGTGAAAACAACAAATATTAAGAAAATAACATTGCAATATTGTGTTTATGACAAATTTCTTTTTCCAAATTCTATATTTACCTGTTTTTTTAAGAACTACATGTCATCGTTTTTACATCTTGTTGTAACCAGCCCCCCCACCCCACCCCACCTTCGATCTGGCATGAGGTGCCCCCCTGTAGTTCAGATCCTGGGTATGCCCTTGGATTCAGGGGACTCCCCTCTCGCCTGCTTTGCACAACCTGGCAACAGAATTCATCCTAGAACTATCTGAAGAAACAGTATATTCAAAGTGCGGATATCAGCTTGTTCCTGACCTTCCAAAATTAACATGCATGGCTTTCTAATAATAATGTTATTTTGCTTTATGTCCTACTAACGACTTTTATGGTTCTCGAAGATGCCGAGGAGCTGGAATTTAGTCCTGCAGGATTTCTTTTATGTGCCAATAAATCTACCAACATGATGTCGACGTATTTCAGCACCTTCAAATACCACTAGACTGAGCCAGGATCAAACCTGCCAAGTCGAGGTTTGAAGGCCAGCGCCTCAACTGTCTGAGCCACTTAGCTCAGCTGCATGAGTTTCGCTGACGATACAGTCATTGTCAGCAGCAGCCAAGAGTGCACCGCAATACTTTGAAATCTCAACACACAGTGCTCCGTTATGTGTTATAATGCTCCATAAACTGCATATGACAGCATCATCTAAACTTCATTTTTACCTGTGCATCTTATTTGTGTGTTTTTTGGCTCTATTTCAATGGACAGTGCTCCTTAAAGATTTTAGTACTTCATTAGCAGAAACCAAACAGAATTATTTAAACTTTACATTTTATTTTTCTATGCATTGTTTTACACTTATTTGTAATTGGCTGATGATGACTATGAATACTGGTGAAAACTGGTACCAATTTTAATTAAATAGGAATGTAAACTTACATTTCTTATTTTAATAGTATTGGAAGGTGGAACCATCTTTTAACTTAATATTGAACTCACTTCAATACGGAACAATATGAAATTCTTATCTATTAATCAATTAGTAATAGTCGTTAACTGTTGTTCTGTAAACACAATTCGAAAATGAAAGAGAACATGTTTCCGTAATAAATGCGTAAATAACCTGGCCAACAGTAGTAGTTAACTCGTTAGAAATAAAGGCCAAAGTAAACAATGTATTAATTTAATGCTATGCACTGAAATTAAGTAAAAATGTGATACATGTCAAAGTACGGCACGCTGGGCTGAGTGGCTCAGACGGTTGAGGCACTGGCCTTCTGACCTCAACTTGGCAGGTTTGATCTTGGCTCAGTCTGATGCTATTTGAAGATGCCCAAATACGTCAGCCTCATGTCGGCAAATTTACTGGATATTAGCAAAAAGGCACCTTGCCCAACGTTCTTGAGAGCATCCACATCGATTTAGATCAGTTTATGAACCCCTTTCACAACTTGAATGAAGTCAACGAAAAAAAGAACATTCAATATAAAAATGATTATGAAAAAGAACATTCTACTTGAAACATTCATTCCATAATTTGTCAGAATTTCCATAATATAAACAAACCCTGCCTCCATCTCTCCAACTCACCATCACTCCCCCCCCTTCCCCACCAGCCCTGCACCACCCCTTCCCCTTCCACTCCTTCCATCCTCGCAAATACAGCTGAGCCAACAATAGACTCAATCATGTGAACGAGACCGTTACTTTGAGAAGGCCAGGATGTTTGAGAGAACAACCACCTTCTAAACACTGTAAGTTTAAAGCTTTCTTCACACCCATTTCACACTTTTTACTTATTAGCCCAAGTTTCTCACACAACCTCATTTTTTTCCCATTAGAGATTGGAACTTCATTGACGGTTTCCACTACGTCATTACAGTACACCATGCATCTGTTATCTACTCTAACACAGCTTCTCAATTTTATGTCGCGGTCCTTCCAACCTTTTATAATAAGGCGAACCAACCAGCCAACATTATGAAACAATAATCAAGAATGAGACTGCCAGATTGAGAAGGTATTTTGAGAATGCTGCTCTTCTAAAGTTTTTAATTTCATTGGCGGTTTTTCCATCACTTGTCACAGGCATTTCGCCTGCACATTACCTCAGGCTTGGTTTCTCAATCTTTTTCGCTTCCGCTCCCCTCCTACCCATTCGATGTGAATGTGTTTCCACAAAGACAGCCTTTCGGCCTGAATTTTCGACACAGTGATTTCATCCTGTTTTGAATTGTTACAAAACCAATATTTTGTAAACTAAGAGGTCTGAAACCTCACTATGTGCACTTATTGTTCATATCCATCTGTATCATTTGTTTCCATTTCTTTTTTTCTTAGGTTAACACACTTTTTAGTTTCAATTACCGGTATGTTTTGTATTAACCCCTGTTTTCACTGTATTTTGTCGCAACGAGTTGTTTCTTGCTCCACATGATGATGTAAATATTGTATATTGTGCTAATTTTGTTTCTGTCATGTCTCTCTTTTGTTTTTTCATTTGTTCCCTCATTATGTTTTTTGGCATTTTTTTTAGCTTGTATTATGTCAATTATTTCAACCCCTATCCTTTTTTTTTCACTGAAGATGGCTCAAACGAGCCAAAACATGTTTGAATTTGATTACTCCATCTAATGTTGGAATTATATGATGTATTGAATTAGGAGGATACACTCAATTTTTTACCTTTGTAAAGATTTACTGGCACGTAAAAGAACTCCTGCAGGAATAAATTCTGGCAAAGTATTTATTGGGACGTAAAGTCAATAACGTTATTTTAAAAAGTACGATTCAGAAATGATGACCAATTTCACAGGTTAGTTTATTCAGTAATACCTTGTTTGGACGTTTCTGCAGGGGACAAGGAAAGAGAATGTGTTAAGCGAGAAA
Source organism: Anabrus simplex (assembly GCF_040414725.1). Taxonomy (NCBI): domain Eukaryota; kingdom Metazoa; phylum Arthropoda; class Insecta; order Orthoptera; family Tettigoniidae; genus Anabrus; species Anabrus simplex. The sequence goes on from NC_090269.1 coordinate 293,384,888, forward strand.
ACATACTATTGAATACACGAATCAGAACTATCCAGTGAAGAGGTAGGCTATCTACTATTTCTAAAGATGGGAGTATTAAAAGGTGTGAAAAAGACGAGAGAACAAATATGAAAATCTTTTCCACTGGGGCATAATAACAACGGTGTATAAGGTGTGTAAAACACTAGACAACAAATATTGTTATAAAACATTTGCGCTAGCTGTCCATAAAAGTATGAGCGCACTGTTTTCTAAAACAAATGCCAGCTGAAGTCTTTATTTTTCAGACCAGGTTATCATTGTTTTCTGGTCACACTCGTCGACCATGAATTATTTGGAAGTTAATCTCGGCCATGTGCAAGAGGATTACTTTGACCACGATCTCAAATGCGACAACACTTCGATCGACTGGAGTCTGAACTCGAAGGTGCAAGTTTCAACATACGCAGCACTGTTGAAAGAGGTAGAAGCTTGTCCTGTTCTGGGACTTTGTCTTCATTTTTAAGTGAATATCACAATTTTTTCAGTATCTGTAACTGGACTACACAATAATATGACCATGCTAGTCAACAGGATTGTGTTCCTCATCCATACATGGGCTATAACGCAACAAATATTCGCTACCTTTTACTGCATGACTCAACACGGAATGAATTTCAAAACTTCTGAAAGGAATGCGAAATACAAGCACAAACAGACTTTTTGTAGGTTATTCAGCAATATCAATGAAAATCGGAGAACAAAACTGAACTTTCCTGAGGTTAACAGCTTCCTTCCCATAGGTGTAATTTACCCTGTAAAGTTCAGGAATTCAAGGCCATTTCTCATTTTTGCGCAATTTTCTCAGACCGACCTGCTATGGCGAGGGCTCCAATCTGTGCTGGAAAACTATTCCTTTCACAAGGGATGACAAAGAACATTTTCAGGGCTAGAAAAATGTGATTGTACTATGCAGTAATAGTGAAAATCTATGACATGATAAGCAAGGTATTTTTATATAGATTTAATATGCCGTGCTAAGCAGGAAATTGTTTTAATGAAGAAATCCCTAACAAGGTTTCATGAGTTTTCTCGCGTCTGGTTAAATTTTGTGAAGGCTAATACCTTAAAAATTTATAGCAAATAGGTTTATCATTACTCTATTGGTGTTTGAAATATACTGTATTTTTACAATGCATATAAGGTTACGTTAGGTTAAATGATGCTGTTTGAATAAGAAAATGAAACTTTTGTCATGGAAGCCACTGGAGTGATACTACTCTAATTTTTTCAGAATGAAATTGAACATACACGTTCATGTTGTCTTGGAACTAGAAAAATAACCAACAAATAAGCCGTAATATGGAAATCTGAGAGAACGCAAGTTTTTAACAAACTGATTGCCGTTTCATATCGATTTTAATGTATGTAGGGGGTCCATCCAACTTTTTTACAAAAATCAGATATTAAAAATACGATAATCTGCTATAGAGTGTACATGTTTTGCTCTCGTGAATTCTCGCTATAACGGACTTCTACTGTCGTATATTCTGTGACAAAGCAATATTACAACAAAACAGTCCCTTCAATGTCAGGCCATGGATTAGACATGTTGGAAGGAGTCTCTCAATCAGGTAGGCCAAGTGGAAGTGTTATTAGATATAGGCATGTGGACTTGATCGGATACTTGTCAGGTTGCAATACTTAAATATATCCAACATATGAAAGCAGAGATATGGATAAATGAAGCAAAATATTCCAAAGAGTTGATTGTGAAATATTATAATGAGGTGAGAGGTGTTCCTTAAGTGGAAGAAATTGTCATTATCATGGAAGCAGCAAGTGGGAGGAGGAAGAGCAGGAATAAGATCAGGAAGAAGGAAGAACAGAACAAGAGAACAAGGAGTTAGCTGTGGTACTGAAAGAGCCACTCCATGAGAATAAGCTTTGCAGGGAAATAATACATTTTTAACTGAAATTTTTCACTAATCAGAATTTAAACTAGTCACCCTGATTTCTGTTGATGTAGTTTGACATATTAATGCCCCTGTATGTCTCCTGGGTTTGACTAATGTGGTAAGCTTGAAGATACAACCAGACTACATGCTGAAAATATGTTTAAAAAATCTCCCTCCCTTACTGCTTACTGAAGAGCAAAAAAAGAAGAAAACATTCAAGCAAGAGAAAAGAAAGAACAGAACCATTGTAAGTTCACTCTTGAACCTCAACTTGAACTTTTGAAAATCACATGAATCGTACAATTAAGATCTCTCTCCTTTGTAAGAATATGGTTCTAGTAATGTGTACATCAAAATAAAGGCAGGAATTGTATAAAATTAATTTAAGCAAGTGAGAGAGTTCTCTCTTAATTCTTCTTGCCAGGCTGAGTAGCTCTGGCGATATACAGTTGCACTGGCCTCCTGAGCCCAGGTCGGTGGGTTCAATCCCAGTTCACTCCGCTGGTATTTGAAGGTGCTCAAATACGCCACCCTTGCGTTGGTAGATTCACCGGCATGCAAAAGAACTACTGCAGGACAATCTTCCAACACCTAGGCATCTCTGAAAACCATAAAGTAGTTAGAGGGACGTTAAACTAATAACATTATTCTCAGTTTCTCAGCAAGCTTGAAAGCTGGCCTACTTTGTTCCATAGTTTGACTTATTACTGCCCCTATGGATTTCCCAGGTATGCTTGAAGATACAACCAGCCTGCAAGCTGAGAACATGCTTAAAAATCTCCCTCCTTTACTGATTACTGAAGAAAGAAAAGAAGAAAGAAGAAAAACTATTTAAGTACAAGAAGAAATGACAGATATATGCTTTCTGAAACTTTTGAAAATCACAAAACAAAGATGTTTTCAAATAAATTAAATCATTCAAGACATATCTCTCATTTTAAGTATACGGTTATAGAAATGCATATATCAAAATAAAGGCAGAAATGAATAAAATAAAACGAGTAACAGAGAGAGTGGTGGACCTACAACAGACATACAATGAGCAAGACAGAGCGTGTGTTTCTTTCCTTAAGGAGCTTGTAAACTGACTTTATTATGAATATGAAGATTTATTCCATATGGCAACAGGAAGGACTGCTACATCTTAAGTATTATGAACAAGTTACTCGGGTAAGGAAACCTTTTTATCATTGGTTTTACGTTGCACCGACGCTGATAGATCTAAGAATCAAAGAATTATTTAATCACCTTTATTTGTCATCATCTACATTCACGTATGCTTAGGTATAAAAAGAAAGGTGAATGTATGCACAATATATGTTCTCATATTACCCTTGATCTCTTCTCGTGCGAACCGTAAGACTCTGTCTATTGGAAAAGGATGATGGTGGGAGGAGGAATGAAAGCGGGGGGTGGGGCGTAAGGAATGCTTAGAAAACAATTAAAACTTATCCTTGACTACAATATTGTTAAAAATTTTCTTACAATTAAGAAGATAAAAACATCTTTTAAGCCTCTTTTGTTAGCTTCTACTCGGAAGCGTATTTGAAAAAACAAACAACATCTAAGCATGTCCCAAGATTGAGCTGCAAGATCATTCAAAGAACCACCTTTAGTAATAAAGTTATAACAAGTTAACCAGCTTTTTCCACATGCTCTCGAGCACAAGCATGAAAGAGACTTAAAAAAAATATCTCCTCAAGTGGAAGCTGACAAATGTTTTTATTAGTATTTTTGTTAAGAATAAGTTTTTAATTATACTTTAATTACATCATAAGTTATTAGCTGTTTTTTCAAATACAATTCCCAGCAGAAGCTAAAAAAAAAATACTTAAAAGACATTTTTATCTTCTTAATTGGAAGAAAATTTTAACAATATGTTAGTTAAGGACAAGTTTTAATTACTTTTTAAGCATTCCTGCCCACCCCTCCCACCTCCACCTCACCCCCATGATCCTTTCACAATAGACAAAATCATCCACGAGAAAAGATCAAGGCTAATATGAGAACATATTGTCCCCTTCAAATTTGGCCTATAATAAGCATTTTATTAGGTATTTTTAATTGCCAACATAATTCTTTTAATAGAAGTGCAGTGTCAGGTTATATTCATAAATAGCTGCATTCTCATTCAGAAAAGTGGTTTGGTAAGTTTTGGGCAAGCCCAGAGTATTGATTTTTCCAGCCAGCAATCAACACCACATGGTAGTCATGTGGCCAGCTGGGAATTTTTCAAGGCTACTTCCGCATACGAGCGCATGTCATAGTTTCGCTTGGGGCACGAACAATTTCTGGAAACAATTACAGCAAATCAACGAACATCATGATAACCAATTAAGCATCAGGACAGAGCCACACCTCCTTAGCTGAGGGAATATAAACCCGAGCGGAATGCATTAAAACTCGCTCTTTATTATTTGACTCCATACTGCTGCAGGCTTCATGAACCTCGAAGTTAAGTGTGTTCATCAAGCTAATTATTCAACACGGTTAGACTTGACAGTTTTTCTAAGACTATTTTGTGTCAGTTTCAGCTACCTTCCAAGCTTCAAGAGAGAAGAGGACCTCTACAAATCACAATACCCAGCCACATCAGGATGTTGCATCAATTTGTAAGATGAGCAAGCAATTCACCTGAGAAAATGGACTTTGCTGTCGTCATGCTGTGCTAAATGTAGGCACATTCTAACATGAGGGAGAGAACGAGGACAACCTGCAACATATGAGCAGTTTCCAATTACCTGGAGAGATCGAGTTACATCAAAAATTTAAGTACATTTTTGTAACATTTTACTGCCCATCTTTGTAGAAGTAATGTGAGCCTCTTCATTTAAATCAGTATTTCTATTAGATTAGTTCAACATTGTAATATTTTCCTATTTCATTCTCATGATGTCATGGTAGTATAGTTACGTTGTGTATGAATGTTATTTGGTCTCTATTAGTGTAGTTAGCTATGGAGTGTCTTCTGAGATTCATTCTAATCCTTGCAAATATTCAAACCTATTATTTAAAAATAATGGACCCTTCCGAAAAAAGGTAATTTAATTTAAACAATCTTTGATTTGCGAACTCGTGTGGGACAGAATTTTGCTAAGTCTTATCAATGTGTTCTTTATCATATGCATTTCTGTGAACTTAGGTAGGATAGTGTCATCTAATGCAGTGTTAAATTCAGACTTATGGCATAACTAATAATCACCTCTGATAATAATAATAATTATTTTAGACCCAGTTAAATGAGAGATTAATGGTCTTGAGTGATAATTATATTTATTGTTCTTGTGATATATTTAATGTGTGCTCTATTGGTGAAATATGGGTCTGGAATATGGCAAATCCTGTGGGATTAATTTATGGATTTATTTTGGAGAATCATGTGTCTTGGGTTACCATGCGCTCTGCGAATTTTTGAGCACATGGAGAATAATATTAATGAGATTTAGGGATAAAAATAATTTATTGCTACTCATAGACCACATGTCCAGTGACATTGATATTTAACCTGATTAGTGGGGTGATAATTGTTGTCTATTCCTTCTGAATGGCATATTGCTGAATTTTTATGTGATCAACGTTGTGTAAATCCTACCACTTCTTTCAAAAGTGATTGCCAATATTCAATCACGTGCTACCGACTGTCAAACATTATGAGTTATCAAATACTATCATCTGCTCATTCCTTTGACGGGATTATGATTAAAAGTCAGAACATAAAAATAAAATTCTAGAATTCGAGTGTAAATACTGTACATAAATTCATGTATCATATGTGTGAGCGTGGTGTGAGTGTAGTAGCTAGGAATATTTTCTACTGATTTATTAAATGTGGTTTTTAACCTGACAGCATGTTCATCATGGTGGCTCGAGGTTATTTCAGCATTGTTCGTGCTAATTTATTTGGTTGAATTTATTATGTTTAGGATTTTTTGTAGGATAATTAAGTACATTTTATATTAATTTGCTATTAAAAATGAATAGGCCCGTATTATTTCAACCTCGTACGAACAAAGTTCTGCAGACAGGAAAATTTAAACAGTTGTAAATTTTTCTTTGCATTGTGCTAAGTTAACTTATAAATGACAGAATTAATTTGAATCATGCTGAAGGATATTCAAAGAAGAATGTTTATTTACGGTATGAAAATAATTTGAGAAGTCTTGGATCGACTTAATTGTTGAAATTATATTAACCCATATGCACCCACCCAACCTGTGCACTGACATTGCTAGGAATCTGCCAAGTTTTAGTACGCAACCTTGGTGTTACAAGCTTTCGGTTAAAACAGTATAGTGGGTGATCTACAGCATGTATTATCACGGGACCTGTTTTATATTATTGAGAAATTCCATGCTATTGCTCACGACACAAAAAAAAAAAAACCAGAAAAATACAGAAATATAACACATAAAACATCCCTTAGAAAAATTAAATTTTTCATTATATATTAAAAAAAAAAATATATATATATAAGTTTATACTATATTTTTATTGTATTGAAAAGGTGGCAATTGGCAAAACTAAAGGAATTGTATCACAAGTAGATCTTCAATACGGACAAGGAAAATGAAGTTTATAACCTGCAATTAATGAGCATACCGCACGAGCAAGCAACTTCCTTCTCAGCCATCTTGTCAACAACGGAATACCGATGTCTCGACTCGATCGATATTTTAATCAATTCTCTTTGCCAAAGAAACATACCAGAGCACTCTGGTGACACTTTGAGACAAAAAGAACACATTTCAAGTAAAAGTGTTTCCAGAAAAAGACAACAGATGTCACAAACATCTCCAATATGCGACGTTGAACACCAGCGTATCAGGCCGCTTGTGGAGTCCTGGCCCAGCCGCTCAAGCACTTATCAGTCCGCTTACGGGTGCATACGGGTTAATTAAAATTAATTCTCAGGAATTAAATTTATTCAAATTTGAGTTGTAAAAATTACTTTGTTTAAATGGAACTTATTAATCATAATTAAGACGAGATTATGATACAAATATTTCAGCATTATTTATGAGATTTTCTAGACGTTGTTAGCATTTCAGAACTATTTTTGATTAAATGAAATTTATATTTTCCGAATTGAAAATATTGTATTGCGATAGCCCGTATGTTAAATGAATTAATTCAGGAACATTAGGATGAGGTTCATCATCAAAATATTTTGTTTTCAACAAGCCAGATGAGGCTAATTTTGATTTTGTTTACCTTTCAGTGTAAATCATGCTTCAGTGCTTCAGTGTGAAAGGAGCAGATACTCAGAATTGTTCAAAATGTCTTACGAAAAGAGATAAGAATTCAAACATCAAGATTTTGTTTCATTTGTTTAAAAAGGAGTGCTATTTATAATAAATGACAAGCCTTATTGTTTTTATTTGTGTGTTTTTTCCATTGTCGTCAGTCCTTGTTCCTTAAACTGTCCCTAAAATAAGCGAAGCCAGTCCACGAATGGTCCACCTCTGGAACTCTCGTGCACCGGTTGAACCTGTCCGGAAAATACGGGACAATATATTGTGCATACTTTCATCTTTTTTTATACCTAACCATAGGTGAATGTAGCTGATGATGACTGCAAAACAGTCAAAACATGTACTACTAAAGATTTTATAAAATTGACAAAGGCAAGTCGAAACATGTACTACTAAAGATTTTATAAAATTGCCAAAGGCAAATAAAGGTATCAATTGGTTGGCTAAATAATTCTTTGATTCTTAGATTGTCATATCGAAACAGACATGAAGTGGATATTTTGCAGACAGATCTTATGGCGATGATGGAATATGAAGGGGTTAGGAATGGGAAGGAAGCGGCCAAGGCCTTAACTAAGGTACAGTTCCAGCATTTGCCTTATGTGAAAATGGGAAACCAACCATGGAACTTCAGGGTTGCCGACAGTGGGATTCGAACCCACTATCTCCTGAATGCATGGTCATGGCTGCGTACCCTTAACCGCATGGCAACTCACTTGGTAGGTAAGGAAACTTCCATTACACAACCCAGCATTTTCAAACTTTTTTTGCGGCAAGAGGTATGATAGGTGATCTTAACTAATTCTGGGTCGCTGAACACAAATCCGTTGTCCGTCTCTATGTATCACGTCACATTTTCTCGCTATAGGTATATCAAAATAAGAGATAGACCTAAATATTGGATTTAAAAAGTACTGAAAAATGTTGATAATTTTGGAAATATTTATAATTTTTTTAATTATTATATACAATGAATAATTATTTAGTATAAAATTACAATGAGATATTTAGCATTTATTGTAATATAATATTGATTTACACAAAAACACAAACTCTGAGGCAATGAAAGCAATTTATGTTGACAACTAAACGTGATTTACAAGAACACAATGTAACTTTTATTCAGTATCTTCATGAATTCATAAATGTGAACAAAATAAACTTTAACAGTCCTAGATGTCCCCTTGGAATGAACGCTTGGCTGCCCAACATCTGACTGCATCAAGTTTGTCTTCCCTTTTCAAACACATACAGTAGTCAGCCATCACTGGTTCATCCCACCTACCCTAGTATCTTCTTTCTGCCTCCTTGATGTCCTGGTGGAACCTCTCTCCCATCTCTTCACTAAAAGCCCCAAGATTTTCTGGAAATCGATCGAGATGAGAATGAAGGAAGTGCAGTTTCAGACTCATTCTACACCAAAACACTTTCATATTATCCAACATCGTTTTCACTATTGTTTCATATTGTTCACCCTTTACATTTCCTAGGAACTTCGTTATGACGTCTCTTATTGAATTCCATGCAGCAAGTTCCACAGCATTCATCGCCTGTTCAAAGTTTCTGTCTTTCAGAAGCTTTCTAATTTGTGGTCCATTAAAAATGCCTTCCTTGACTTTTGCATCAGATAAATGTGGAAATTTGCTTGCACTGTACTTGAAACGGGCTACTTTTGTCCAAGGCCTTAACGAACTGTTTCACGATTCCCAGTTTGATGTGTAGCGGTGGCAAAATAACTTTTTGTGGGTCAACTAAGGCAGCATTTGTAACATTTTTCACACCAGGTGTCAAAACTTGTCTCTTGGACCAGGAATGTGTAGACCAGAGTTTGTCCCTAGCTCTGCTATTCCATTCACATAAATATCAAGTGAATTTAGTGTGGCCTGCTTGTTGTCCTAACAGAATACCACACACCTTCAAGTCACTACACACATCCCACTGGTGCTCATTATATTTGATTTTATCTAAAACAGTTTGCATTGTGATATAATTTTCTTTTAGTGAAACAGAATGTGCCACAGGAATCGAAATTAGAATGTTTCCAATATGAAGTAGTACAGCCTTTAAGCTCCTCTTAGAGGAATCCACAAACAATCTCCATTCTTCAGGATTGTAATCCCTCCCTAGCAGTTCTATCAATCCTGGAATGTCACAGCAGTAGGTCAGATTATCTTCCTTCTTGAAATACTTCCTGAACCCCTTACCTCTATGTCTATACCAAGAAAAGGTAGTTCCAGGTGCAAGGTTTTTTTTCTTTCAATAGTGACCTTAGCAGTTCACTTTTTTCCTTTGTGAGACCAAGGTCTCATATCAATCACTCAACTCCAACTGTTTAAACAATTGTGGACCTACTGCATCTGCAGCAGGTGAAGAATCCATACCAACTTGCTCGTTATCAGAATTTGAGGAACCATCGGAGTCAGGTAAACTGGTAGGAGGAGAAGGTATTGGAATTTCCCGTCCATGAGGAACAGGTCTCATCGCCGACTTTAAATTTGGGTACACAATACTGTCCTTGTTTCTCTTATTGAATCCTGCTACTTTACACAGACAAAAGTAACAATCCCTGGTATGGTCCTGGGGCTCGCGTCAAACCATTCCTATCCCAAATGGAAGGGCCTTACGTTTCCCAATGCTCCACTGTCATAGGTTGTCAAGGCACGTTTTACAAATTACGTGGGGAGCCCACGATTTGTCCAAGTTTCCTAATTTTACCTTAAAATATGCATAATATAAATGTTTCACTGATGCAGTTATTGGCCTACTCTGTTCCTTCATAATATAACACCCACACACGTAACAGAATGAGTCTGGCTTATTGACACATCATCTTCTAATTCCTGACACACTTGCCATTTTCGCAACACAACACAGTATAAAAAAGGTCAAACCTCCGCCACACTCATGATGCAACTGACTGGCTTCACCACACTGCCGCTACCACAAGCTAAAAATAGACTGTTATCTAATTCAATGAAGGGGACATAGTCAGTGGAGGAGGTTTGAATTGACAAACGTTTGCAACATTAACAAAGCAAACCATGGCCACTCTAACAACAGCAGATTCGCTGTTATCACAAAGCAGCACTGTGCCGCAATGACACATTTTCAGACAGTAAATGGCAAATAACACGAAACTAGATGTGATGCAATAAAACCAATGACATTTCTGAACTCAGGAGACCTTATTCAGTTAAAATCATGTATCAGATGCTTTGCCGCAAAAATCATGCTGGGTACTGTTATTGCTTCTTACATTGAGGTTAGTTTGTTATGGTAATGTTCGGTGATTTTAATATATAACTAATCTGTTGGTAGCAGTGATGAGCTATATTCACAGCAGGCATATTTGCTTTTTAGGAACCAATCTTATGTGATTCCAAATATACATGGGTCCCAAATGACGAAAAAAAAAATCATCCAACTAATAAATATGGAAAAATTAATAGTTGTAATAACAACAACAACAACAACAATAATAATAATAATAATAATAATAATAATAATTGTACCGGGCGGTATACCTCCACGCCGCTAATTTAAAATTTGCGCCAGTTGAAACTCCTCTGCTGGAGGAAGTCTGAACTTTATATACGCTATTAATTCTCTACTTTCTCAGAAGATGTCACCACGTGGAAAATTATGAGTTTTTGAACTGTGTCATTTTTTATGTGTTTTTGTTTCGCTTGAAGTAAGAAGTGTGAACTTTCTCTTCTAGAGGACACTACTGAAGATCAACAATAGTGCACCCTAGTGCGGAGTCAAAGAACTATTTTGTTGGAGAAATTTTTATTTCAAATGTTTGTCTTTGCTAAATTTTTTTCAGTTATTGTTTAAGTTGGCTGTATACCCCTCTCTTTCCCCTTGTTTTGCATTTAACCAATCCCGAATTTCTGTTATTAATTTCTGACCAATCGTAGGTATCTTCCCCCAACTAGAATATGTTGCTGTATCCTACCCAATAAAAGGTTTGTGGGAGGGTGTTTTCATTCCCCTAACCCCTAGAACCTTCCGCGAGAGGATATAAACTGCTGATTTTAGGGTCTCCGGGCCACTTCTGTTCCATCTTTCAGTGTATTAAGTACATAGCAGGAGGCGGGAAGCGCCTCTTTCCTCGGCAGCGGTCAGCAACAAGGTAATGGTCGATTAATAACATCTTTCTTTGTTAGTTCAGCAGTTTAACTCTCGGGGCGGGTTCTAAGCGTTCCACCATGTAACCTTTTCCTAAATGTAACTACTCTTTTCATATATTCTCTTTTAAAGCTACATACTGGGATAGAGAGTGCTAACCCTCCCGAGCTCCCACTAATATTGTTTTGAGGTGAACTTATTTTTCTCAACCTATTCTTCGTTAACGTAAAACAAATTGTTCTCTTCTTAAGTCACCTCTTTAGTATGGGATTAGCCCTTGTATTAACGGCCTAGTGCCAAGTAGGTCTTAATCAAAGTGTATTAGGAGTGCAAGTTCGCCTCCTCTCAAATTGTTACCTTAGAGGTCATTTAATTAACCTTCTTTTCATTTTATAGACCTCAGTAGATTGGGTATTTTACCCCTGTGTTTATGTCCGTTGAGGACAACTTGAAGGTGGAGTTTGGTGTGGCCTGGGAGAGGCTTAAATTTGAGAGCGAGTGGCTCTTTTGCAAATTAAGTGTTGTACGCCTCGTGGAGGCTTTTCTGTGTAATTTGGAGCAAGGGCTCCTAGGCATGAATGGGGTTTTCTGCCCCTCTGTTGAAACTTGTGTTTGGGGTAAAACTGAGCTGATTGCCCAAGCATTGTGTTTTTAGGGCTCGAAGCCCAAATCCTGTAAATATTGTAACTACCCTTTGACTTGCTACTTTGTACCTGCCATGCTTGTTATTTCTTTGTTTTTTGAAAAGAAAATATAACCTTGTTAAATTTTAAATTGATTTTACTTTAGTAGCTTGAGACCTGTTCACCACCCCGCACCTTCTTTCACGCATAACTACCACAAAAAACGGTAACAAGTGGTAGCAGAGCGTGGTTGAATGGGTCTCAATTTAGCCCCTTTTGACGGCTAAACATTGTTTTGTTCCGAACTCTAACTATTTTCCCAGTTGCTGGAATTTTTTGAGTTTTTCAAAATTGTTCTGTCACCATGCCCGGCCCTCGCGATGTTCTCCATCTTAACTATTTGCGCAAAGAGGAGTTGATATATGAGTTAACTATTAGAAATGTACAATCTGGAGGCACGGTTGCAGTAGACACAAACAAGCTTAGAGAGTCCCTAGATTTGCCCATTTTCATCCCCAATTTGGGAGAGAAAGAAATTGACGACTCTCTTTCCACGATCACGGAGAATATTACTGGGCTAGCTTCTGTAGTTAGTTTTTTTGATGAAAATGATCCTTCTCCTAATCAAATTAAGCGTGTGCAAGCTAGGCTGTTTCATTTTTCAAATAGAGTTAACGATCTGTTGTCTCTAAAGTTGAATGACGTTCAGAAGAAGGAAGCTAGTACGCTGCTTGAAAATATGTCTGAATTATCTAGCAAGGTCACTCAATTGTTAACAGGGGAAGTTCCTCCCAAAAGCGATCTACCCACCACAGTGAATATAGGTAGCGAGGAAGAGCCTCATAAGGGAGAAGTCAATAGGATAACCGTTGCTGCTCAAACTATCTCTGCCCCATTGGACAACGAATCTGAACGCCGTGCATCGTTGAGTAACATCCGTTCGGAATTAACTTCCTTGCCATTGAAACCTTTACCTACTATGTCACCCGGGTTTAGCAGCTTGCCTCATCCATTGGCAATGTTGCTCAGAGGTATCTCTAAGTTTTCGGTTAATACCACCAGTGAAGTAATTTCATTTTTAAGATTTCTGGTTGAATTTCAGGATCATGCCCTTGTGTTTTCTCTTTCTCCATGTCAAATTTTGCAAATTATCTATCCTTATGCAATTGGTATTCTTTCTGACAAAATAGTAAGAGCCATAGCCGAACAGTCATCTATTGAAGATTTTCATGCACACTTGCTTGCAAATTTTATTCCCGCCCGCGCGAGGTCTTCTCTGATTCAGAAGTACTATTATCGTGTACAGCGATTGGATGAGAACTTGGCTGATTTCATACAAGACATTAAGTTTTATACTAGGGTGTTTGCTCTTCACTTCCCTGAGGATCAAATTGTACAAGCTATTGTGGAAGGTATTTCACCATCTTATAGGTCATACTTGTGTTTCGCGGCGTGCCCGCAAACTTTCTCTGAACTTGAAGCGTTGGCCGTCTCAGCGGAAGGAGTTAGGTACGCCGATTCTTTGCGTGTGGCAAAAGAACCCCCTCCTTCGTTTAGTAATACTCGGCCTCCACCTCGCCGACCAGTCACACCCCGTAAATGTTATGCTTGCGGGTCGCCTGACCATCTTCGCAATAAATGTCCATTGGTCAAAACTAGTAGGGCAAATAATGGAGCTGGTTCAGCACAAGGCTGTTTTAAATGTGGGGCTTTCTCACATATCGCCAAGAATTGCCCAAACTCGAATAGCACCCCCTCCTGCTCAACTTCGGGTGCAAATTCTACCTATGCCAATAATAAAAAGTGACTAGTGGCTTCGGCTGAGTCGACTAATCCATCTTCCCGAGACTCAGCCCCTGGTAAACAGGTTGTAAATTCAGGGAACGAGCAATTTTCAAATTTATCTTTTGAAGGTCCCAAAGAGTGTCTTAGGATTGCGGCGGATTCCCCCGCACCTGTTCCTTTTCTTAAGATTGAGTTAAATAACGAGCCTATTACAGCTCTCTTAGATTCAGGCAGTGTTTGTTCGATTATTTCGGCTGAATGGTATTCTAAATTGAAATCTGTTTGTAAACTACCTGACTATGTCTCATCTCCTGTTCAATATGTTTCGGCTAATTCATCCCCATTAGAAATTCTAGGTTCATTATTGGTCAAAATTCGTATTTTTAAATTCACTTGGAAAGTTAAATTGTTTGTGGCCAAGCTCTTGTCTTGCCCCATTATATTGGGAGCGGACTTTATTTTTCACACTGGTCTTGTGCTCGATCTTCAGAGTAGGTCTTGCACTTTCAAATTTACCCCTAATTGTAGCATCCCTTTATTAAAGTGTAATTCTGCATCATGTTCTTCTATTTCGCCTACCCAGGATGAGATGTTGTTAGACCTTAGACATCTACCTGAGGAGCAGGCTGATAGTATTCGTAAGCTGTGTCAGTCGTTTCCAGAGGTGTTTTCTGATACTCTTGGTGTTACTGACCTGATAGAATACAAAATTGAGGTCACGGATTCGATTCCTGTCCGTTTTCCACCGTATAGGCTATCTCCACCTAAAATGAAGGCTCTGAAAGAAATTATCGATCAGATGTTGAAGGATGGTATTATTAGGCCCTTTAAGTCAGCGTATTCCTCGCCTATTTTTCTAGTCCCGAAACCCCAAGGGGGCTTCAGACCTGTCATTGATTACAGGGCTCTCAATCGGAAGGTGGTGTTACAATCTGTGCCCCTTCCCGACCTTCATTCTTGTTTTTCATGGTTTCGTAAGGCCAAGTTCTTTACTATCTTGGACTTGAATCAGGCCTATAATCAAATTCCCCTTGCCGAAGAGTCTAAACACCTTACAGCGTTTGCCACGGACTGGAATTTATATGAATACAACCGCGTGCCTTTTGGGCTCCCCACGGGAGCAGCTGTACTCACGAGGTTGCTAGATAGGGTCTTCTCCGACATCAAATTTGAGTACTTATATCACTACTTGGATGATGTCGTCGTATTTTCAGAGACTTTTGAAGAGCATCTAGATCATCTGCGAGAAGTTCTCGATCGCCTTCGTAAAGCTGGGTTAACTGTTAAGTTGTCCAAGGTTGCCTTTGCTAAGCCCTCTATGTCTTTCCTAGGGCATATTGTGTCACCTGATGGAGTAGCCGTCGATCATTCTAGAACACAGGCCATCCGTGATTTTAAACCTCCCAAGGACATCAAAGGCATCGCCAGGTTTATTGGTATGGTGAATTTCTTCAGGAAGTTTATTCCTAATTTCGCTAATAGAGCGGCGCCCTTAAACCCTCTTCGTAGGAAAGGCATCAAATTCGAGTGGGGACCTTCTCAACAAGCCGCTTTTGAAGACCTTAAATTAGCTCTTTGTAATGCCCCTGTACTTACTATGCCTGATTTCTCGAAGAAATTCATCGTCCAAACCGACGCGTCGTCGTCAGCAGTAGCGGCAGTCCTTCTTCAAGAGACTGAACTAGGGAGGCGACCCATCGCCTATGCATCTAGGACCTTGTCGGCTCAAGAAGCCAAGTATTCCATATATGAGCTCGAAGGTTTGGCAGTCTTATTCGCCTTAGAGGAGTTCCGTCTCTATCTGGAACATGTTAAATTCGACCTGGAGACAGATAATCAAGCCTTAAGCTGGGTCTTAGGTAGGCCGCGTCGTACTGGTCGTATAGCCCGTTGGGCCATCCGTATTTCTGCCTTCCAGTTTGATGTTAGACATATCAGAGGTACCGAAAATATTGTCGCTGATGGACTCAGCCGTATGTTTTCAAACGACGTCGAGACCCAAGAACCGGTCGACAGTTCATCACCTCCCGAGTCCATACTATCTGATGTTAATGCCATCCTAACAGATGCTCCCATGCTCTTTAGGGATATCGAGAAATACCAACGTGAAGATCCGACGCTGGCTCCGATAATGGAAACCCTTTCTTCTGGGGAACATGTTGTCCCTTATGTTCTGAGGAATGGTGTTCTATGTTGCCCTTCGAGGCATGATAAGATGATGAAAGTTGTTGTTCCAGCGGTTCTTGTACCTATGATCTTCAAGTATTATCATGAGACCCCATTAGGAGGGCATCTGGGTATCTTTAAAACTCGTGAAAAGATTCGTGAAATGTTCATCTGGAAAGGTATGGACGGTGAAATCCGTGAACTAGTAAAGGCTTGTAAATCCTGTTTGCTTAGTAAACCGACCATGTCCACCAAGGTAGGCCTTTTGTCTTCGCATCAAGCATCGCGCCCCATGGAACGCCTGTATATTGATTATGTAGGACCCTTCCCCCAGTCGAAGGGAAATGCCAACAAATTCATCTTTGTATGTGTAGATGGTTTTACAAGATTTTCCTGGTTATTTCCGACTAAGCTGGCTACCGCTCAGTCCACCATTACTTGCCTAAATTCTATTTTTGCTTCTTTTGGTCCGTGCCAATATATTGTGTCCGATAATGCTAAGGCGTTTACATCAAATCTTTTTCGTAAATTCTGTTTTGACTTATCCATCTCTCATGTAACTACTTCTGCTTATTACCCTCAACCATCTCTGGCTGAACGGGTTAATCGTAATCTCAGGTCCGCACTTATTGCCTATCATCATGATGATCATTCCAGGTGGGACACGTCCCTGCATTGGTTAGCTTTTGCTTTGAATTCGGCGGTTCATGAATCACATAAATTTACTCCAGCTTCTTTGATGTTCTAGTTTGTTCCCAACTCGCCGCTCTCTAACCTCTGGTCTCTGAGTGACATTCTACCCGAGACAATAGATCCGGATAATATTAAAGATCTTTGGAAGAAGGCTAAAGCCAATCTTAAGATATCTCATGAAAAGGTTAGGGAAAGGTATGATCGTGGACGGAGACCCACCACTTTGAATGTAGGTGACCAGGTGATGGTCAAGAACTTTGTTCCCGCGGGCAAGCTTGCCCCCAGATTTCATGGGCCTTGTATCATTCTCGATTTTCTTACGCCAGTTACGTTGTTAGTAAGCAATCCAGCCACCGAGAGGATATTTAGGGTTCACCTGTCACAGGTGAAACCGGTGTAATTTCCGCGTTAACTTGCTTCATATTATTTTGAAAGGAATATGAAGGTTATATTTTTTTTTGAGTTTCACTTTTAAGGCTTTCTGCCCCTTCTATAAGATTTTGTTTTATATGTAAGCATTTGTGTGAAACCTCCCCCGATTTGTTAAACTGCCATCCTGTCCTTGCCTCGGCCATTACCACGCTCCCGTCTCCTGCTCCAATACACACTGTGGCTGAATTATATTAAATGCCATGGACATCTGCACGCCGCTGACCCCTCAACCTCTTCACCAAGCCTGTGCCCTCAAAAAGATGATGGTCCAACACAATTCTGCCGCCTAGCTTTAATGTTTCAGTGCCCCCGCAGCCGCGCGGCGCCGTGCAGCAACTGGGGCAGAGGACGGGCCCCCTCTTCTCCAGCGAGGACGTCAGGTGCACGGCGAGCCGGAGCTCTCCTCCCGGCCAAGGCTGATGCGCGGCGCACGACCTGCTACTTGCCCGCAGCCTGTATATGTTCACCACGGGCGCGGCGTGTTTCAACACCTCTGCTCCCCTCATAGTGCGGGCGAGCGGTATCTTAGGGTACTTGAGGGGTCCGAGCGGCCTCCCTTTGGGCGCAAGCTGCAACGGCCGGTCTGGCCAGTCAACTTAATCAACATCAACTACATGGACAGTTACGATAAGCAATGACTACACTTGGGAATTCCACAGCAATATTTGGTGGCAATTGCAAAATTTTTCTTCACCTCTAAGTATTAACAGTTTATCTTCAGAAATTCAACTTCTACAAATATAAAGACTTTACTTCACCTGCAACAACAAAATTTTGAAACTGAATCAAACCAAATTAAGAAATCTTATAAATGCTTCTGCAATCAATCTTCATATCCACAGCATAACTTGAACCTTGTGTCAAACTTATTTCATGTGTCACCCCTGGAGGTACTTTTGGGGGGGGAGGTCTGTACCGGGCGGTACACCTCCACGCCGCTAATTTAAAATTTGCGCCAGTTGAAACTCCTCTGCTGGAGGAAGTCTGAACTTTATATACGCTATTAATTCTCTACTTTCTCAGAAGATGTCACCACGTGGAAAATTTTGAGTTTTTGAACTGTGTCATTTTTGATGTGTTTTTGTTTCGCTTGAAGTAAGAAGTGTGAACTTTCTCTTCTAGATGACACTACTGAAGATCAACAATAGTGCACCCTAGTGCGGAGTCAAAGAACTATTTTGTTGGAGAAATTTTTATTTCAAATGTTTGTCTTTGCTAAATTTTTTTCAGTTATTGTTTAAGTTGGCTGTATACCCCTCTCTTTCCCCTTGTTTTGCATTTAACCAATCCCGAATTTCTGTTATTAATTTCTGACCAATCGTAGGTATCTTCCCCCAACTAGAATATGTTGCTGTATCCTACCCAATAAAAGGTTTGTGGGAGGGTGTTTTCATTCCCCTAACCCCTAGAACCTTCCGCGAGAGGATATAAACTGCTGATTTTAGGGTCTCCGGGCCACTTCTGTTCCATCTTTCAGTGTATTAAGTACATAGCAGGAGGCGGGAAGCGCCTCTTTCCTCGGCAGCGGTCAGCAACAAGGTAATGGTCGATTAATAACATCTTTCTTTGCTAGTTCAGCAGTTTAACTCTCGGGGCGGGTTCTAAGCGTTCCACCATGTAACCTTTTCCTAAATGTAACTACTCTTTTCATATATTCTCTTTTAAAGCTACATACTGGGATAGAGAGTGCTAACCCTCCCGAGCTCCCACTAATATTGTTTTGAGGTGAACTTATTTTTCTCAACCTATTCTTCGTTAACGTAAAACAAATTGTTCTCTTCTTAAGTCACCTCTTTAGTATGGGATTAGCCCTTGTATTAACGGCCTAGTGCCAAGTAGGTCTTAATCAAAGTGTATTAGGAGTGCAAGTTCGCCTCCTCTCAAATTGTTACCTTAGAGGTCATTTAATTAACCTTCTTTTCATTTTATAGACCTCAGTAGATTGGGTATTTTACCCCTGTGTTTATGTCCGTTGAGGACAACTTGAAGGTGGAGTTTGGTGTGGCCTGGGAGAGGCTTAAATTTGAGAGCGAGTGGCTCTTTTGCAAATTAAGTGTTGTACGCCTCGTGGAGGCTTTTCTGTGTAATTTGGAGCAAGGGCTCCTAGGCATGAATGGGGTTTTCTGCCCCTCTGTTGAAACTTGTGTTTGGGGTAAAACTGAGCTGATTGCCCAAGCATTGTGTTTTTAGGGCTCGAAGCCCAAATCCTGTAAATATTGTAACTACCCTTTGACTTGCTACTTTGTACCTGCCATGCTTGTTATTTCTTTGTTTTTTGAAAAGAAAATATAACCTTGTTAAATTTTAAATTGATTTTACTTTAGTAGCTTGAGACCTGTTCACCACCCCGCACCTTCTTTCACGCATAACTACCACAAAAAACGGTAACAACAATAATAATAATAATAATAATAAATCTGTAATAAAGAAAACTACTAAGATATACCTACTTAATATCTTTCTGGTAGCTAGATTCCATGAGCTTATCAGCCTCATCTAAGATGAAAAGTCGTACACTGTCCGTCTTCATATGCTCTTTCTCAATTAGATGTTTTACTCTACCAGGTGCACCAACAGCCACATGACAACGACGAAGTTTACGAATATCATCCTCTAGAGGTGTACCACCAATAAATGAGTGCACCTTCAAACCTATAAGTAAAAGTACGTACATCACACAACAATCATCAATTAAACAACATAATCTTATAAGGATCAACTATATACAACAATTAGGTTTGGTGTGAACACTGTTCAGCCCTTGTAGGCTTCAAGTTTATGATAGGTCAGTTTTCAACAAATTCAGATAAAGTATCTTGATAATACCACGAGCAAAAGTACATACTGGAAAACAACTTTGGTCATTTTTCTCTCAAGATCATCTAAGAGAGAATGGATTGATGAAATCTGAAACAGGCTACACATAAAAGAAGCATATTTTACTAATGTACAGATTAGCAAACTGAGAGAGCACAAAAAGTTCATAAGTACACCAATATATCTGTAAAAATCCATCAAAATAAAGTATGGAAAAGCTATCAGAACCAGGTTATGTTAGTGGAATACCCTCTTAGGCAAAATGAAAAGAAAACTGCAGGGTTCAAATGAAGGGATCTTCACACCTGATGCTCTATGGAGAGAATAACAGAAGTTTAACATGAGTATGCCTACTGTATTGTCAGGCTGAACAGTAACAGGAAATATCAATTTAAAGCAACATGTCCTTGAAACTTTCCCTTAACCCTGGAACTGCTTCAGGTTTATCTGTCAAATGCTGCAGCAATTTTCCACAATGCTCAGCATAAAAGGAAACAGTGTCTGAAAGCATATCATAATCATAACTTAACCTTATCATACATACATTAATATAAAGCTGAAAGAGTGATCTATATATTTTTTATTAAAATAAAAAATCAGTCATTTTGAACTAATCATAAAAAGGACATTTATCTAATATTTTTAATAAAAGATATTGAATTTTCTGCACTAAAATAGGATATTTTAATATAAAATTTGTCTCAAAAAACATTATACTTGCGAAGTTCAAAGTGTCCTTTTCTTAACTCAACTATCTGTTTTCAATTATTTCTGTTATTTAAAATAAAATATATTATATCACATTGGCTGCCATTTTGCTAACTGCTAACCTCAATGTCAACATGAAAGTACTTACACTTCTGCAACCAAATAATAGCCTACGATCGTCAATTGTTTCTCATAGGCTTACAGAACAAAAGATAAAAGCCTCTGGAACAAGCACAACTTGACAGTAATGCCATCTGGTGATTCACAATTAATCCAAGTTTGATTTAGTTTCTCAGTGAGACTATTGTATTTGATGAAACAGCACACTGCCTCCTTGGGAGATGGTCAACAGTTCTTGAGTTGACTGACAAGGGGTGCTCATGGATGATTTAAGCAGGGAGGTTGTAAACTAGCTTTCACCAAAACACTGTAGATTCTCAGAACGGTTTTCCACAGGTTAATAAGCAATGTCTTGCCCTAGCGGAAAATGATTCCAGCAAGAACTTTTCAGGACACTGTAAGGAGGCTAACAGCTTTTGGTGAATGAGGTTCCTTAGGATGGTACTGGGATCCATCCCCTGTAGGTGTGCTGCTTCAACATCTCTGGAGACAAGGTCATCGATAGTGTTGCAGGCTCGGGTCAGAGATTACAGATGATTTGGTAGCAAATGAACCATTTACAGTCAATGGCGGTATTCTGATCTTCCAGAAAGACTATAGCATTGGTGTCAGGTAGTAAACTGGCCATAAAATTTAAAGTCAATTATTCTGTACTACTCATGAGCTACAAAATGAAAGGACTACATATTAATGTGTAACAATTGCATCGTACCTTGCAAATCTTCATCGCCGCAGCACCATGAAGCCTCATCACTTACCTACTTGACCAGCTATCGCCAAGGTTTCGCAGACTGAACACAGTTTCGCCGCATGAGTCTACTTCCCGTCTACGTCATCAGTGATGTCACATTTTTCTACAAGGTTCCAGAATCTTTAATTTTCCATCTGTGTTCCATCTAGTTCCATGAATGTTGGTATAAATAGCCCGACCAACCGTCTAGTAAATTAGTCCGCTTTTATCACTGGTGTGGTTGAAGGGTGGACCTTACCGGCTAATTTCCCCGTACATCTGGGTACTTTAATTAAGGACATGAATAAGTGAAAGAGACATTTTTATTGAAACCTTGCCCACTGGACTTTGTGTGTGACCCGTTCCGGTTTAATTCTCAAGTGGAATATATATGGGCAAGGCACTTCTTTATCTATGAGTGCTGGACACTTAATTCCAGATTCCCCTTTTAACTCTCATCTATAAACAGACTTGGAAACAGGTGATTTAAGATTTTGTTTTATATTTATTATTTATTTAGCGTACGACTTACATGAAGCACAAAACAATGGGGAATAAACACAGAAAAGAAAAATAAGTTTGTGATGGACACTTTCCAGCAACCCTTATAAATTACAGTCCAGGTTCTTGAGCCATTCAACTACATCAGATCTTGTATCAATAAAATCTTGTCTCTTTTATATGTATTAGCTATTTTAACACCGGGCAGGTTGGTGGAACGCGAGAGGTGACGTGGGGTACTTTCTGACCACTATTACTGAACTTGCTCTAACAAGAAATTACTACTTTGTATGCATCATTCATTGATGTATTAGGTTTATTATCTCAATAGTATGATATTTTATTGAAAATAAATGTTCATATGTTTTAAAACCTAAGCACTAACATTAACATCCATAGAAGTAGATGAAAGCTCGACGTCCAACCCATCGTCAACGGATGAGGGGACTGACGCCCAGACCTTCGACTTATTTTGGGAGTGGGATTTCCTCCTGCGAGGAAAGCACTCGGGTTTATGAGCAGGTGTACCAGCTGGCACTGATTCATACCCTCCAGATGGAGGGCATGATTTCCCCTTCACAGGAGAAATGCGGGTAACACTGAACAAACCCGTGGCAACATCTTCGCTGTTCACTTTGCGCATAATGCACCGGACGTGTGTTACGTTACACTGCTTCATGTCTTCCATCAACTCATCGTCAGTGTTCAAGATGAGATCGCGGTGAAAGATAACTCCATGAACCAGATTCAAGGTTTTGTGCTCCTCCACTTTGATGGGAATATCAACAAAGTGGTCGCACTTGAGCAACCGATCAGCTTGCATGGCAGTGCATGTCTTTAGCCACAAACTATCGTTGCACATTTTTTTCAGGTCTTCCAGTTTGCCGTACACACCTATGTGTCTACTAAACAAAATAGACCTGACCAGCTTGAAGTCACTTCCATCAGTTCTAGCAGCAACCAGAAACCTAGAAAAACTGGATCCCATTCCTTCACACTGAGTATGTTCCCAGGGAGTTGAACCCCTCAAGGAATCAAAAGTTAAATACAGTGGGGGACCACCTTGGGCAGACTGGAGACATTTTGAAGCCATGCCCAAAATCATCCTCCCTGAATGCCACCCGCTCTGATCAGGGGCCTCTGTAGCTGAACCAAGCAGCCAAGGATATACCCACCTGGTCATAGCAGGTATTGCCCAGGGTCCGATGTTAGACGATGCCTAATACGGGATGATTGAGAGGCAATGAGCACTAGGACTCCCTTCCTCCAATCACCCTCAATAGCATGTACCCCATAGCGTGTACAGAGTAGTAAATATAGATGAAAAAAATAAAAAAACAATAATAATATTATGACCTCCTGGCATTCCGCTGTGCAGGAACCTGTGTTGTCAGGCGGATACTACTGCGCGGGTACATGGCGCTTCCATCCAACGTGAGTTTTGGGAATACCGCTGGGCTTTCGGTGGTAGTCGCTCACGTAAGAGGCCCATCTTCAAGCAGCTGTCGTATCCCCGCCACCAGGTGAGACTCTGAGACTCTGAACAGTGAGTGGAATCACCTGATGGCTAACAACAGTACTAAAAACAAAAGGGATATAAGATGGTAATTTATAGGCGTTAGGTAAGTTGGTTGTTAAGAGTTGAAACTCATATGATTTCCTATATATGTACATATATTGACAGATGATGTACAAAGAATATACACGTACAATTGAATGATATAGATGTTGATTCCCATAGGGAATCTGAAATATTTGTCCTGAATGAGCAAATTTATAATACCAATATAAATGGTCCGTTATTGGACATTATAAATTTTCCAGCTAGCTCATTCTTGGTTGCCAGCGTTTCGCCCTCATGTGCTAGGGTGGGCTCATCAGTTGGTACCTAGCACACTTACCAATACGCTGGCTAGTGCATACCGTGGAGGCCACTACGTAGGCTAACTGGAGCCACCGGCAGTGCCAATGCACTAAGAGACTTTGTCTCATCACTAAAAATTGATGCCTGCTTGGCCATCAGATGATATAGATGTTGATTCCCATAGGGAATCTGAAATATTTGTCCTGAATGAGCAAATTTATAATACCAATATAAATGGTCCGTTATTGGACATTATAAATTTTCCAGCTAGCTCATTCTTGGTTGCCAGCGTTTCGCCCTCATGTGCTAGGGTGGGCTCATCAGTTGGTACCTAGCACACTTACCAATACGCTGGCTAGTGCATACCGTGGAGGCCACTACGTAGGCTAACTGGAGCCACCGGCAGTGCCAATGCACTAAGAGACTTTGTCTCATCACTAAAAATTGATGCCTGCTTGGCCATCAGATGATATAGATGTTGATTCCCATAGGGAATCTGAAATATTTGTCCTGAATGAGCAAATTTATAATACCAATATAAATGGTCCGTTATTGGACATTATAAATTTTCCAGCTAGCTCATTCTTGGTTGCCAGCGTTTCGCCCTCATGTGCTAGGGTGGGCTCATCAGTTGGTACCTAGCACACTTACCAATACGCTGGCTAGTGCATACCGTGGAGGCCACTACGTAGGCTAACTGGAGCCACCGGCAGTGCCAATGCACTAAGAGACTTTGTCTCATCACTAAAAATTGATGCCTGCTTGGCCATCAGATGATATAGATGTTGATTCCCATAGGGAATCTGAAATATTTGTCCTGAATGAGCAAATTTATAATACCAATATAAATGGTCCGTTATTGGACATTATAAATTTTCCAGCTAGCTCATTCTTGGTTGCCAGCGTTTCGCCCTCATGTGCTAGGGTGGGCTCATCAGTTGGTACCTAGCACACTTACCAATACGCTGGCTAGTGCATACCGTGGAGGCCACTACGTAGGCTAACTGGAGCCACCGGCAGTGCCAATGCACTAAGAGACTTTGTCTCATCACTAAAAATTGATGCCTGCTTGGCCATCAGATGATATAGATGTTGATTCCCATAGGGAATCTGAAATATTTGTCCTGAATGAGCAAATTTATAATACCAATATAAATGGTCCGTTATTGGACATTATAAATTTGCTCATTCAGGACAAATATTTCAGATTCCCTATGGGAATCAACATCTATATCATCTGATGGCCAAGCAGGCATCAATTTTTAGTGATGAGACAAAGTCTCTTAGTGCATTGGCACTGCCGGTGGCTCCAGTTAGCCTACGTAGTGGCCTCCACGGTATGCACTAGCCAGCGTATTGGTAAGTGTGCTAGGTACCAACTGATGAGCCCACCCTAGCACATGAGGGCGAAACGCTGGCAACCAAGAATGAGCTAGCTGGAAAATTTATAATGTCCAATAACGGACCATTTATATTGGTATTATAAATTTGCTCATTCAGGACAAATATTTCAGATTCCCTATGGGAATCAACATCTATATCATCTGATGGCCAAGCAGGCATCAATTTTTAGTGATGAGACAAAGTCTCTTAGTGCATTGGCACTGCCGGTGGCTCCAGTTAGCCTACGTAGTGGCCTCCACGGTATGCACTAGCCAGCGTATTGGTAAGTGTGCTAGGTACCAACTGATGAGCCCACCCTAGCACATGAGGGCGAAACGCTGGCAACCAAGAATGAGCTAGCTGGAAAATTTATAATGTCCAATAACGGACCATTTATATTGGTATTATAAATTTGCTCATTCAGGACAAATATTTCAGATTCCCTATGGGAATCAACATCTATATCATCTGGTGGCCAAGCAGGCATCAATTTTTAGTGATGAGACAAAGTCTCTTAGTGCATTGGCACTGCCGGTGGCTCCAGTTAGCCTACGTAGTGGCCTCCACGGTATGCACTAGCCAGCGTATTGGTAAGTGTGCTAGGTACCAACTGATGAGCCCACCCTAGCACATGAGGGCGAAACGCTGGCAACCAAGAATGAGCTAGCTGGAAAATTTATAATGTCCAATAACGGACCATTTATATTGGTATTATAAATTTGCTCATTCAGGACAAATATTTCAGATTCCCTATGGGAATCAACATCTATATCATCTGATGGCCAAGCAGGCATCAATTTTTAGTGATGAGACAAAGTCTCTTAGTGCATTGGCACTGCCGGTGGCTCCAGTTAGCCTACGTAGTGGCCTCCACGGTATGCACTAGCCAGCGTATTGGTAAGTGTGCTAGGTACCAACTGATGAGCCCACCCTAGCACATGAGGGCGAAACGCTGGCAACCAAGAATGAGCTAGCTGGAAAATTTATAATGTCCAATAACGGACCATTTATATTGGTATTATAAATTTGCTCATTCAGGACAAATATTTCAGATTCCCTATGGGAATCAACATCTATATCATCTGATGGCCAAGCAGGCATCAATTTTTAGTGATGAGACAAAGTCTCTTAGTGCATTGGCACTGCCGGTGGCTCCAGTTAGCCTACGTAGTGGCCTCCACGGTATGCACTAGCCAGCGTATTGGTAAGTGTGCTAGGTACCAACTGATGAGCCCACCCTAGCACATGAGGGCGAAACGCTGGCAACCAAGAATGAGCTAGCTGGAAAATTTATAATGTCCAATAACGGACCATTTATATTGGTATTATAAATTTGCTCATTCAGGACAAATATTTCAGATTCCCTATGGGAATCAACATCTATATCATCTGATGGCCAAGCAGGCATCAATTTTTAGTGATGAGACAAAGTCTCTTAGTGCATTGGCACTGCCGGTGGCTCCAGTTAGCCTACGTAGTGGCCTCCACGGTATGCACTAGCCAGCGTATTGGTAAGTGTGCTAGGTACCAACTGATGAGCCCACCCTAGCACATGAGGGCGAAACGCTGGCAACCAAGAATGAGCTAGCTGGAAAATTTATAATGTCCAATAACGGACCATTTATATTGGTATTATCGTACAATTGAAGTCGGTCACTTAGTGTGACGTACTGGAAGTAGCCTTCCTCAGAACAGCTACTCCAAGTAAATGCAAGTGGACTTTAAAACATTAGAGTACACTGAAATGCTAAAGCGATGTAAAAATAGAGTATTGTGGAGTCTCACAGAGATTCCTCAAGCTTTAAGTTGCCAACTACAATAAAACCCAGAAGAACTAGGGCTTAAGTCGAGAATCAAAGTATGAATGGTGAATACCAAATGTTAGCACCACCGTTCAACTTGATCTACTAAGAAATATTCTAAGTAGCGAGACCTCTTGGAGAATCGATCACGATTTCCTGCCGTGAGCGGAAGGCAAGGCTTCCAAAGCGAAGACTAATGCAATAAGACGCTTGTTCCTTCAATTACATACGTATTTAAAGGCACTAGCAATTGATATGAGGGTCTCCCTTCCTCTTAGATAAAACCTTACTGGGTTACCATTGGTTCTACCACCTCCCCTATGTATCACAAATCCCATGCTATGCACGTGGCAATATTTATTAACATGACCTCTGACTTCTTGCCCTTAACCTATCCTCACAACATAATTCCCCCAAAATATAGGGTTAGGTTTTCGTTTACTCACATATTAAATTTAAAATAGCAGAGATTCTTAGTATTTTTACAAGAAATAACCATTATCATGTTTCTGAAACGCATTTTAATACAATGTTTATACACTTAAAAACTGAATACTGAAACACACAATAATAAACTAAACTCTGAATACAAGTTCTTGACATTAGACATGTGTTGGTTGTGATGTTCAATCCAATCCATTCTTTCCACCGCTTCCGAGCGAGAATTGGTCACTCTAGTCACACTGAAATTAGTGGAAGATCGAGCAGTTTTTCGAATTGATTCCGCATTGTCACGAATAGTTCTCACAGTGGATTCACAGTCCCAAAGCACGCTGAATGTCAACGATACGCTCACCTTTCTCATAGCGATCCAAAACTTCTGTGTTTCTAACGAATACAGCTTTGCTACATGCTTCTTTCCTTCGAAGGCACACTTTCTTTCCTTTTACCCGGCGTTTTAAATACGAAACCTGTCAAGTCCAACATAACAGCTCTACTGACCGGAACTGACGATTCACGTCTCGACAAACACGACAGAAGATGTGCATAGAAATACGCTTGCCCCGTTTAACCTTGGCGCGCGACGTAGTGTACGTTACAGCGTTCAATACCCATGTCTGTACCCGCCTTAAGGCATTACAGCTTCCATGTACTGTTAACAGATGGCAGCACAAGACTCAAAAACCAAACTCGCGTATATGCGAAATTGCGGATAACAAATCCGCGTATAACGGGGTTTACCTGTACTTGTCATCATAAACATGATTCTGCGTCCCGTTTCACTTAATTGGGTCGCCCATTAATTTTAAGTATGGGATCCTTCAAACTACCCCCCTTTCTTGCTATCTCCAGATGATAGGACGTGACCATTTAGATTGTCCGTATCGACTCCCTCGTAAGACCTCTTGACCTCATAAAACTCTTGTTTTTAACTTCATTCCTTCTCACCCCAACACATGGCTGCTCAGACAGCACGGCCAATGGATTGAGTTACAAAAGTAATCACTATGTACTACTTATGTAATGCTACATGATGCAGGTTCGTGCCCCTGGACATGACACAGCATGCTCATCAAGAATTTTGAATCGGTCTACAACCAAAAAAAAAAAAATTAAATTAAAGTAAAGAGTGGACCAATGGCCACATAACCCTTTTAGTCGCCTTCTATGACAGGCAGGGATTACCTGAGGATGTATTCAACCCTCCCACCCACAGGAGACCCATCAAATTGCATAAAACCGTGTCTGTCGTCGCCATAAGACCTATCTGTGTCGGTGCGACGTAAAGCATCTAGCAAAAAAAAAAAACGTGTCTGCACCCAGGTCGCCCCTTTTAGTCGCCTCTTATGACAGGCAGGGGATACCGGGGGTGTATTCTACATCTGCGTCCCACACATGCAAGGGGTGTTACCCTTTCAGTCGCCTCTTACAACAGGCAGGGGATACCGTGGGTGTATTCTTCGTCTCTGTCCCCAACCCACAGGGAGTTTACTAAAATTTCTTCCTATTCCACAGACTGTAAAAGACATAACACCCTTGCCTCGTACTCTTCATAAATCATTTCAGCAATAAGGGATTGACTGAATGAATTCCTAAGATTGTTACAAAAAAAGACACTGGGTACTCTCAACACTGCTGCTGTTGTACCTGCGACAAACGGGACTGGTGGTGCAGGGTCTAATGAGACACTATATTGCACCGCTTGAAAATAATCCCTTTTTCTAAGAATGAACACCCTTCACTACAATGCCACTGACCTCAGACAAAAGTCAAGAAATGTGGAGAGAGGTATGTGGCAGCCAAGGTTTCTAAGTTTAAAAATAAGTGCAATCAAACAAAATAATTTGCACCAGGTCACAAAATACCACACGCCGCCACTCCCGGGTTAATGTTTTCTAAAAACCTGTTTTTAAGGATCACCTCTGCTTTTGTGGTCTCTTTGTTTGCTTCTCCCTGTTCTCCTTATATTTTTCTTCTCTCAGTAATTTATATATATATATATGTAAAAGTATTCTGTTTAATTGAATATATCCCTTCGTAACTTCTATCTATCAAGTTTAGCAGGTCTACCAATCTTCAAATGTTATTCCTTATGTTTACATTCTGGCTCTTGAAACTGTGAGTGGTCTACAGATGTTATTCAAACAACAATATATGTCTTCTTGTTGATTTTTTTTTTACTAGATATTTTGTCTTCCTATTTGTGATAGGTTCAATACAGAAATTACTTCATATTTTCTATACAACATTATGTAGTACCTGACTTTCATCATGTAATGCATTTTATAGGAGTTTATTTTCTCAAAATATCAGAAATAAAATCACTGTTTGAAAGAATTTGTTCCTTTTTTTCATTTTCTATTTTCCAAATTGCTCTAACCTCCATTACCTATGTACTATCCTTGGAAACGTCTTGATACCCAGCATGGCTTATCGAAGTCAAGAATACACTTTTGTAACTGTACTTCTCCTTTTATAAGTAATGTCTACTAATCATTACAAGTATCAAACCCTGACAACTTAACATTCTTGTACAAATTCTATAAATGATATATGTACTATGGTTACGAAGGTTAGCCCCCCCCCCCCCCCCTCCTTTAAGTTACAAAATATATGCTAGGTTGTTCCCCACAAATAAATATCAGAAATGTCAAGAGAAGGTAACTTTGAAAACACTCAAAAAACTTCAAATAGCAGTTTGGAATGTTGACATGATGACAGAATACAGTGGCAAACTCTGCGAGATCTTAAGCATATGTAAGATAACATCTGCTGTGCCAAGAAACAAAATGGAAAGGTGCAAATTAATGTAATATCCAAAAAAGATACAAACTAATCTATTGCAGGAAAAAGAGCACAAGAAGTGGGATTGAAATAGTCATCGAATATCATCTCGGTACCAGAGTCGTAGATATATGACTATGTGATCATATTATGATGATTGAACTGGCATTATAGGGTCAACCATGTATAAATGTCATCACAAGAGTATGCACCACAGATTAACTGCCCCTACTCAGAGAAGTAAGACCTATGGAAGCATTTGCATACATCTTTGGGCACAATATCTTATAATGGATTAAAAATTATATATACATGGAGATCAAAATGGACATGTAGAAAAGTTGCTAACATTTTTATAAATCGGCTTTATGTCGCACCGACGCTGATTGATCTTATGGTGACAATGGGACAGGAAAGGGATAGGAGTGGGAAGGAAGTGGCTGCGGCCTTAATTAAGATACAGCCCCAGCATTTACCTGGTGTGAAAATGGGAAACCACGAAAAACCATCTTCACGGCTCCCGACAGTGGGGTTCAAACCCAGTATCTCCCAGATGCAAGCTCACAGCTGCGTGTCCCTAACTGCACGGCCAACTCACCCGGTGCTAACATCTGTAGCAATGTTCATGGTGAGTTTGGCTACAGCATAAGGGCCAATCAGGGTGAATCAATTTACGAGCTTGCAATGGCACTCCATCGTGCAATAGTCAATACATTTTTCCAAAAGAAAGATTAACATCTTGCAACTTAAGCAATAATTTGCAAATGTACATAGACTGTATTCTACAGGTGTCAAAATGTAACTGCACTGTACAATGCCTGAAGGGAAAATTTAGGAATGACATGGTGGTTTCATCTCTCCGGATATGTAAACAGTCATAACTCGCGTACCCTGTAACACCGACAACCCTCACAAGTGGAAGGAATTCAGTGGCGGCCGCCACTACTCTCTCTTGACAATTTTGAGAAAAAAGAGAAGAGCAAATTGTGATTCTTTTATATTAAATGAAAAGTATTATTTAATTTTATTATATGCAGCCATGGAGATTTGGCTAGTGCATCCTCATAGAGTGGTCTGCGAGGACACCTTTACTGCTACAGATTCTGACCAGGTTAGCCTCTTCCCACACCCTTCATGGACCCAAAACTGCCCACCAGCGTGCTTTCCCCTTGCATCTTACACCCCTCATCTTCACTATATCCTTGGATGGAAGCTTGAGAGTCCCTAATACAGTATCTTCAACCTGAAAACATTTACCAGTGAACTACGCGCCAAGTCACTCACCTAAGTTTGATACTCCCGAACAGTCTTCCTTATAGATGAGAATTTACATTTTTATGATGAAATATCATTTTCTTAGCATTATTTGAGTACAGCTTTTTTACTTCATCATCATCATCATCATCATCATCCACCTTTCTCCTTATCTAGCTCCTGCCGTATCAGGGCATTTATGACACTTTTCCATCTTCCTCTCTCCTTCCACCATTCCTTTTCCATCATTCTGTTCCAGTCCAGGTTTCTTCCTCTTGCACTCCTCTTTATCAAATCAATCCACCTTGTTCTAGGTCTCCCTCTCACACACTTTCCTTCGAACTTCATCTCCATCATCTGTTTTTGTGTTCTTTCCTCCTCCATCCTCTTTCCACGTCCAAACCATCTTAGTTTACTCCTATCAATTCTCTCATTTAGGTTTACTATTCTTATCTCGTTTCTCACATCTTTGTTTCTCAATCTGCCATTCCTTGTCTTCCCTATCATACTTCTTAGGTAATTCATTTCACTGGCTTGAATTTTACTCTCTTCCCTACTTGTCATTGTCCAGGTCTCAGCCGCATTGGTCAAGATGGGTGTATAATACATTTTGTAAATTATCTCTTTACACTTCCTTATTCCAAACTAGGTTTTTCACACTCCGGTAGAATGCACTGACATGTTGCAATCTCTTGCTAATCTCCATGTCCAGCCTTGTACTCTGCAATAATTCGCTCCCTAGGCATTTGAAACTGTCAACAACTTTGACGGTTTGACCACAATTATTTTTTATTTTACAAGTTGTTTTACGTCGCACCGCCACAGATAGGTCTTGTGGCGATGATGGGATAGGAAAGGCCTAGGATTGGGAAGGAAGCGGCCGTGGCCTTAATTAACGCACAGCCCCAGCGACCACCAATTTTCACAATGCCTTTCCCTTGTCTTTCTCCTCTTGATATCACCATGGTCTTGTTTTTCTCTGCGCTGATTTTCATACCATACTTTTCAATTGTCTTGTTCAGTGCATCAAGCTGCTGTTCTTGTACTTCTTTGCCGTTTGTTCCCCAGACCTCAATATCGTCAGCAAATAGTAATGACTTCCCATGCGTTTCCTCTGTCTCCTTTACAATTTCGTCCATAACCATTAGAAAAAAGAAAAAGAGGTGTCAGCACACTCTCCTGTCTTAACCCAGTCTCATTTTTAAACCATTCTGTCTTTCCAACAAGTGTCTGTACGCTGTCTACACAGTTTTTGTACACTGCTTGCATCATTTCTATAGTTTGTGTAACCAGTTTCATTTGACTATGGTTTCCCACACCTTCTCCCTGGGAACACTACATATGCCTTTGTTAAATCTATGAATGTCATGACCAGATCCTTTCCATATTCCCAATTCTTTTCCATTGCCATATTTACTCGCATATCAGCTGCCAATGCGTATCAGCCGTACCCCAAATGTTTTGACCGAATATTTGCATAAATATTTGCGCTGATTAAGAGCCGCACATTCAATTTATTGCCTTGTCACAGGAATGTGGCAACAAAAGGAAAGGGCCACTGCCGCCCACTCTGAAATCAACCATGTGGACCTTGTTAGTAAATATTTGTCATGGGGAAAGTTAAGTTACATGGCTTCATTCAAGCTAAAAGTGGTGAAATTCGTGGAAGAAAATAACAGAGCAGCAGGTTGTGACTTTTCTGTTCACGAAAAACAAGTGAGACATTGGAGAAAGCATGAAGTGGCATTTCGTGGCCCAAAACAGGGCAAGTTCCCTGGTGTTGAGGAAGCACTACTGGAATGGGTGAGAGAGATACGGAACAGTGGTTGCAGTGTTTCTCATGAAATCTTATAACAAAAAGCACGGGAAATTGCGCTATCCCACGACATTCAGGGAAACTTCTTCAAGGCAAGTTGCAGCTGGGTGACTCGCTTTAGCAGCATAATAACCTTCTTTGTGCCAAAAACTGTCTAACGACTGCTCAGATAAAGTTACAGAGTTTCACAGTCATGTGATCAGGTTAAGGCAGGAGAACATTTGTCTCCTCTCGCAGACCGGCAATGCTGACCAAACACCCGTTTATTTTGACATGTCAAGGAACACTAATGTATCTGAGATGGAAGCGGGAAGTGTTCTAATTAAAACATCTGGCAACAAAAAGTTATGTTCTACAGTGATGTTAGCCATTACTGTTGACAGCTGTAAACTACCTCTGTACGTTACTTTTAAACACAAAACGTTACCGAACAACATCACATTCCCAACTCATATTCAAGAGACAAAAGTGAAACTAGTCACTCTGCATCTGAGTAAATGTTCATAAGCAGTGCTTTTTTAATGACATGGTATTGTATGATTATAATGTAGAAGTTTTTCAAATGTAAACAATCTAGCCCCTCTGCAAGTAAAAGGCCTACAGTTTTGGTAAATTACAAACGGAATATAAACTCTGCAAGTTGCAAGTTGCTTTACGTCGCACCGACACAGATAGGTCTTATGGCGATGATGGGACAGGGAAGGGCTAGGAGAGGGAAGGAAGCGGCCGTGGCCTTAATTAAGGTACAGCCCCAGCATTTGCCTGGTGTGAAAATGGGAAACCACGGAAAACCATTTTCAGGGCTGCCGACAGTGGGGTTCGAACCTACTATCTCCCGAATACTGGATACTGGCCGCACTTAAGCGACTAGGAATATAAACTAATAAACAGCCCCTGTATACAGTTTCAATCTTTCTTTGTTTTTTGAATGTTTATAAATAAGTCAAAATCTTTTGACAAAGAAGTTGATGCAGGAACACAGCATGCACTTATACTATTTCATCAGGCTGGCTACTAATTTGAAGTCAATTTGCAGTTTAGAAATATAAATCTATGACTACACTCGCCTTTTGTTGTGATGATGTGCAAGTAAGCTGGTTAAAATATGTTGTACTTTGAGTATGTTCCCTGAGTAACATTTAAAATTTTGTCTATTATCTCTATATTTAATACAGTTATTATAGCTTCAAAGGTAACTTATTTCAAGTAATTGGACTGAACACAACAGGCTGGATATTGCAATTAATATTTACACATGATGTAAAAACCAACAGCATCACCCACCATCTGCTCCCAATGTGACGTCATCATACATTATTATAAGCTATAAATTTCATTTTTATTCCATATTGAAGTGCAATTATAAGAAATAAATTGACAATTGACAAACTGACATTTCAAATACAATATTTGAAGTCAATGATATTACATCAGTCTTGGGACTGGTTTCAGCCACTTAGTGGCCATCTTCAGCCAAATAAAAATTAAATAGATTATGTGATAACTAAAACATATGTATACCAGACAAAGACAATGTTGCAGGAATAATTATAACATTAAAATACATATAATAACAAAAATTATGGTTATGATCTTCTTGCCATAATATGTCGTCTTTAAGCTGACTTAGGACCTCAGGGGCAAAGAAGTAAATCTGGAAACGACAGCCAGAATTAGGAATGAATAAATACAGTCACTCCCATACACATTCGGCCACTGATAAAATCTGCGAAAAAGTGATGACAATAACGCAACCATGAGCAGAATGTAAAACCAAATGTGTCTAAGTAATGCAACTACATGTGGTTGCTTATGCCGAAGAGGAATCATGGAGCATTGATTTACATTATGCTGTAAAAGCAAGGACATTGCTCAAATGGGTGAAATGACATGCCTCAAATATGTTCGGTCACCCAGAAAAGCCGGGATTGCTGTTGTGTTCATTGATAGGAACAGGGAAGATAGCGTTGCAAAACGTTCAGTTTAGTAGTTTGGTGCCACAAGACACGATATTTGCTGCAGTGCTGCGGACTGGTATCAAATGGGGTGCAAAAGACAACACAATACCACGTTTAAAGAACGCCAGCTCGTGATTTTCCATCATGCTCGAGGTAAATCGCATAGAAAGATATCGCAGATGCTTAACATCCAGAATAATAGTTGGAGATATAATCACATGATTGAAAAATGAAGACAGAATTGATTCAGTTCCCCACACAGGCAGACCAAGAAGGCTAACAGAACGAAAGGAGCGGTTTGTGTTTTGCATTGTGAAACGAAATCCGAAAATTAGTACTCCGAAACTGGCAGCAGCTGTTTTTTTTAGAGGAGTGTGGAAAGAAAGTGAGACAAACCATGCGAAGAGCACTGCGAAGGAATGAGTTCTTTGGGAGAAGAGCTAGGAGGAAACCATTCATTAGTGCGGTAAATAAAAAGAAGTGGCTAGAGTTCGCAAAAACCAACGTAAGCAAACCCAGTGCTTGGTGAGAGGATGTGTTATTTGTTGATGAGTAAATGTTCAATGTCTTTGGGTCCGATGGAAAGTGATTGGTGTGGCGGAAACGTCACGAGAAACTGAACACAAGCAATTTACAAGGAACTGTAACATATGGTGGAGGAGGTGCAATGATGATGTATTGCATCGAACGGGGCTGGTACACTGAGTTTCACTAAACACATTTTAACAAAAGAGGGCTATTTGCCTATCCTCAAAGACAATTTGCGACAGTCTGCGGAACAACTTGGTATACAGCGTACTTTTAAGTTCTACCAAGATAACGATCCCAAGCACAAGTCGTACTTTGTCAGGGAGTGGCTGCTGTACAACTGCCCGAAGGTTTTGGAAACTCCACCGCAAATCACCCAACCTGAACCCCATCGAGAATGTGTGGAGTCAAATGAAGGCAGCTCTGCAATTGCGGCTGCCAAGTTCCCTCATAGACTTGAAGAAGAGACTGCTACAAGTATGGGCGCCATTAAGCCCTGATTATATCAAGAAAGTTATCGCCAGTATGCTGAATCAACTGGACGAGGTTATAAAACATCAAGGTGGGCCTAGAAAGTACTGAATGTGTAACAGTGTTGTGAATTATGTGAGTTTATGTTGCTTTTTGTACAGTGGCCGAATATTTTTGAGGCGGCACTGGAATTATTGCTTTATTTAATGTATGACAGATGGCGTACTAATGGCTGTCAGAAGTGTTTGACTTACATCACAATGTTTCTAGAACGTGGTATTATGTTTTCCTACGTGTTTCGAAGTATTATACATTACCATTATAGTGTAAGAATAATTACCCAATAAAAGTGTGTCAAAAATCAGAGTGCCCGAATATTTATGGGAGTATCTGTATACAGAAAAGAAATTTAAAAGGAGAAAAATTATTTGTGTGAGACAGACACCTCTAATGTCTGATGTACAGTAGAACAAGCACTGACTTGCTGGAGGAAGCAGGCAGGCCATGTAAACAAAGGAATGGATAGGGAGGGGGAGGGAGGGGGTAAGGAAAGGAGGGGGAGGGAGGGGGTAAGGAAAGGAGGGGGAGGGAGGGGAGAAGGGTGTCTAAGGTGGGGCAGAAGGACGAGGAAAGAATGCTGCTGAGAGGGGAATTTAAAGAGATTATAAAAGAAAGAATTCTTTTATCTGAGACATGATTACTAAAGATAAGAATTAAAAGGCCAAATAAATTGTTTGATTTCTCTGCAACTTCATTTAGATTGAAATTAGGATTGAAAAACTGTTCCAGATGGATAAAACAATTTTCCGTAATATTGAGCAGGGAGCCTTTTTGTATAACTTTGAGAATTTTCATGTCTTGGTTGATATTAGTGACATTATTTCACATTTGACAACACCATTTACCATCAAAATGGGTTAGCTATGGGATTGCCGGCATCAGGCATCCTAGCTGAAATCTATCTGGATCATTTAGTACACACCAAAATTAATAACAACATCTTTAGTAATATTATTTGTTGGACAAGATATGTGGAGGACACTCTTGTGATCATGAACGAAAGTACAACTGATGCAGTGGCATATACTGAGGGCTACCAAGGCTATCAGTGAAGCCCAAACCTCAATTGAGAATGATGGGAGTCTAAAGCACATTATAATGTAAGCATCTAACACATTGTTCCATTTTAAAAACTTTAAAGCAGTAAGAAAAAATGTCGCATGTATTTCTGAGAGCAAGGCATCGGAAACTGATATTGCAGCTCAGACTATCGTCCCTCTCTCCTCCACTCACCCATCATGGCTTGCTGCTGCATATCACATAGGAGCAGTGACCGGGGAGAAGAGGTGTGCTAGGCTTCGGTTCGTCAGATCGCCACTTCTAATTATCAACCCTGTGTTACTCATCGCATATACTTCCTCACCTCGTACTTCTGACTTAATTACATATATAACAGAGTGCTGGTATTTTACTCCCGTTTAATTCTACATCCTTGTAGGAAGACACTGCAGGGCTGCAATATAGTTTTCTTTTTATTTGATGGTTCTCCTAAAATAAAATGCAGTCTTTCAGGTTTCATGTTATCTTTTGTTGGTTGGAATCGAAGCGGTGATCACGGGTCAGACACAACCACTGATCTCCCGAGGAAGCTAATTAACCAGTGAACGATGGTTACGACCGCTGCAAAATTCAACCTATTTAATAATAATAATAATAATAATAATAATAATAATAATAATAATAATAATAATAATGGTGTGTGGCATGTGTATAGGCTTGGTGGTGACCTAATGAGAATAAAATGAATGGCGAAGATGACATAAATCCCAGTCCCCAAGCCAGGGGAATTAACAGTATGAGGGGGTTGATTCTGAAAATTGAACCGGGGCCATCAGACCAAAGGCAAGTATTCTATCCATTTAGCCACAAAGCCGGACTTTAATTTGCTAAACCTTAGGCTACCTTCTCCACTGATCAGGGGTTGAGCATTGGCAGTAGCAGTGGCCAGGGCAGTAGCTTGTGAAGCAGCCTTGACAACACAGCAGGCTTCTCCGTTGGCTATTGGGTGCAGCTCAAAACGCTGAAGGCTTGCCTTCACTAAACCAACCTTCGAAAAGGGGTAACCTAAGTCTAGTGATAGCCCAAGTCTTGATCCAGCATACGCCACTGAACTGATGCCATCACCACTCTATCCAACAGGCGGGTTGCTAAAAGCATGGTGTACCATCAAACATGTGCTGTTCCATGGCTGACAATCTGTTATATTTTAGGGCATTAACATGCTGTAAGTATCTTGAATGAAAGTTCCTACCTGTGTGACCAACATAAGATGCATTACAATTATTACAATTGTGTCTGTAAACACCTGACTTGGTGAACTTATTGCTATGATTAATAGAATTGGTATTATGTAAAATATCTGTGTTTCTGCTACAAGGTTTGAAGGCTATTTTGACATCATGCTTTTTAAATATGTTTGTGATTTGGTAGACTTGTTTATTATTAAACGTAAAAGTAGATAAAAAAGTGTTGCAAGTTTTTTCTTTCATTAAGGTGGTTGAAGGTTGGTGTTTATGTTTACTAATGATTTTCTCTATGAAGGAGCTGTTGTAGCTATACTGCGAATGGTGTTTAATTTGTTTTTAAGTTCTATTTCGGACAGTGGGATGCTAAAAGCGCGGTGTACCATACTCTTATAATCATTATAAAATATCAAAGCCATTTCTTATTAACAGTGCTGATGTAGTTAATTTTATTATAATAATTATTATTATTAATTATATACAGTCGTATCAGCACACGCTTTATTAAAACATAACCGGTTTTCGGACACTAAGGTCCATCATCAGTGTTAAAATTTAAATTTAATTTCACATAAGTGTGTCGTCAAAATTGGTTAAAATGAGTTTAAAATGTAGCCCTGTTGATATCAACATAGGAAGGGCTGGCTTTTCCTCGGCTGTTGGTCGAGTACTGACAAACGTTCAGCTTTAAGTATGGAACCGCGCTGCAAGCACATGATGTTATGTCACCTCATTTTATTTACAATCTTGAGTTGACGTAACATCAGGTGCTTCCAACGAAATAAAAGTACCATACTATGGTATGCCGCACATTTACGGGCATGTGGGTGTATGGAATCTTGATGGATTGTGTTAGCGTTTTGCGTTGGTTTTCT
Source organism: Anabrus simplex (assembly GCF_040414725.1). Lineage (NCBI taxonomy): Eukaryota > Metazoa > Arthropoda > Insecta > Orthoptera > Tettigoniidae > Anabrus > Anabrus simplex. The sequence goes on from NC_090269.1 coordinate 293,424,241, forward strand.
AAAAATCATTTAGCTCAATGAACCAGGTTGTCTGATGATCATTAGATCTAAATAATTGAGTTTCTTATCGTTCTCTGATTCTAGCGTTAACTTGATATGTGAGTCAATGTGATTAAGGTTGGATAGAGTGGTGATGGCATCAGTTGCACTTCCGTTCATGATCACAAAGGTGTAATCCAAATATCTTGTCCAAAAAGTATTACTAAAGATGTTGTTATTAATTTTGGTGTGTACTAAATTATCCAGATAGACTTCAGCTAGGATGCCTGATACGATCCCATAGCCAACCCATTTTGATGATAAATGGCATTGTCATATGTGAAATAATTGTTAATCAAAACCGTTTTTAGAATACAGATGAAATCTTGAATTTATAATGGGCTCAGGCCACTGTGTTTATTTAAATTGTTGTGCATAATGGGACAAATTTTTGCAATCGGGATACTTGGGTACACGTTAACCCTCAAGTACCGAGGTCCGGTCACCAAGACCGCCACAGCATGGTTGACTTTAAAATTCTAAATTCCCATAGAGGGAATTAGATATTTTTCACCAATAGAGCATGTCAAAAATGTCAAAAACATATCAGATGTAAGGCTTTTCAGGCGTTTGCTCTATTAACCAGCGTTTTGTCTTAGGTCTGACACTAACACTGACACTAGACTCCTGCTCCCTCTCAACAATCAGTCTGGTGTTGGTATCCGTACTAAGTGCACGCAACTTACGAAGAACATAGGGGTGAGTCTCACATAGCTATACATATTTATTTCGATCTTCTAGCTTCCCTTCTTTTCTCAATTATTTACTTCAAATGATTTTCTTTTCAGACATTCACTTCAAAACCAATTAAACAATAGAACACTACATCTGATGAAAGAGAATATCTATTCAACTTACGAATGTTCCCCTTAAACCTACATACGTAATTACCCATATTACTAATGAACAAACATAAATTATCAATCAAGTTGCTTGTCTACACAGATAAGGATACGAACTCCCAGATCAACTCAAGAACATTGGCTGCTGTAGGAATGACAAAATAGTTTGGCATCAACCACAACAATTTTGGTGAGTCATTTAGTTTCAAGTTTGGATATGTTGTTTGGACCTCATCAATGTTTTAAATTAAGACTGAAAATTGTGTCATATCAGAGTGTTTATATTATTATTGGTTATATGTGTGCTTATATCTTCCAAGTGGAGCATGGCTGAAGATGACCCAATATATATGGGGTCAAAACTAGTCCCAGTTTTATAAGACAATATACATTCTAATGGTATTGAACAGGTGGACCCTTCCTACACTTTGATAGTGATCAATTGTCAATACAGACCATAATGAAATTCATAACTTATGATACGTGATCACTCGCGCTGTTAGGTCTCCCCTAATGCTACTCACTGGTTACACACCCACGACCGCTCGCACTGTGATAGCAAATAACACAACGCGTGACGTGCTCTTTCCCCCCCTCCAAAATATCACAGCTACTACACAAATACAGCATGTCGTGCTCAAAGGACCAAATGAGGCATTTTCAAATTGACATCAATTCAAAGCTAAGGACAAACAACTTGTAGCAAAATTTGTAAAAATGTTAGATTGAATGAACCTCATAGCGCGAGTGATCGCGAGTTAAATATATGGAAACTCCGCTGTTGCAATAACTTGAGCTGCTAGCCACTTTATCATTAGGTTCTGAAAATAAATTCAGACATGCCAACTTTCAAAAATGAAAAATCAGGAGAAATTTTGCAACGATCGCGACATATTACGACACATCACTGATGGCAGAACATGTACAAATTCATTATAATTCAATACATTAACAATTCTATTTGCCCATTTATATATATATTCCATCATTTACATGTGAATACTAAATACTGGACATACCTGAACTGTAAGAACATGTGACTTCTCATCCTTCAACATGGTGATCACATTACGACTAATTGTTGTTCAACACACCAGTAGCTGACCTAGCCTTCTTCAGAAACTCTGTACTAAATTTTTTCTCAAAGCACTTGCCTTCCTGAACTGATTTCAAGGTTAAAAGTTTCTCCAAAGTTTGTTCAGACAGCAAGGATCTGAACTGTGCTTTTGTCTTTGTGACTCTGCTAAAAATCCTTTCACATTCTGCACTGCTATGTGGAAGCACCACCTTAGAGAGTCTGTCATATTTAAGTACACCATCAGCTGATTTCATCTGACCTACCAATGCCCATTCAACATCAATTCTTCCTTTTGCCAGGTCTGTTTCTTCGAGCTGAAAGTTACAGAACTGGGGGTGCAGAATATCAGTTTCTTTATCCAAATGTTCTGTTTCACTAGTCAAAATGTTCGGACACTTGTTTATGAAAAATCTAAGGCTGGAAAATGATGCCTTACTTATAGCAGAAATATTTGCAACTTCTGCATTAATTAAAACTTCATCTTTGAATGGAAATTTGTGTACCATGTAGTCACACGATGAAGAGAAACACTTTCTAACAGACTTAAAGAATATGCACTTTTCCTCAGACTTCAAGGTATTCACTAAAACAAACACAGAGTTCCCTATCATCAGATCACAATCATCCTTTTAATTTGCTGGAGTATGATAATCTACATCAAGGAGAGAGGAGGATCTTTTAATAACGTCTGGTTTCACAAAACTTGCCATCACATTCTTCAATAGTTCCTCCAAAACTGACCTGAATAAGTGGATGTGCGGTATACTTGACTAAAGAGCTACGTTTGGATTCTCAAAGATATCCATAAAACTTGAGAGAATAAGGCAGAAAGATTTATGTAAATTTGATGAAAGGAACATGAAAAGTCGTTCTTCGCGTGACAATGCATGGCTCTTAGTGTCATAAGTAGTTTCAATTTTTTTTTTTAGTGAAACTGATGACTGTCTTTTCCTTTTAACTGAGGAGTGAGGTGAAATGTTATGACAATCCTTAATGTTTTCAGACAAACAAGACACATCTGCACTTACACTGTGCTTAGGAATTTTGTAAGTCTTCAAATTTCCCATCTGAGAATCCTTACTCACAATTTCGCTCCTGAATAATGTAACCAAAGGGTCCCACTGAAGCAAAATCCTATCTAAACACCTTCTTAGTGATAACCATTCAGTAGGCATATGCTTCAGAATTTTCCTGATCTCTGTGTTGTGTAAAGTCTGAAATTCCCTGAACTTTTCTTTCCTCTTTGCACACCTTTCCAGATAATCAAATATATCAATTATACTTTCATCTACATTTACGGGCAAGCACACCGCACCCTTCTCAGCAGCAAGATTAATTAGGTGACAAGAGCAGCCTAAGATGATTATGTTACTATTTTCCCGCTTCAAACATCCTGCCACACCATTCTTTAATCCTACCATTACTGGAGCATTATCAGCACCAAGAGCTAGGCAGTTTTTTTAATGGAATGCAGAATTCCCGAAAAGTTGAGAGCAAAAGATTGGCAATGTTAGCTCCAGTAGCATCCCCTTCTAAATTAGGCACAGAGAGTAGACAACTCTGAATTTCATTGAGTTCAGGCTTAAAAAATGTTACAACAATGGGATAGGCCTATATTTTTAAGTCGTTTTTATTGCTACCATCAGTAGCAACAGAAAATGCATTCACCTGCAAATATGATACAATTTTTGCCCTTTCTTCCATGCACATTTCTGTAATGATAGCCACTGTTTTCGTTCTAGCACATCCATATCGTTTAGCGATTTCCGAATCAGGAAACATTTTGTGAAACAAAGGTCGCGCGTGATCGGCACAATTTACAGGCAGGTTATTTTCTACTATAAATGACATAAATAACGCCTCGGCATTCATCACAGGATTTACATCTTGGTTTTTACATGAAAAGTTCAGTTTCTGGTTTCTTTCTACACACTGAACACTCTCCTTATGTTTTTTCGTTTGCATGTGCTTGAGTATATCGCATTTCCTGCCATGTGCAACTACAAAATCACACCTACATATAGTACAGAATATGAATGTTGGTTCCTTTCTGGATTCACTCAAACATGGAAAATCTTCCCTATAAGCACTTTTAAACACTGCATCATATTTTTTTTTTTTTGACATTTTGGCCAAAACAAATATTAAGGCACAACACGAGCACTTCTGCAGGTCTTGCCCTGGGTAGAACAACTATGTTTCTGAGGTTAGGTTACTCCAAAGAGAATGTTACTCGCTTGACTCGCTTGCAAAGAGAATGACTGTATTATAGACCAAAGAGCAGCACATGACTGGCCACCGTGCCCCGTACTGCCATCTGGTATCATTATTAGAACTACTATCGACCAGCCATACTCAGCCATATATCGATAGAACGAGGAAATTCGCGGGAGTTGAAAATAATACGAAAATTTCGGATATTGCTCTGAAAATCGGGAGATCGGGAGGAACGATGAAAAATCGGGAGTCTCCCGCTCAAATCGGTAGTCTTGGCACGTCTGTAACTTCATTCCTGTAGTATGACAGTAACAAGGTCAAGGTTACACGCAGACGACCTCGGTATTTACGTTATCAGTGGATGTGAACTGTCTTAGCGATCAGTCATTTATCGCATGCAAGCGGCCCGTGGTGAAACCGGATCTTGCAGTTTTATTTTTCAGTGAGTGTGAACAGTATCAGCGATAATACCTCATGAAGGAGGTTTATGGAACGAACAATACTGCAGGAACTAGTGTCACAAATAATACTGCTATGGATAATTCCAGGACATGTGTAACAAGTGAAAGCTTTACTGAAGTTGTGCAGGAGTGGCTGGAAGAGGAATGTAGTTATGTAGACAGTTGTGAAGACAATATCCTTATTTATAGGGATCATAGTTTGGACTCTGGTAATAGTGAAAATCACAAGCAAGTGGTACTTATTGCAGTGAATGATGTGATAGAAGAAAATAGTGTGAGTGAATCTTAGGACGAAAGTAATAGTGATCCAGTTCAACCTCATTATTATGGGAAGAATCTATATAAATGGTCATCATAACCCTGCATCCCTAAGTATTATCGGACACTGAAACAATATTTTGAGACTCCCAGCTTTACGTCGTGCAGTTCAAATTGGTAATGAAGCTGATCCTGTATCTGTATGGAATCTTCTTATAATGGATGATATTCTTGGTACCATTCTTCGATGGACAAATGTAAAACTCACCAGAGAGAGAAACAAGTGCAAATCACAAACAGACTTTAGAAATGTAGATATATGATGAAGCTGAAAGCCGTCATAGGTTTGTTATTTTACTCTGCAGCTTTCAAATCCAATCATGAAAGCACAAAGTCAATTTTTGTGACAGATGGTACTGGGAGCAAAATATCCCACTGAGTAATGAGTAAAAACAGATTTGAAACTCTTCTCTCAAACCTTAGATTTGACAACCCTGACGACAGAAGTGAACGCAAAGAGATCGATCGTACAGCAGCAAATTCTGAGGTATCTGACACATCTGTCAGGTACTGTCAGAGTGCGTTCAGTATTGGATCCTCTGCGTGTATTGATGAGATGCTGGTCAGCTTCAGGGGGAGGTGTAGATTCAATTTAGGGGAGCACTGAGTCAAGAGGTTTTATCTACTATCCTTTTGAATACTATCAATAGATGTTAGACAACAAACATTTTAATTGACATCCAGATGACTTTTATCTTAAACCCCTTTATCCGGTGACTGTATATAGTGTACTAATGTGGTGTTTATTTTGTATCAAGTGTTAATGTATCATTATTTATTAAACCTTGATTTATAAGATGGAAGGTACCAAACCTCATGATAATTTTAATAGGTGCCAACATCAGACATTTTAATGAATTAATTTTAAGACTGCTTCAAGAACTGCATTAAATAACTGTTCACCTGTCAGTAATGAGACCGACACATTGTATTTTTAACTCATACTATTTTAGCTATTAAGATGGTTCAATTTGAGAATATCGGGATCCTGATAACATTTGATTTTGAGGAGGAAAATTAGGCTAAAGATGCCCACAACTAGGGCGAAACATGTCCCAATTTGAGTGTCATTTATAAGTTGTAAACATTCTTAAGAATGTATTGTAATTGAATAGGTTGAGAATTTTAATAAAATTGTTTTAAGATAATAATTATTTGCATGTATAATATAATTATTTAAAATAGTTTATTTGAATCCGCCTTGATCAATACACTCATTAAATGAAAGAAAAACTATTTATTAAACCAAACATGTTTCGGGAAATCTCAACCTTTCCGTTCCTCAGTGGTCAGATCAAAGAACAAAACAATATCACACAATCTTTTGTTTTACAATTTAATTAAGTATTGTCATAATACACCATATCAAAGAGTAAAAAGAATTATAAAAATGATCAATCTGCGAACCATGTGACCTTGCCGCGGTGGGGAGGCTTGCGTGTCCCAATGATGCAGATAGCCGAGCCGCAGGTGCAACCATATCGGATGGGTATCTGTTGAGAGACCAGACTAACGAACGGTTCATCGAAAGGGGGGTAGCAGCCTTTCGGTAGTTGCAAGGGCGGCAGTCTAGATGATTGACTGATACGGCCTTGTAATAATACTCAACATGGCTTATGTGTGTTGATACGGCTACACGGCTGAAAGCAACGGGAAACTACAGCCGTAACTACCTCCCGAGGACATGCAGCTCTCTCTGTATGAATGATGTACTGATGATGGCTTCCTCCCGGGTAAAATATTCCGGAGGTAAACTAGTCCCCCATTCGGATCTCCGGGTGGGGACTACAAGAGAGGGGGCGATCATCAGGAAGATGGATACTGACATTCTGCGAGTCGGAGCGTGGAATGTTAGAAGTTTGAATCGTTGTGGTAGGTTAGAGAATCTGAAAAGGGAGATGGATAGGCTAAAGTTAGATGTAGTTGGTATAAGTGAAGTACGTTGGCAGGAAGAACAGGATTTTTGGTCAGGCAACTACCGAATTATCAACACGAAATCAAACAGGGGAAATGCAGGTGTTGGTTTAATAATGAATAAGAAAATAGGGCAGCGGGTAAGCTACTATGACCAGCATAGTGAAAGAATTGTCGTCGTCAAGATAGACACCAAACCAATGCCCACCACAATAGTGCAGGTCTATATGCCTACTAGTTCAGCGGATGATGAAGAAATTGAAAGAATATATGAGGAGATAGAAGAATTAATACAATATGTAAAAGGTGATGAGAATCTAATTGTGATGGGAGACTGGAATGCAGTGGTAGGCCAAGGAAGAGAAGGTAGTATAGTAGGAGAATTTGGATTGGGACAAAGGAACGAAAGAGGAAGTCGGCTGGTTGAATTCTGCACTGATCATAATTTAGTCCTTGCCAATACTTGGTTCAAACACCACAAACGACGGCTGTATACGTGGACGAGACCTGGAGACACTGGAAGGTATCAAATAGACTTCATTATGATTAGGCAGAGATTCAGAAACCAGGTGTTGGATTGCAAAACTTTCCCAGGAGCAGACGTGGACTCTGACCACAACCTGTTGGTCATGAAATGCCATCTGAAGTTGAAGAAATTGAAGAAAGGAAAGAATGCAAAAAGATGGGATCTAGACAAGTTGAAAGAAAAGAGTGTGAGGGATTGTTTCAAGGAACATGTTGCACAAGGGCTAAATGAAAAGGCTGAAGGAAACACTATAGAGGAAGAGTGGAGAGTCATGAAAAATGAAGTCAGCAGGGCTGCTGAAGAAATGTTAGGAAAGAAGAAAAGATCAACTAAGAATCAGTGGATAACTCAGGAGATACTAGACCTGATTGATGAACGACGAAAATACAAGAACGCTAGAAATGAAGAGGGCAGAAAAGAATACAGGCGATTAAAGAATCAAGTGGATAGAAAGTGCAAGGTAGCTAAGGAAGAATGGCTGAAGGAGAAGTGCAAGGATGTCGAAGGCTGTATGATCCTGGGAAAGGTAGATGCTGCATACAGGAAAATCAAGGAAACCTTTGGAGAAAGGAAATCTAGGTGCATGAATATTAAGAGCTCAGATGGAAAGCCACTTCTAGGGAAAGAAGACAAAGCAGAAAGATGGCAGGAGCATATCCAACAGTTGTATCAAGGTAAAGATGTAGATAATTTGGTTCTGGAACATGAAGAGGCTGTTGATGCTGATGAAATGGGAGACCCAATTTTGAGGTCAGAGTTTGACGGAGCTGTGAGTGACCTAAATAGGAACAAGGCACCTGGAATTGATGATATTCCCTCTGAATTACTGACTGCCTTAGGAGAAACCAGCATGGCAAGGTTATTTCATTTAGTGTGCAAGATGTATGAGACAGGAGAAGTCCCATCCGCTTTTCGGCAGAATGTTGTTATACCTATTCCCAAGAAAGCCGGTGCTGACATGTGTGAAAACTACCACACCATTAGTTTAGTATCTAATGCCTGCAAAATTTTAACACGTATTATTTACAGAAGAATGGAAAAACAAGTTGAAGCTGAGTTGGGAGAAGATCAATTTGGCTTCAGAAGAAATGTAGGAACACGTGAAGCAATCCTGACTTTACGACTGATCTTAGAGGATAGAATCAAGAAGGACAAGCCCACGTACATGGCATTCGTAGATCTAGAAAAGGCATTTGATAATGTTGATTGGACCAAGCTATTTATGATTCTGAAGATGATAGGGATCAGATACCGAGAAAGAAGAATTATCTACAATCTGTATAAAAATCAGTCTGCAGTGATAAGAATCGAGGGCTTTGAAAAAGAAGCAGCAATCCAGAAAGGAGTGAGGCAAGGCTGCAGTTTGTCCCCTCTCCTTTTCAATGTTTACATAGAACAGGCAGTAAAGAAAATCAAAGAGAAATTTGGAAAGGGAATCACAGTCCAAGGAGAGGAAATCAAAACCTTGAGATTTGCCGATGATCTCGAGAAGTTGCTGAATGGTATGGATGAAGTCTTGGGTAAGGAGTACAAGATGAAAATAAATAAGTCCAAAACAAAAGTAATGGAGTGCAGTCGAACGAAGGCAGGTGATGCAGGAAATATTAGATTAGGAAATGAAGTCTTAAAGGAAGTAGATGAATATTGTTACTTGGGTAGTAAAATAACTAACGATGGCAGAAGTAAGGAGGACATAAAATGCAGACTAGCACAAGCAAGGAAGAACTTTCTTAAGAAAAGAAATTTGCTCACTTCAAACAGTGATATCGGAATTAGAAAGATGTTTTTGAAGACTTTCGTGTGGAGCGTGGCATTGTATGGAAGTGAAACATGGATGATAACTAGCTCAGAAAGAAAGAGAATAGAAGCTTTTGAAATGTGGTGTTACAGAAGAATGCTGAAGGTGAGATGGATAGATCGAATCTCGAATGAAGAGATACTGAATCGAATTGGTGAGAGGAGATCGATTTGGCTAAATTTGACCAGAAGAAGAGATAGAATGATAGGACACATCTTAAGACACCCAGGACTTGTTCAGTTGGTTTTTGAAGGAAGTGTAGGTGGTAAGAACGGTAGGGGTAGACTAAGGTATGAATATGACAAGCAGATTAGAGCAGATGTAGGATGCAATAGTTACGTAGAAATGAAAAGGTTAGCACAGGATAGGGTGGCATGGAGGACTGCATCAAACCAGTCTATGGACTGATGACTCAAACAACAACAACATAAAATTTTGGTTGAACTGAATGAGAATATTATATAAATTTAGGATCTTCAAGTTTTTCTTCTACCAGACTGTCTGGCTATAAGGTATAAAGAACATGTTAATGCGGTTAAACATAAAAGATATTCGGCAATGGGAGAACATATGATTGAAATGAATCATAAATTTACAGACATTTCCAATGACATGAAATTATTACATTTGGCCAAAAAGGGAAAAATTAATGAATGTTTTGGAAAATTTTGAAATTTACCTTACACAAAAAATAATTTTGAATCAAGTTTAAATGAGAGAAGTGCAGAAGATAACCCACTGTATAGACTAGCATATTATCATTTAAGGAGCAAAAAGAAGAAAAGAAGAAAAACTTGAAGATCCTAAATTTATATAGTATTCTCATTCAGTTCAACCAAAATTGTATGTATTGATCATTTTTATAATATTTCTTTTTACTCTTTGATATGGTGTATTAGGACAATACTTCTTTAAATTGTAAAACAAAAGATTGTGTGATATTGTTTTGTTCTTTGATCTGACCACTGAGGAAAGGAATGGTTGAGATTTCCCAAAACATGTTTGGTTTAATAAATAGTTTTTCTTTCATTTAATGAGTGTATTGATCAAGGCGGATTCAAATAAACTATTTTAAATAGTTATATTGTACATTCAGACTAGTCAATATGGACCAAACACAATATTAACCTATCATGGTTAAATTTATTAACAATTATTTGCATGTCGCCAAAAAATTGGGTTCCCATGATGAAACCAGCATTTCTTCTTTTAGCAATTGAGAATATCACTGTTAGGGAATTAACAGTGAACAGACTTCACAATTTAAGAAACCACCTGGTCAGTTGAAATGATGGATGCTCTTCCCAAAACACTAGCTTGTCGTGACCCTAAGAATTATCAACAGGCTGAGGACTTGGGTTCGGAGTTCTGGGAGCGTATAGTCAAATCGGCAAAGTTTGCGAATTAATTATATTCTAAAACCCAGAATATTCACACACCAATATCTATATACAGGTAATATGTAAAATTTTAAACACAATATCTCTGACACCATTTACCCTTTAGATCTCTTTCAAATCTTGCTAAGAGTCCCTGAGTCTTTTCCTATCACACACAAGAATGCATATAATACATATATTCACTGGCTGAATACTTAACTACAGGGCATAGTTGATCCTTGTACAACTGAAGTCTTCGTTCTTCTTTCTTCTCTTCTGTCTCTGCGTAGCGATCCCTGGAACCCGTAGTTTTACGCGACGAGACAATACTTTCCCAATTGAGATTGAGTTCCTGGCTTATGCGATTAATTTCCAACACCTACTTTGACAATCGGTGTGGTAAACCCTAGTGATTACTCACTGACAAATCACACTTACTTTCTGAGCCTAATATCCCTCTGACTTACTATTACTTTACTGCGTGCTTGCGGCTCTACACAAAGTCTACCAGCACTCCAACAGTTCTCCCTAGTTAATTATTCACTCCTCTGCGTTATACTGTCTACAGTCAAAAAGCCTCCTTTGAGGGATGAAAGTCAAGAGCCCTCTTCGAGTGTCATGAGTCAAAAGCCCTTTCGAGGGACCACAGTCAAAGAGCCCTGTTGTTTACAAGTTACCCAGTTATATAGTTTCTTTCTATTCTTTCTCGAATAATCCTACTGATTCATATACCATCACCAAAAGTCACTAGTTCACGTCACAACTGCACTGTTCTCTGATTGGTTCTTTAGCATGGAACCACCCAGTCACGTTGTATTACACACATTGTTCCAGAACACTTTGGAAACTATTTCTATGCCCTTTACACGTGACTGTATATTTCCAACTCAGAAGAAGTGCGCATTTAACTTACACAATGTTTCACAATATTAAGACACAAAGCTCTTGGCTTACGAGGTTCTACGCAGCATCGAATGTTCTAAAGCCTTCTTTGAAATATTCAGTCATTTTTATTATTATTATTATTATTATTATTATTATTATTATTATTATTATTATTACAATCATTTATGAATTATGAGTTATGAACATACACAAACTCTCCTGTAATTTCCCTTCATATATACATGCGTTTATATGCCTGCTACTTTTCAAATCCCATTCAAACCCGTTCGCCCTCTCGTTAATACGCGGAAGGCGCGTCGTGAGCGCGTTGAGAGACCATTCCTAGGTTTCTTCAAGCGCAATTCCAAAACAGTGAAAAAGAAATATTCCTTTTTCTTATAGGAACTGAACCTTTTGGCTAACAATGCTTAGGCAAGCATATTTAATAAATGGAATGGATAAGAAGAAAGCCAGGTAAAGGGAACAGACATAACATAAAGATGAACATAGGTGATAAAAGACAAGAAAGACAGGACAAACACAAAGTGAGAACTAACCTTGTCAGGGACTGAAAAGAGAACTGGGATTGATGAGGACAGAGTCCATCTACTGTATGAAGATGGTAGTGTATGGAGTGGATAGCAATACAGTACTAGAAGAGGAGTGGTGAAAAGATCAAGTAAAGTGGAGGGCTTTGGTACACTACTCTACCCAGAGAGAATCTGGAAAAGGGAATGAAAGAAGAAGAAGACGAAGAAGAAGAAGACGAAGAAGAAGAAGAAGGACGAGGAGAAGGAGGAAGTGTATGGAGATTTGGGGATTGTTCATGTCCTGTGGTGTTTTCATGTTTGTCCTTCAACCCTCTTTCTATTGTGCCCTCTTTCCACACTTACCTGTCATTGTGTTTATCCTATTATGTGTTCCTTTCCAAGTTCCTCTTTCTCTATATATGATTTGATTTGACACTTGTATTCTATCTTAGATGAATCTGGGGAAATCATATGATGAGGAAAAAAAAAGTTCAAGGCTTCTCCAGTATCAAGTATTTTATGAAAGATCTGTCTTTTTCAATTAATGGTTCCATTTCCTCTCTCTTTATCATACAGCTCAAACTAAAGTTTAATCAATAACTTTACCTTCAACAGCACTACCAATATCCTTCATGACCTGTTGAATCTGTACAGCAATTTCTCTTGTAGGTGCCAGAATTAACACTTGCAGAGAAGGACATTTGGTGGATATCATTTCCAGAGCTATCACAGTAAATACACAGGTCTTGCCAGTTCCACTCTTTGCCTGCACAACCAAGTCTGAAATGAGCAATATACAGAATTATTCAAAACAATATATGTATAAAAATATTAGGTATTTAATAACATGCCACAGTATTTAGTTAACATTTAAAATTTCAGAATTCATGGAACTCTGAACTTGTCCAGCCATAATTATTTTGCATTTGACAATAAAATTCACCACCAGCAAGATGATTTAGGTATGGGATCTAGCTTGTCAGGGTACCTGGAAGACATTTTCATCGCGGTTGGCAAAATAACAGTTTTGATGATGATGATAATGATGATGATGATGCTTGTTGTTTAGAGGGCCCTAACATCTAGGTCATCGGCCCCTAATGGTACTAAATGAGATGAAATGCAGTTTAAAAGTACAATATTCATCCACTGACCAGAATTCAAAACATAATGATGAAGAATGAATGAATGAACATGAATTTAAAACAATCAGTGGATCCGATCCGCAATGCCTCACCTGACCAGAAACAATATTACGGACCAAGGGACTGTTTCAAAAACACAATCCTGAATCGATGATGCTTGTTGTCTAAAGGAGTTCAATATCCATGTCAACGGTATTTCTCAGGTTGCGGTACTAATCAAAGGTAGCATAAACTCACAGTATTCCAAACATCATGGTACTACTTACAAGTATTGTACGTCGCACAGGTAACGCAGACCACTAGTGATCCTCACATAATGGCGAATCTCATAGGCAACGCAAACCCATAGTGTTCCTCACCTAGGTGTACTAATCATGGGCACCGGTATTCCCGTGGTGTTCCGCATATAGTGGGTACTAATCATAGGCAACGAAGACCCACGGTGTCGCTCATATTGTGTTACTAACCACAGGCAACGCCCAGACCTGTAGTGTTTCTCACTTAATGGTACTAATCACGGACAACATAAGACCGTGGTATTCCGCATTTAGCGGTACTAATCACAGGTTCTGGAAACCCACAGTAAACCCCATTCTGCTGCTACGAATCACAAAATTATTGAGTACCTAACAGAGTGGTACTACTCGCAAGTAAAGGCGACCCATGGTGTTCCCTGCATGATGGTACTAATAACAAGTAGTTTCATGGATCTGATGCAATCATCCCTTGGTTGCCCCTTTTAGTTTCCTCTTATGACAGGCAGGGGATACTGTGGGTGTACTCTTCGTCTGCGTCCCCTACCCACAGGGGGTAAATAACAGTTTTTTCTTCAACGATCATCATTAAAACATGTTTTTTTTTGTTTTACACTGTGTAATAAAATGATGTATTTCTTTTACACTTAAATATACAGTTGAACCTGACTTATACGTATATCAAAGGGAAGAGAAACATGTACTTGTAACTCAGAATTACTTAGAAATCAGACTTACACAATACACCACATATTTACTGAAAAACCAATGGAATAGACCTACATGTGTAAATCCTTGCAAATAATGAATACATTTACTGAAAAACCAATGGAATAGACCTGCATGGGTAAATCCTTGCAAATAAAAATACATTAAGACAGAAAATATTATTTTGAACTTGGTGCAGCCTTAAAGAAATCAGATAGTTTGGCTTGTTTCGCTTTTCTTGCATTAAGAGTATAAACCTCCTTTTGCAAACTTAGTAAGGAATTCAAAGCATTTTCACTACAACTTTTCGCACTGATTTAACGCCTACACACATCGATTGCATTTAACACTTCACTCAGTTGAGGTGTTTCAAGATTCAAGTCGTCATCTCCATCTCCATCACTGTCACTGTCGCTTGTAGCTGGTCGATCTCCACCACGTTGTTGATATACATCAGCAATAATGTCTTCATCCGGTAGTTCTCCACATACAGCCAGATAATCAACGAAATGCACAAAAGTATCGAATTCTACACCCTCCAGTAGCGTTAGCTCATTGCCAGACAAAACTTCGTCCCCATAATCATCATTGGAGGCAGTCTCTTCTAGTAAGACACCAGCTTTGCGGAAACAGCTGCTGATTGTGGAGGATGACACCTGGTTCCAGGCAGTCGAAATAAAGTCCATAGCTTGTAACAAATTAATGGAGAGAGGTTCATTTCCTGCATCACTCAGTGTTATCAAATGTTGAACCAGCATTTTTCTATAATCCACTTTGAAATTTGCAATGATGCACAAATCAAGCGGTTGTAGAACACTGGCACAGTTAGGAGGGAAAAATTCCACTCGGACATTCTCCAGAATGATTTGAGGTGGATGTGCTGCACATCGATCCATAAGAAGGATCTTCTTCTGTTTCTTTTTCATTTTAATGTCCAGTTTTTTCAACCACTGTTCCATTAGAAGCATAGCCATCCAAGAATTTCTGTTAGATTCATATTTCGTAGGTTTTGTTTTCGCACCCTTCAAACACCTCGGATTCTTCGATTTTCCTATCACAAGTGGAGGAAGTTTATCAGATCCATCTGTGTTGGTGGCGAGAAGTACTGTTACACGAATTTTACGTTTCTTCCCTCCATGGCATGAGTCACCTCTTTCCGCTAATGTTTTACTGGGAAGGAGATTGTAGAATAGGCCGGTCTCATCACAACTGTAGATGTTTGGAGGCTGATAATCGCTTACGATACCCGGCAGAACCTCTTCTTTCCAGTGTTGCACCGCAATGTCGTCCACAGCTTTTGAGTCACCGCAAATTGTTCTCCCTGTGAGTCCATGACGATCTTTAAATCCTTGCAACCATTCTGATGAAGCCTTGAAATCAGCAGTGATACTCATCTTTTTAGCTAAATCTATCGCCTTTGCCTTCAGCATGTCGCCACTAATTGGTAGAGCTGCAGCCCGCTTTTGCTGGAATCATGTGAAAAATAGCTTTCTCCAAATCTAGGTACCTTCCTTCTTGCTAACGACTGCGCTTTGCTGATTTAGAACCCAGTTTTAAGAACTTATCCAAAATAGCGTTTCTTTTACTGATGAACGTACATAGCGTGGTATAAGCAATCCCTAAGTCTGAAGCAATTTCACTTTTTGTTTTGTGTGGATTAGCGTCCACTTCCCGTATAAATTTTACTTTTTCATCTAGGGTATAACTTTTCCTTTTTCTGTTCTCCATGGCTAATCAAAAGCAACTGAGTGACAAAACTGCTGTTCAACAGTAAACACCACGTACCGGCACCATGGACATTTTACTTCTGTGTTGTTCCCACGAAAGAAGTTCTCATATTCAAACAAATTTACTGTATTTTCTTTTGTTTCCGCACCGAAACCGCTCACTTTCCTTGTAATGTAACTTAATCTTTGGCGGCATTGTGATTGTCAAAAACGACAAAGGTAGAGGAGCGAGATAGAGAGCGAAGAGGACTTGATCGGTTGGCCTTTATTAAGCCGCCAATAAGTAAGTGTCAATCATGTCACTCGGCAAAATTCTTTGTGTTCTGTTTCAACACCGAAACGAGACCGCTCTACTTCCGCCTTCGCCGACAAAGTGGACACTTCGTAAATACAGTAGTTTCTTTCAAAAAAGCACGTGCTTATTACAATTACACAAAACTCAGTTATATTTCACTGACACTTAATACATACAACAGCGAATTATGTATAAGCGGATTACGTATAAATAAGGTTTAAATAACACGCCTTTAAATTACATTTTGCCGGGACCTATAGGAAATTACGTACAAGTACGAATTACGCAGAATAGAGTTACGTATAAAGCAGGTTCAACTGTAAATGTTTTAGAGCCCATTTTGACTATAGAGTTGTATGAAAGGTAATAAATTAATAAAGTCAGCAGTAAAATTTGGTTACCAGTTGCGACTTTTTTCTCTGCAACTTATGGTTGGCTGCTAAAGGAAACAAACTGCTTGTGTTAGGTTATGTTTGATTGGTGGGGTGTTCTACTTCTCTGTGTTCTGTTAACTGCTGTGTAGAAAACAGTTACAACTTAGCAGTATAATCACATTACTGCAATTACGAGTCAACTGGCAAAAGAAGAGATCCAATATGACAACATTTAATAGAATACAAAACTTCTAAGAGCAAAATGCAAGTTGTACAAAGAAGACACGGTTAGGTTAGTTGCTAGAATGAAACAACATATTGAGACAAAATGCTGTTATAGAAACAGAGGCATGCCTGCATAGTTTGAGGATGACAATGAATGTTGTGATATGGAAATGGAATATGAAAATGAAACCCAAATCAAAAAGTACAATAATATCCACTCATCAGCAGCTTGTATCACAATCACTTCAATCACATTCCAATTCTACAGGTAAGGAATATTTATACATAATTAAACATAAAATTACAGCGAGACAAATTTTATAGGTTATGTTCAATAATTTATTTGTATTTAAAAAGAAATAAAATTCCTAGTATACTTTTGTTCAAACTGTTTGTTTTACAATTCTATTATGCTCTTGAAAATAGTATATACTGTATATAGGTTTTTATTCAGAAAACCAATGTAGCCTAATGGGAGAGTTATGATTAATAATGGCCTTACACAAACAGTTATATATTGTTTATATCAATGTGGATAAGTTGGGCTAAACCCATATCATTGGATATGATTTGTTACAGATGATGAAGCAGCTTTCAGACAGATGATGAAGCAGCTTTCAGACAGATGATGAAGCAGCTTTCAGTTCACGTTCTGTGATTTCAACACCATCAAGATCAAGAGGAAAATGTACATCGACCATTTCTTCATATACAAACTTGACTATATTAATGATCTATACTGGTTTGTATTGATTACTTACTGCTTTGTCAGTACTAATCAAAAAATTAATCATACATCTTTCAAGAACGTAACGTATCATTCTCTTCTTCAGTGAAAGTATTTCACAATTTCAATGACTTGATTAAAATTAAAATATGTTCTTGAAACATGTAAAATTCTTCTTCTTCTACTGCTCCTCCTCCGCTTTTTCCCACATCTGTGGGGTCGCGGGTGGGAACTATGTCGCACACATGGATTTGGCCCTGTTTTACGGACGAATGGCCTTCCTGACGTAAATCCTATATGGAGGGATGAAATCGCTATTGCATGTTTGTGTGGTGGTTGGTAGTGTAGTGTGTTGTCTGAATATGAAGAGGTAAAAAAACGAACCCCATGGCGTAACAACCCCGAATGGCTTGGGGCTACCAAGCGACCGTTGCTCAGCCCGAAGACCTGCAGATTACGAGGTGCCACGCGGTCAGCATGACGAATCCTCACGGCTGTTATTCTTGGCTTTCTAGACTGGAGCCGCCATCTCACCATCAGATAGCTCCTCGATTGTAATCACGTAGACTGAGTGGACCTCGAATCAGCCCTCGGATCCAGGTACAAATCCCTGACCTAGCCAGGAATCGAACCTGGGGCCTCCGAGTAAGAGGCAGGCACGCTACCCTTACACTTCAGGGCCGACATATGAAGAGGAAAGTGGTAGGACAAACACAGACAGCCAGTCCCTGAGCCAGAAGAATTAATGACGCAATTAAAATCCCCAACCCAGCCGGGTACGATTAATTAACATAAGCTATATTAAATAGTTTTTTTGATTAGTATTGACAAGGCAGATTCTCTATCCCTAGTATTTTCAGTACAGCAAGTTTATCACTGTAAGTAGTCAATATGCACCAGTATAGATCATTAATATGGTCAAGTTTATAGGTGGAAAACTGGATGATGCATATTTTCCTCTTGATCTTGATGGTGTTGAAATCACAGAACATGAAATGAAAGCTGCTTCATCTTTTATTTGTAGCCCTGGCCCAAGAATATTGCAAAGAGGATTGGATAAGTTAGCAGAAAATACATCAGCTAAGGAGGAAAAACAATTGGATTTGCAAATAGCTCGCTTTATTTTTGGCACAAACCCCTTCCTGAGTTTGTAAAGATGTTTCAACTTCTTCAGCCTGGCTATAAACCACCCAACTGCAAGCAAATTGCAGGTGAACTTCTTGACTAAATTTATGCTGAAGAGTTGGCCAAAGTAAAGAAAACTCTGATAGGAAAATCTATATGCATGGCTTTAGATGGTTGGAGCAATGTGCACTACGGCTCAGTTATTTGTGTGTTGCTTAATGATGTAATGGACTACTCTACTCGCTTAACTAAAATCATTTACACTGAAGATAACAGCCATACATCACATTACCTCTTAATGGTAGCAGAAAAATCAATAAATGCTGTGAAACTTTTTATGGGTGCCATTTTTGAAGTTTTGTCATTAACAATACTGCCAATATAGGAAAAAATGAGGGAGGAACCAGCACCAAAAAATGTCAAAGAAGTGATACCTTACGGTTGTTCAGCTCACTTGCTTAATCTGTTAGCACATGACTTGGAAGTGGTTGGCATTTCAGAATATCATAACAAATTATTAAATACTTCAAGAACACTCGCTTTTCTTCAGCCAAGTACAAACAAGCTGGCGGAAAAGATCTCACTCTTCCTACAGATGTATGCTGGAATTCTTAGCTGACTCTATAGAGTCCTATCTGGGTAACTGGCATATTATTGTCAAAGTCTGCACTGTAAACCAAAGTGCTATTGAACCGATTATAAGTGCAAAGGTAAACAGTATCAGTTTGAAACAAAATGTTCAAGACTATCTCAAAAAACTTAATATTATATCAGTCTCATTAGATAAGTTAAAGCTTGATGACTGTACCATTGGGGAAGCAGTTGAGGCTGGGCTTCAGCTGCTCAATTTTTTCAAAATTGAAAACAATCCTAATGAGCTAAATAAATTCCTGAAACAATTTCACATTGCTGTAACTGATGTGCATCTCCTAGCCAATCTCATGGATCCACGCTATCAGGGAAGAGAATGAGTGAAGAACAATATTATTCTGCTAAGGACCATGTGGAAGTTTACCATCCAGATGCAATGCCTGACCTAATTAATACAAAGCAAAATGTTCACTCTTCAAGGAATACCTGTTTGGTCCTGCAATACTAAAAGTAATTAAACCCCTGACATGGTGGGTAGCAATGCAGAATAACATTCATCACACAATTTCAGGCCTAGAATATCAGCTGCACAGTGCAGTTACTTCATCAGCTAGGGTTTGTGCATAGCAAAGTCAGGAATAGGTTAGGGACTGATAAGGCTGCCAAACTAGTTTGTGTTTTACCACCAAGAAACCCGCTGAATAAAGACAAAGTGGCAAAGTGACGGATGTTCTTTAGCAAAAAATTTAAACCAGAACATCAAAACTGTAATAAGATATCATTCTGTAAACTTTAAACTATTAAATGCAAAGCCTTCAGTAGAAGACAGAGAAGACACTGTACTCTACTGTACAAAATGATGAATTAAAAATATGAAAACTGCAAAAATCTTCAAAACATATATTCTTAAAAAACATGATTTAAACAGTTGTTAGAAACATTGAGTTTAAAGTAATTTCAATCAATGTATATTGTTTTAAACAATTTTAAACACGCTGTTTAGAACAGTTTGTTTTAAGCTTGCCAACCCTGATTTTCATCAATGACCAAGAGAACAAATTATTTACATCAGGACATCCACTCATAATTAGAATTATATTATTACAGGAGGTACACCAAAAACAAGACATGAAGTAACAAAGCATACCATTATAAGCATCATACCAAATAGCCAGAGCCCTCAAGAAGCAAAATATACTCATCAGCTTCTCAACCATAAACAACCTAGGTCAGATTCTACCACGCTCAGACAATACACCAGATATATTTAAACAAACTGGTAAAAACTGTGAATCATTTTACATTGAACAAACTAGAAGAGGATTTGACATTAGATTTTAAGAGCTCAAGGAGGCACTTCGCTCTGCAAATAGCCTCAGCCATTGTGGGTGGGGTTAACTTCCAGTAAGTAACCAGTGGAACCTGACCCCTACAGAGCGCGTCCCCTAGGTGGTGAATACGAGGCCCCTACAGTATGTAGGGCTGGTTGAGATACCCAATACAACCCGCAGACCCACAGGTAGCCCAATTCCTGGCGGCTTTAAAATACTGGGACACCCTCTCTCCAGGGGTCATAAATATGGAGGGCCCTTGCCCTGGGTTATGGGTGAAGACCTCAATGGCATCTACGGCGGAGAAGATGGACTTCGGTTCGGTGGAGATGGAGAAAGGGGCGAACCCGTAGTCTGTACTCCAGAGGAACAACTAAAAAAGGTGTCTGTTAGGGGTGACCTAATTTGAACCTGACAGAAGGTAATAAAATGCCTTTGGGATTGACGAACCCATCGTACAAACAGCCTATGAAATGAGTGAGGGTGAATCAAGGCCTCGGAAAATGCTAGGGTGTCCCCTTGAAGTGACACGCAGTTCCTGGTACTGTGGGAGAACTGTGAGAAGTGGGCTACCAGACATCACCAGAATCAGCATCATCAATCACGTGACTTTGAATGGCAAGGTAGAAGAACTGATAGAGTATTTGGAGAAGAAAGACACAGCGATGATGGGAATGAGTGAGACAAAATGGAAGGTCAAAAAGAATTGAAGAAAGGATATAGAATATATTGGAGTGGAGGAAAGATGGCAATAAATGTTTGTGGTGTTATATTGAGAGAAGACCTAGTGTAATATGTGGACAAAAGTGACCAGATCAGTGACAGGATAATTAACGTTTGACTTGGACTTGAGAGTGGAATCAAGGATTTTATACAGGTTTATGCACACCAATCGGGGATACCGATGAATGTTTAGAAGAGTTTCTAAAAAAACTAGAAAGCTGTATTGAAGACAAAGAGGTTATAATAATGGAAGACATGAATGCACATGCTGGAACAGACACACAGGGCAAAGAAGAGATAATTGGCCCCTATAGTTATGGAAACCAAGATGGAGATGTGATGTGGTGGTAGCCAAATTAAGATTTGGTAATATAACAAAGTTATAGAAAAAAGGGAAAAATAAAGGGATGGAAGTTAAAATAGAAAGAAATAAGGGAAAAGTTTCATCTGAAGAAAGAAATTCCCATGACGTGAACAGTGTGGAAGAGGAATGGACATGTTTCAGAAATGGTTTTGTAAAGTGTACAGTAAACACCTGTGGAAGGCTACCAGGGAGGAAAAAGGAAAAGGAGACTCCTTGGTCGAACAGCAGGGTAAAGGGAAACAAATGGCTTTGAGGAAGTGGATAGGCAGAAACAGTACAGAGAATTGGCAGAAATATAAAGAAGCCAAAATGATATGCACGAAAATAGTACAAGAAGAGAAACGGAAGAACTGGGAAAGTTTCACAGAAACTTTACAGGAGGATATAAAAGGAAGTAAAAAGGTTTTGTATGGTTTGACTTACTTGACTTACTTGACTTAATTCCTGTTGTTCCTTGTGGAACATAGGGCATCAACAAAGCATCTCCATCTGATCCTGTTGCCAGCCAACCTCTTCACCTCTCTCCAGGTCTTGCCTTCTTCCATTGCCTCCATGTGTACAGATCTTCGCCATGTTTGTTTGGGCCTTCCTCTCCTCCTTTTACCCTGTGGGTTCCAATCCAGTGCCTCTCTCTCAATGGCTTCATTCCCTTTCCTCAACGTATGCCCTATCCATTTCCATTTGCGCCGCTTTATCTGTATGGCCATCTCGGTTTCACCCATCCTTCTCCATAGTTCATGATTGGAGATTACTTCCGGCCAGTAGATGTTTAAAATCTTCCTTAAACATCGGTTGACAAAGGTCTGCAACTTGGAGGTAATCACTTTAGTCACCTTCCAGGTCTCAGACCCATACAGTAGAACAGCCTTGACATTACTTCGGAAAATGCGAAGTTTGGTCCTGATAGATATTTTGTTGTTCTTCCATACCGGATAGAGCCAAACAAAGGCACCATTTGCTTTTTGTTTTGTATGGTTTGGTGAAGAATAATTTAAGAAGTAGGGAAGATACAAAATTTGTAAAAACTGAAACAGGGCAGATATTGACGCAAAGAGATGGCATACTAAAAAGATGGGAAGAATACTTCTCAGAATTGCTAAATATTAAATATAGTGAACTGGTAAATGAGAAGAAGCAAGAACAAAGAATGGGGAAAGAAGAACAAGAAAAGGAGATATTGATGTTAGAAATAGAGGAAGCCATACAAAAGATGAAGAGCGGTAAAGCAGCAGGAGTGGATGAGGTATCTACGGAAATGATAAAAGCAGCAGGACCAACAGGGCTACAGAAGCTGTATAGATTATTTAGAATAATCTGGAGGAAGAAAGAGATCCCAGAAGAGTAGGGAAAGGGTTTAATTATCCCGATATTTAAAAAAAGTGATAAAAGGAATGTAATAACTACAGAGGAATCACCCTTATTGCCCATGTAGCTAAGATCTTTGAAACAGTACTGGAAGGAAGACTGAGGTGGAAGCTAGAAGGAGAAATGGAAGAACAGTATGGTTTTAGGAAAGACAAATCAACGTTTGACCTGATCTTTACATTAAGACATACGATGGAAAAAAGATGGGAGTTTGGAAAAGATATGGTGATGACATTGATATTGAAAAAGCTTATGACAGTGTGCCCAGACAGTTGGTATGGGACATGTTGAGGAAAAAAACAAGTTAAAAGAGTGGAAATGCAAATGATAATAGCTATGTACAAAAATTATGTTAGTAGTGTGAAGACTAGAATAGGAAAAAGAAAATGGTTTAAATTTGAAACTGGTCTCCGGCAGGGAAGTGTACTATCCCCCATAGTCATGGATGAAATTCATAAGAACATTAAACAGAGTTTGAAAAGACAGGCAACAAAAGCCATGTTGTTTCCAGATGATACAGTGATATGGGGTGAGGATGAAACAGAAGTGCAAAAATAAGTAGATGTATGGAAACAAGAGATAGAAAAATTTGGATAGTAAGCACAGAGAAGAGTAAAACAATAGTGATGACAAGGGGAAGGACAAAAGGAAGGAAGGAAGGAAGGAAGGAAGGAAGGAAGGAAGGAAGGAAGGAAGGAAGGAAGGAAGGAAGATAAAACTGAATTTGAAAATTCTGGAAGTGGTTAAAAGTTTCAAGTACTTGGGAAGTGTGATCACAGAAGATGGAAAGATAACAGAGTAAATTGGGAAAAGAATACAAGCAAACAGCTTCTAGCAGAGTGTAAGGGTTATTTTGTGGAACCAAGGTATCCTGAAGAAATGTAAGAAAGTATTATATTCAACCTATTATGTACCCATACTAACTTATGCAGGTGGATCATGCACTACAACAAAATGAGAGTAGAATACAGGCAGTGGAGATGAAATTCCTAAGAGGTATCAAGGGCAAGACCAGAAAGGATAGAATTAGAAATGAAGAGATAAGGAGAAAGACAGGAATCTTCAAACATCAAGACAGGATACAAACAACAAAGCTAAAGTGGTATGGGCATATGATGAGAATGAGAGAAGAGAGAGTGCCAAAAACATGTCTTTTCAGGGAAATTAACAGGAAAGAGACCACAAGGAAGATCCTGAAAGAGATGGACAGATACAGAGTGAGAGTGCATAGAGAAGAGGGGAGAAAAACAAGAAAATGTACTTAGAAGAGTGGTGGAGAGACAGGCAGCGATGGAGGTCCTTGATTCACAACCTGACCAGGAAAGCTGGAAACTGGAAATAAAGATGTTGATGAAGGAGGCACTTTGGCTACGTAAGCATGAAAAACCAGTAATTGCTGCATATCTACACGACACACGAAATGAAGTATAAAATCATGTAAATTTGAAGCTTTTCAGTCTGTCGAACACTAATTATAAGACATAACAAACCTGCAAAAGGAAAAATAAAACTAACATTAGGACCTAAGCTCCCACAGAGTTAGAACCATGATCTTAAAACATAACCATGTTTTTATGTAGGTCTTATCAATTACGGTGAATTTAATCTCTACTTCGTATAAACCAAAGTCCTCCATCCTGTCTGTCTGTGAGGGCCAATCTCAAGAGCCACTGGATAGATTTTGATGCGGTTTTCACCATTGTATTAAGCATTTCCCAAGAAAGGTTTATGTACAGAAACATTTATCTATGACCAAAGGCAGCTGAGCAGTAACGATTTCAGTAAACCCAGTCAAAGAAAAAAACAACCATTTGTGCGTCCATTTAGCTTACACTGGATAAACCATTAAAGATACATCTATACTATGAGGGTAAAAATTGTTCAGCATAAAAAGTTATACAAAAAAGCTGGCAACAGCATGTACCTATCTTTAACACATAACCCAATGTAGGTGTTTTTATGTTACAGTAACGATTTAAATTAAGCAAGTTGCAGAATAAACAGTCGTCTGTGCGCCTTTCCTGGCTTTGCTCGCTAAACCATTACAGATACATTTATACTATGACGGCAAGAACAGTTCAGTATAATAAATTCTACAATAGCACATATCCATTAACACATAACCCACCATAACTGATTTTATGTTATATAGTTTGCAGAAAACAAGTCCAATTTTAAAACAAAATTATTAATTAATTAGTTAATCCTTATCAAAATGGTGTTTATTCCTATCAAGTAACTAATGTAGATTAAAATGTATTTTACAGAATGTTATTTTCATCTAGGCCTATACTTTCAGAGATATTTTCATGCAATTTCCATTCTACAATATGGAAATGTAAATGACCAGATTCAGAGCAACTGAGCAAATTGCGAGCCAGGGCACGAGCTATCAATGACTTTGGCTAGCATTCATTGATTTCATGGCAGTCCAAATACACAACAACAGTATGTCCTGAAGCCTTATGTACTGCTGAATGGTTGGCTATCACTCACCACACACAGAGAGAGGATCCAAATGAAAGAGTGGTAATTCCTAAGAGAGATCCTTGGCCCACAACAAAATTCTGAGGTTGAATGTTGCCTGAAGTCAAATGCAGAGCTGTACTCATATTTTGAAAAGCTCTCAGTTGTTATATGGAAGCACTGTCCTTTTTACGAAGGCTATGCTGAAAGTTTTTAGCAGAAACCATAATTCTGAGGACAATGGGGTTCATTTGAAAGAGTGATGTTTCTCGACGTTGGAACATGCGTGCGCAATCCCTTCCAGTGGTGGTTCCTCCACAGCGCGGGAAGTAAGCACAGGCAGTACTGAGTCAGACACTGTGCAAGATAGATCTGTTGCACCGAGATTTTTGTGCAATGAATTTTTTATTATTATAAAAAGAATTTAAGTGCCAAAGAATACTGTTCTTTGCTGCATGTTTTTGATGAGGCTTCCCCTTCTAGGGCCACAGGTGGAATTGGTTTCGCACGTTTTCAAGGGGTCGGCAGTCAATTGAAGATGAACCCCATCCCGGTCACCCAGCAACAGCTGTGACTCAGGAAAACATTGATGCTGTGAGGAAAATGATCAAAGAAGATCCACATCTTACATTTTGTAACATTGCAGGGACCCGAAATATTGGGTCAACAGCAGTGCAGACCATCGTTCACAATTATTTAGGCCTTACCAAGAGATGTGCCCATTGGGTGTCACATTCTCTGACAGAAAGCCAAAAGGAGGCGAGAGTGGACTGGTGTCGTTTCATGCTAGAAAAATTCAATGGAGGGCAGTCCCAAGACACTGTCACAGGTGATGAATCATGGGTCTACCATTATGACCCTGAAATGAAGAGACAGTCTTCTGTGTGGTGCTTTCGTCGAGAAGAACATCCACAAAAGTTCGAGAAAGTTGGAGCTCTGGAAAGAAGATGGTGGCAACTTTTTTTTTTTTTTAATCCAAATGGGGTATCTCACTTCTAAGACCTTGGGCACATGTCGTACAATAAATGAAAGCATGAGAGTTGTTACTGGTACAGTGAGGTCCACTCCTACTCAGTGGCTGCCTGTTTTAGCAAACATTGCTCCTCCAGATCTGAGGAGAAAAGCAACGAAAGTACAGTTGCTCAAGAAGACCTTTACACACAGGAACTCACTTTTGTTCAATGCCTTTCGAGATCCACCTGTGGTGAAGTTAAAATCCAGGAATCCACTCTGGACTGATCTACACTCCTATGAAAAATTCAGTGTAACAGGTTTCGATCTTCCCCAACATGAGTGGTCAAAACTCATTTTTGCTAGGGGCTTTACGTCGCACCGACACAGATAGGTCTTATGGCGACGATGGGATAGGAAAGGCCTAGGAGTTGGAAGGAAGCGGCCGTGGCCTTAATTAAGGTACAGCTCCAGCATTTGCCTGGTGTGAAAATGGGAAACCACGGAAAACCATTTTCAGGGCTGCCGATAGTGGGATTCGAACCTACTATCTCCCGGATGCAAGCTCACAGCCGCGCGCCTCTACACGCACGGCCAACTCGCCCGGTGGTCAAAACTCAACCGTTTCAGAACAGGCCACGGCAGGTGCCGATATATGATGAAAAAGAGGGGATATTGTGAAAGTGTTGGCGTGTGAGTGTGGTGCTGAGAAGCAGACATTGCTTCATGTTGTTGAGAGCTGAATGATCGTCTTCCCAAAGTCCTCGCCACATGGAGGTCACAGCACCCGAAGTCCAAGAGTGGGCACTTTCTGCTGCATTACAATAGATCTGCGCACAGGGCTGCCAGAACAATGGACTTTTTGGAAAAGGAAAAAGCGCAAGTGTTACCTCATCCCTCCTATTCACCTGACCTGGCCCCATGTGACTTATTTCTGTTCCCTAAGACGAAGGAAAAATTTTTTGGGCAGCAGTTTTCGTCAGATGAAGAAGCCACTGCAGCATACGAGAGTGCACTAAGTGACATCCAGAAAGAAGCTTGGAATGAGATGTTTTCTAAGTGGTTTCAGAGAATGGAAAAATGAATAGATGATTACGGAGAGTATTTTGAAAAGTTGTAATTGTAGTTTTGTAAATAACATTTTTTTCTTACCCTCTGCTAAAAACTTTCAGAATAGCTCTCGTATGGTCACCTTCTTGAATGCATAAAACTAGAATATCTTGAAGAATTCTTAATCTTCTTATGACTTGGAAATGTACCACACTATGGGTAACTGCAGTGAAGGAGCATTTACTGGTGTCTCAGAGACACTGGTCCCAAGAATTAAGTAAGGTCAGGACCTGGGTAAATCAGTTAAAAGATCTTCCAGAAAAAGTGAGAAGACGACTTGGTCTGAAGATCGAAGAACTGCTTTCTGAAAATCCAGAAAGGCTACTCATTAACCGTGGTCCTTAGAGGTCGAAATGATATTGTACCGGGAGGTACAACCCAACGCCGTGCATTTAAATGTTGCATCTAAAAGAACTCCTCCTTGTTTTCTCACTAAAGTTGTTAATTTTGTTTTTTTTCAAGAAATATAGCCTTTGTTAAAGTTTTAAATCAATTCGTAACAATTGTAGTTAGACCCATTCACCCCGGCACCTTCTTTCACCTCTGCGTTCCACGGGTAACCCCATAACAAGTGGTGGCAGAGCGTGGTTGAATGGGTCTCAATTAAGCCCCTTCTGACGGCTAAATATAGAATCCGTTTTGAACTAAGTATTTTCTCAGTCGTTGGAATTTTTTTCTCCAAATTTATAAATTTCTGTCATCATGTCCGGCCCTCGCAAAGTCCTCCATCCCGGCTACTTGCACAAGGAGGAATTAATTTACGAATTATCTATTAGAAATGTTCAATCTGGAGGCATGGTTGCGGCAGATACAACCAAACTGGAAGAGTCATTAGAGTTACCAATTTGTATCCCAACCTTGGGAGAGAAGAAAACTGATGAGGTTCTCTCCACTAGCACTGACAACACTACTGAGCTAGCATCCGTAGTTAGTCTTTTTGAAGTACGTGATCCTTCTGCTAACCAACTTAAGAGAGTGCAGGCAAGAATGTTCCACTTCTATAACAGGGTGAGCAATCTATTGTCTCTAATATTAAAGGAAAATCATGCTAAGGAGGCGAGTAATTTAATTGATCATCTATCAAAAATGTCCAGTAAAGTTAGTCAATTGTTAACTGGGGCAGCTACCCCCACAACCGACCAAGCCACTGTTGTAAACATCGTAAGTGAGGAAGATTCTTCCAAGGGTGTAGAGAGTAGAAAATCTGTATCAACGCTACACACTTCTGCCCCATCAGGAAATGAGCCTGATCGTCGTCCCTCAATTCCACCCTTCTTTTTAAATAATGCTGTCTTCGAAGCTTCTTCACCCCCTAGGCCGTTACCTACTATGTCAGCCGGGTTCAGTAGTTTGCCTCATCATTTGGCGATGTTGCTTAGGGGAATTTCTAAGTTTTCCATTAATTCTACTATTGATTTAATTTCATTTTTAAGATTTTTAGTTGAATTTCAAGATCACGCTCTGGTGTTTTCTCTTTCCCCTTCTCAAATTCTTTAAATTATTTACCCTTACTCCATAGGCGTCCTCTCGGACAAAATAGTCAGAGCCATAGCTGAACAATCCTCTATAGACGACTTCCATGCACACCTCCTAGCGAATTTCATTCCGGCTCGAGCTATGTCATCATTAATTCAAAGGTACTATTACAGAGTACAGCGACTGGATGAAAATCTTGCCAACTTCATCCAGGACATTAAGTTTTAAACAAGGGTATTTGCTCTTCATTTCCCAGAAGATCAAATTGTTCAGACCATTGTGGAAGGCATCTCCCCATCCTATAGGTCATATCTGTGTTTTGCGTCGCGTCCTCAAACCTTTGCTGAATTAGAGGCTATGGCGGTCTCAGCCGAAGGAGTTAGGTATGCTGACACCTTACGAGTCGCTAAGGAGCCCCCCCAGTCTTCAAGTAACTTTCGGCCTCAACCTCGCCGAACCTTCACCACCCGCAAATGCTATGCTTGTGGGTCAGCAGATCATCTCTGTAACAAGTGCCCAGTAATAAAATTGAGTGGGACAAAGAATGGAGCAGGGTCATCACAAGGATGTTTCAAGTGTGGCTCATTTAATCACCTCGCCAAGAACTGCCCTAAAGCCAATAGCACCCCCTCCTGTTCAACTTCTGGTGCAACCTCCACCAACTCAAATAATAAGAAATGACTAGTATCTCCGGCTGAGTCAGTGTGTTCATCTTTTCAAGGCTCAGCCCCTATTAAACCGTCCAAAAGCTCAGGCTCGGAACAAGGTAGAAGTTCTTCTAACTCCGCACTTGAATGCCCCAAAGAATGCCTTAGGATTGCGGCGGAGACCCCCGCACTGGTACCTTTTCTGAAAGTGGAATTGAATAGTGAGCCCATTACAGCTCTATTAGACTCTGGGAGTGTTTGTTCGATTATTTCGGCTGATTGGTATTCTAAATTAAAGTCTGTTTGTAAATTTTCTGATTATTGTTCGTCTTCGGTTCAATGTGTTTCAGCTAACTCTTCTCCCTTAGAACTTTTAGGGTTTATCTTCGCCAAAATTCGTATTTATAAATTCACCTGGAAAGTTAAATTGTTTGTGGCTAAGAACTTGTCTTGCCCGGTAATATTGGGAGCAGATTTCATGTCTTCTACTGGTCTAGTGTTAGACATTCAGAGCAGGTCGTGCACCTTCAAATTTGCCAAATATTGTAAAATTCCCTTGCTTAAATGTAATTCTGCATCATGTTCATCTGTTTCGCCTACCCAGGATGAGATGTTGTTAGACCTTAGACATCTACCTGAGGAGCAGGCTGATAGTATTCGTAAGTTGTGTCAGTCGTTTCCTGATGTCTTTTCTGATACTCTTGGTGTTACTGGCCTTATTGACCTTATTGAATACAAGGTTGAGGTTACGGATTCGATCCCCATTAGGTTTCCACCTTATAGGCTATCTCCTCCTAAAATGAAGGCCCTCAAGGAGATCATCGATCAGATGTTAAAGGATGGTATTATTAATTTAATTTAATTTCGCACAATGTGCATAATTAAAGGACGGTATTATTCGACCCTCTAAGTCGGCGTATTCATCGCCTATTTTCCTGGTTTCAAAACCCCACGGTGGCTTCAGGCCTGTGATTGACTATAGGGCTTTAAATCGGAAGGGGGTGTTACAATCTGTGCCTCTTCCAGACCTTCACTCTTGTTTTTCATGGTTTCAGAAAGCTAAGTTCTTCACCATCTTAGACCCTTAATCAGGCGTATAATCAGATTCCTCTAGCCGAGGAATCAAAACATCTAACAGCTTTTGCCACAGATTGGAACTTGTATGAGTACAACCACGTGCCTTTCGGGTTCCCCACGGGGGCAGCTGTGCTAACTAGACCGATAGATAGGGTCTTCTCCGACATCAAATTCGAGTACTTATACCATTATCTTGATGATGTCGTCGTATTTTCTGAGACCTTTGAAGAACTTCTAGATCATCTGAAAGAGGTCCTTAATCGCCTTCGTAAGGCAGGGTTAACTGTGAAGTTGTCTAAGGTAGCTTTTGCTAAGTCTTCCATGTCATTTCTAGGCCATATTGTGTCGCCCAATGGTGTTTCTATTGATCATTCCAGAACACAGGCCATCCGTGATTTCAAACCTCCTAAGGACATCAAAGGTATTGCCAGGTTCATAGGCATGGT
Source organism: Anabrus simplex (assembly GCF_040414725.1). Taxonomy (NCBI): domain Eukaryota; kingdom Metazoa; phylum Arthropoda; class Insecta; order Orthoptera; family Tettigoniidae; genus Anabrus; species Anabrus simplex. The sequence goes on from NC_090269.1 coordinate 293,455,355, forward strand.
GAATTTCTTCAGGAAATTTATTCCTAACTTCGCTAACAGAGCGGCGCCCTTGAACTTACTCCGTAGGAAAGGCGTCAAATTCGAGTGGGGGCCGTCCCAACAAGCTGCTTTTGAAGACTTGAAATTAGCTTTTTGCAACGCCCCCGTCCATGCTATGCCTGATTTCTCGAAGAAATTCATCGTTCAAACCGACGCCTTGTCGTCGGCGGTGGCTGCCGTGCTTCTTCAAGAAACTGAACTCGGAATGCGACCCATCGCCTATGCATCTAGGACACTGTCGGCTCAAGAAGCCAAGTATTCCATCTACGAACTTGAGGGTTTGGCAGTCTTATTTGCATTAGAGAAGTTCCGCCTCTATCTGGAACATGTTAAGTTCGACCTGGAAACTGATAACCAAGCCTTAAGTTGGGTCTTAGCTAGGCCGCGTCGTACTGGTCATATAGCCGGTTGGGCCATCAGGATTTCTGCCTTCCAGTTTGACGTTAGGCATATAAGAGGATCTGAAAATGTTGTGGCGGATGGACTAATGATGGCTAATGATGTGGAGACCTCCGAATTGGAAGATAGTTTGTCTCTTCCCACGCCCAATCCTTCAGGCATTAATGCCATTCTAACTGATGCCCCATGTTGTTCAGGGATATTGAAAAATATCAACGTGAAGATCCCGTGTTGGCCCCTATTATGGAAACCCTTACTTCTGGGGAACATGTTGTCCCTTATGTGTTGAGGAATGGGGTTTTAGGTTGCCCATCGAGGCATGATCAAAAGATGAAAGTTATGGTTCCAGCTGTCCTTGTACCTATGATCTTCAAGTACTACCATGAGACCCCATTAGGGGGGCATTTAGGCATCTTCAAAACTCGAAAAAAGATCCGAGAGATGTTTATTTGGAAAGGTATGGACGGTGAAATTCGAGAATTAGTAAAAGCTTGTAAATCTTGTTGGCTTAGTAAGCCCACCTTGTCCACTAAACTAGGTCTATTATCTTCTCATCAAGCGTCGCACCCCATGGAACGCCTCTGTATCGACTACGTAGTACCCTTCCCCCAATCAAAGGGGAATGCCAACAAATTTATCCTCTTGTGTGTAGATGGTTTCACAAGATTTTCCTAGTTATTTCCGACTAAGCTGGCTACCGCTCAGTCCACTATTTCTTGTTTAAATACCATCTTTGCTTCTTTTGGTCCGTGTCAATACATAGTTTCTGATAATGCTAAGGCATTTACATCCAACCTCTTCCGTAAATTCTGTTCTGACCTGTCTATATCACACGTAACTACATCAACATATTATACTCAAGCATCTCTGGCTGAGTGGGTCAATCGTAATCTGAGATCGGCTCTCACTGCATATCATCATGAAGATCATTCCAGATGAGATACGTCCCTGCATTGGTTAGCCTTTGATTTGAATTCGGCAGTTCATGAATCTCATAAGTTCACTCCAGCTTCTTTGATGTTGAAATTTGTGTCTAACACGCCACTCTCTAACCTTCGGTCTCTTAATGATATTCTACCAGAGACAATAGATCCCGATAATATTAGAGGTCTATGGAAGAAAGCTAAGGCCAATCTTAAGGTTTCTCACGAAAAGGTTAGGGAAAGATATGATCGTGGACGGAGGCCCACCAACTTAAAAGTAGGAGATCAAGTCATGGTAAGAAACTTTGTTCCTGCGGGCAAGCTTGCCCCCAGATTTCATGGGCCGTGCATCATATTGGATTTTTTTGACACCGGTTACCTTATTAGTGAGCAATCCAGCAACAGAGAAGATCCTTAGAGTCCACCTCTCTCAAGCGAAGCCTGTATGGTTGAGGTGCCTTTTTTGCCATTAAAATTTTAGCAGCAGTTTGAAGGTTATATTTTTTGGGAGGCCTTCTGCCCCAAATTATTGAATTTTGTTATCTATATAAACTGTATGTACGATCTTCCCCTCTGGGTTTCCTGCTGTCAATTCCCTTGTGGCTATTACCAAGCCCCCACCTCCTGCATATCCACACCATTGGCATAAAAGCCTTTCACGACGACCGGCCCTCGGCATCACCAACAAAGATCGTACCCTCTAATCTCAAATCACTTACAACATCTTTCTGTCGCCGAGATCTTACTGTTTCAGTGCCCCACGCAGTCGTTCGCTGCCGTACGACCACTGACGTGGGGTACGGGCCCACTCCACTCCCGTGAAGTCTGCTTTGGTACAGCGCGCCGGAGTCCATCTCCCGGCAAGGGCTGAAGTGCGGCGCCCCTTCCGCCAATTCATCTGGGGACTGGAGACATACTTCTAATCTGCGGCGTCTTTCACCACGACTACCCCTCTCATAGTAGTGGGAGAGGTGTATCTGAGGGTGCTCGAGGGGTCCGGGCGTCCTCAACTGGACATCGGCAGCAGCGGCAGGACTTGCCGTCAAAAATATTCACATGTATTTTACCTTCTATGACTACAAGGACACTCTAAGACCGGAGTTTTAACTAGTTTCTACCCATTAACAAAAAAACTTAGAAAATTTTCTTCAAAGTGAAATAGTAATTTCTTCAGAATTCTTCTGTGTCACCCCTTGGAAGGACATTTGGGGGGGGGAGGTCTGTACTGGGAGGTACAACCCAACACCGAGCATTTAAATGTTGCGCCTAAAAGAACTCCTCTACTGGAGAAACCGTGAAATTGAAACTGGACTAACTTATAAATTTACTCAGAAGATGTCACCACAGTAATTTGACGTAATTTTGTTATTGTGAAGTTTCCTGTACTGTGTGAATTTCTACTTGTTTTGTTAGCCATTCACCAAAAAGTTTCGACAGTCTTCCATAGATGTCACCGCAGAAAAACTATGATCTTGCACCCTGGTGCAAAGTAGAAGAACTTTTGATTTGAAGAAGTTTTGTATTCATAAGTTTTTTTAACTAATTGATGTGCCTTTATTTTTGGGTTGGCAATATTGATCTTTTCCTTCCGCCAGTTTTGAATTCAGCCAATCAAGAATTTCTGTAATTAATTTTCCTCCTAAAACCCCCTCTTCTTCGATTTTGAGTGTAACCTTTAAAGCAACCAATAAAATGAGAGGGTGTGGCTGGTTTATTCGTGAAAGGTCTCGAACTTTCCCCGAGGGTTTATAAACTGCGGATTTTCAGGTCTCTTGGCCATCTGATCATCTAAGTGTGTGTGTCAAGCAGGAGGCGGGAGGCACCTCTTTCATCAGGCAGCAGTTCTTCAGCAAGGTAATAGCCATGTAACATCTTACTTTTTTTGCTAGCTCCGTAGTTTAACACGAGGGAAAGGTTCAAAACTTTAACTATGTAACCAACTTCTCTAAAATGTAAATCTCCTTTCGTCTCATGTAAAAATTTCATAAATCTTTAACTGTAAATCGGGGATAGAGAGCAATGTACCCTCTCGAGCTCCCCTTCATTTTGGTTTGAGGTGACTACGTTTTGTATCTGGTTTTCTTCCCTTCCGTAATGTTTTAATTCTTATACGAGTCACCTCCATAGTTTGGGAATAGCCCCTGTTTCATTGGCCTAATGCCCCTTAGGTTTTCAGAATTCATATCCAGGAGTGCAAGTAAACGCCTCCATTCAATTTGTGTTTCGGGCCATTTACTTAACCTGTTCTTTTTCGCAACGGCCCAATAGGTTGGGTACTAGATACCCCAGTTTCAAATTTTGTAAGTTGTGCCTTGGTGGCAGGTGATGGTAATTTTCTGATATTGCCTTCAATAGGCTTGGAAAACTGAGAGCACATCAGCTCCTTTCAAGTGTTGTAAAAGTGCCTCTGGGAGGCCTGGTATTGTCGTTTTAGGAGCAAGTGCTCCAGATATCAGGGGATTTCTGACCGTGTGTAAATTTGTGAGCTTTGTAAATTTGAGCTAGGAGCTCAAGAAATGTAAAGCTAGGGGCTTTAAGCCCAAGAATGTTTAAGTTCCAAAATTTTGGATTTTTTAAGTCTTGTTTCTAAATTGCCATGTCCTTGTTTTCTCACTAAAGTTGTTAATTTTGTTGTTTTTCAAGAAATATAACCTTTGTTAAAGTTTTAAATCAATTCGTGACAATTGTAGTTAGACCCATTCAACCCGGCACCTTCTTTCACCTCTGCGTTCCACAGGTAACCCCGTAACAGATATGTTAAAAAATATTTATAATAACGATGATAATAGGCAGATAAACAATAACTCCGAAACTAACCCTACTACATAATTTCGATCTAAGTACAACAAAATTTGACCATTCATTCATGGATTCATACTTCAGTCATCAAACAACCATTCATTCATGCATTATAGGGTCAACTGAAGCAAATATGGGACAGCAAAATTTTGGGGTAAAAGCAAGACATCATCACAGCTCCTGACTCATAGCTCCTTACGAATAAATTATCTGTAAGCTTCATTAGTGGCAATAGATTATTTTGAGTTCATTGAATGGCAGGCATTTACTACATGACCAAAAATAACCATGGTATGAGCAGCAAAATTAATGAAAAACTAACACTAATTTTCAGCATTAAAACATTGCTTTCTGGTTAGAAATATTTGTAGTTTTAGATAAAACTGTTGTAGATACAACTAATTTCTGTAATCCAAATTTAAAGAGAGCATAGCAGAAATTGGCTCTAAAGCCATGTATTTGTAGGATCAATATTAAGTAAAAAAACTCTTCTTTTCATATTCGAGGCAATTGTGGGACATTTTTGGGGGCAATTCCGGGACCTTCATAGGGTAAAGTCAGGTTTTGTTTAGGTGAAATTTGAGGTAGAAGAGAGCAGAAAATCTATAAATGCAGGTATACATGTGTTACATACATACATTATCATTATAGACTGTTATGCCAGTCAGCGTTCAGACTGCAAGCCTCTGACAATTTACTAAACGTCGCCACAATCCTCGATTTGCAACTAGTGTTGTGGCCTCATTTGGTTCTATACCTCTTATCTTTAAATCATTAGAAACCGAGTCTAACCATCATCGTCTTTGTCTCCCTCTACTTCTCTTGCCCTCCATAGCAGAGTCCATTATTCTCCTAGGTAACCTATTCTCCTCCATTCGCCTCACATGACCCCACCACCGAAGCCGGTTTATGCGTACAGCTTCATCCATCGAGTTCATTCCTAAATTAGCTTTTATCTCCTCATTCCGAGTACCCTCCTGCCATTGTTCCAATCTGTTTGTACCAGCAATCATTCTTGCTACTTTCATGTCTGTTACTTCTAACTTATGAATATCCTGAGTCCACCCAGCTTTCGCTCCCGTAAAGCAAAGTTGGTCTGAAAACAGACCGATGTAAAAATAGTTTCGCCTGGGAGCTGACCTCCTTCTTACAGAATACTGTTGATCGCAACTGCGAGCTCACTGCATTAGCTTTACAACACCTTGATTCAATCTCACTTAGGCCTACTATATTATCATAATGGGAGAACACACAACCTAAATACTTGAAATTATTGACCTGTTCCAGCTGTGTATCACCAATCCGACATTCAATTCTGTTGAATTTTTTACCCACTGACATCAATTTAGTCTTCGAGAGGCTAATTTTCATAACATACTCATTGCACCTATTTTCAAGTTCCAAGATATTAGACTGCAGGCTTTCGGCACAGTCTGCCATTAAGACAAAGTTGTCATCATAGGCCAAACTGCTTACTATATTTCCACCTAACTGAATCCCTCCCTGCCATTTTATACCTTTCAGGAGATGATCCATGTAAACTACGAACAGCAAAGGTGAAAGATTACAGCCTTGTCTAACCCCTGTAAGTACCCTGAACCAAGAACTCATTCTACCATCAATTCTCACTGAAGCCCAACTATCAATGCCTTTAATTGATTTGAATGATCTATCTTTAATTCCATAGTCCCCCAGTATAGTGAACATCTTTTCCCTCGGTACCCTGTCATATGCTTTCTCTAGATCTACGAAACAAACACAACTGCCTATTCCTCTCGTAGCTTATAGATAGGTGCAATTACTGCTTTTGTCCAATCTGAGGGTACCTTACCAACACTCCGTGCTAATTTTACTACTCTATGAAGCCATTTCATCCCTGCCTTCCCACTATACTTCACCATTTCAGGTCTAATTTCATCTATTCCTGCTGCCTTATAACAATGGAGTTTATTTACCATCTTTTCCACTTCCTCAAGCATAATTTCACCAACATCATTTTCCTCCTCCCCATGAGCTTGGCTGTTCACACCACCACCAGGATGATTTCCTTTTATATTAAGAAGATGTTCAAAATATTCCCTCCACCCTGCCAGTGATTCCCTGGGATCTTTATGAGTTCACCTGAATTACTCAAAACACTGTTCATTTCCTTTTTCCCTCCCTTCCTAAGATTCTTTATTACTGTCCAGAAAGGTTTCCCTGCTGCTTGACCTAGCCTTTCCAGGTTATTACCAAAATCTTCCCATGACTTCTTTTTGGATTCAACAACTATTTCTTTCTCTCTGTTTCTTGCATCTACGTACAAATCCCTGTCTGCCTCGGCCCTTGTTTGGAGCCATTTCTGATAAGCCTTCTTTTTACGTTTACAGGCTGCTCTCACTTCATCATTCCACCAAGATGTTCGCCTTTTCCCGTCTTTACACACAGTTATTCCTAGGCATTCCCTTGCTGTTTCTACTACAGCATTCCTGTATGCCATCCATTCACTTTCTATATCCTGAACCTGCTTACTGTCTACTGTTCGAAACCTCTCACTAATCATATCCATGTACTTCTGTCTAATTTCCTCCTCCTGGAGATTTTCTACCCTATTCGTTTGCAGACAGATTTCACTTTCTCTACCCTAGGCCTAGAGATAGTTCACTACAGATCAGATAGTGGTCTGTATCATCAAAAAATCCACGACAAACTCGTACATTCCTAACAGATTTCCTAAATTCAAAGTCTGTTAAGATATAGTCTATTATGGATCTGGTACCCCTAGTCTCCCTGTGTAGTGGTGGCCTTATGCTTGAAGAATGTATTCGTAACAGCTAAACCCATACTAGCACAGAAGTCCAGCAAACGCTTCCCATTCCCATTAGCTTCCATATCTTCCCCGCATTTACCAATCACCCTTTCGTATCCTTCAGTTCTATTCCCAACTCTCACATTGAAATCGCCCATTAGCACTATTCTATCCTTGCTGTTGACCCTGACCACGATGTCACTCAATGTTTCATAAAACTTGTCAACTTCATCCTCATCTGCACCCTCACACGGTGAATACACGGACACAATGCTTGTCCTAATTCCTCCAACTGACAAATCTACCCACATCATTCACTCATTTACGTGCCTAACAGAAACTATGTTGCGTGCAATGGTATTCCTGATAAAGAGCCCTACCCCAGACTCTACCATTCCCTTTCTAACACCCGTCAAGTACACTTTATAATCTCCTATCTCTTCCTCATTACCCGAATATCACTTACTCCTAGCACATCAAGATGCATCCTCTTTGCTGACTCAGCCAGTTCTACCTTCTTTCTTCCATAAGCCCCATTAATATAGCTCCCCACCGAATTCCATTTCGTTCGCCATGTTGTTTCCAAGGAGTCCCTTGTCTGTCAAATGGGAGTGGGACTCCATTACTCCCATAGGTCCGAGGCTTGCTTAAAATGTTCCGAGCTCGGTAAATTCATGAAGCAGGATGCTACCCTACTTGCACATAGTCCAAGTGAGGATCTCTTCTCTAACGGGTTATGGACCACCGGTGAATTGTATAGTCCTAGCCGCCTGACCACAAGGAGGGCCATGACTCAGAATATGTCCGAGATGCCTATTCCCATTCCATAGCAACTGGTATCCCGACTCTCAGGACCACTTACTAGGCCACTCAGCCATTGCCCATGGTTCACGAACTAGGACGTGACTACATTAACCCACAAACATGAACCATATTGTATGTTGGGTATTCAGCCCGAAGGCTGGTTTGATCCTCTGCAGCTCCGCCAACAGCTGTAATAAATAGCCTAGGCGTCACTGAAGAGGCGTACTAGGGAAATGAGGAGTGAGGTAGTTTCCCGTGTGTTGTGCATGTGTTGTGTTTGAATATTCAGGCCAGATGAAGATGATATGACATTAATTAGTCATGTGAATATTAAGAAACTGCCACAACCTAAATTTGTGTGTACTGGGGATTGTATCTGTTATAAATTAACAGAGGCAATAGATGTGTATTTGAGTCATCAGTCCATAGACTGGTTTGATGCAGCTCTCCATGCCACCCTATCCTGTGCTAACCTTTTCATTTCTACGTAACTATTGCATCCTACATCTGCTCTAATCTGCTTGTCATATTCATACCTTGGTCTACCCCTACCGTTCTTACCACCTACACTTCTTTCAAAAACCAACTGAACAAGTCCTGGGTGTCTTAAGATGTGTCCTATCATTCTAACTCATCTTCTCGTCAAATTTAGCCAAATTGATCTCCTCTCACCAATTCGATTCAGTATCTCTTCATTCGTGATTCGATCTATCCATCTCACCTTCAGCATTCTTCTGTAACACCACATTTCAAAAGCTCCTATTCTCTTTCTTTCTGAGCCAGTTATCATCCATGTTTCACTTCCATACAATGCCACGCTCCACATGAAAGTCTTCAAAAACATCTTTCTAATTCCGATATCAACGTTTGAAGTGAGCAAATTTATTTTCTTAAGAAAGCTCTTCCTTGCTTGTGCTAGTCTGCATTTTATGTCCTCCTTACTTCTGCCATCGTTTGTTATTTTACTACCCAAGTAACAATATTCATCTACTTCCTTTAAGACTTCATTTCCTAATCTAATATTTCCTGCATCACCTGCCTTCGTTCGACTGCACTCCATTACTTTTGTTTTGGACGTATTTATTTTCATCTTGTACTCCTTACCCAAGACTTCATCCATACCATTCAGCAACTTCTCGAGATCTTCTGCAGTCTCAGATAAAATAACGATATCATCGGCAAATCTCAAGGTTTTGATTTCTTCTCCTTGGACTGTGATTCCCTTTCCAAATTTCTCTTTGATTTCCTTTACTGCCTGTTCTATGTAAACATTGAAAAGGAGAGGGGACAAACTGCAGCCTTGCCTCACTCCTTTCTGGATTGCTGCTTCTTTTTCAAAGCCCTCGATTCTTATCACTGCAGACTGATATTTATACAGGTTGTAGATAATTCTTCGTTCTCGGTATCTGATCCCTATCATCTTCAGAATCATAAATAGCTTGGTCCAATCAACAATATCGAATGCCTTTTCTAGATCTACGAATGCCATGTACGTGGGCTTGTCCTTCTTGATTCGATCCTCTAAGATCAGACGTAAAGACAGGATTGCTTCACGTGTTCCTACATTTCTTCTGAAGCCAAATTGATCTTCTCCCAACTCAGCTTCAACTTGTTTTTCCATTCTTCTGTAAATAATACGTGTTAAAATTTTGCAGGCATGAGATACTAAACTAATGCTGCGGTAGTTTTCACACCTGTCAGCACCGGCTTTCTTGGGAATAGGTATAACAACATTCTTCCGAAAATCGGATAGGACTTCTCCTGTCTCATACATCTTGCACACTAAATGAAATAACCTTGCCATGCTGGTTTCTCCTACGGCAGTCAGTAATTCAGAGGGAATGTCATCAATTCCAGGTGCCTTGTTCCTATTGGTCACTCACAGCTCTGTCAAACTCTGACCTCAAAATTGGATCTCCCATTTCATCAGCATCAACAGCCTCTTCATGTTCCAGAACCAAATTATCTACATCTTTACCTTGATACATCTGTTGGATATGCTCCTGCCATCTTTCTGCTTTGTCTTCTTTCCCCAGAAGTGGTTTTCCATCTGAGCTCTTAATATTCATACACCTAGATTTCCTTTCTCCAAAGGTTTCCTTGATTTTCCTGTATGTAGCATCTACCTTTCCCAGGATCATACAGCCTTCGACATCCTTGCATTTCTCCTTCAGCCATTCTTCCTTAGCTACCTTGCACTTTCCACTTCATTCTTTAATCGCCTGTATTCTTTTCTGCCCTCTTCATTTCTAGCATTCTTGTATTTTCGTCGTTCATCAATCAGGTCTAGTATCTCCTGAGTTATCCACTGATTCTTAGTTGATCTTTTCTTCCTTCCTAACATTTCTTCAGCAGCCCTACTGACTTCATTTTTCATGACTCTCCACTCTTCCTCTATAGTGTTTCCTTCAGCCTTTTCATTTAGTCCTTGTGCAACATGTTCCTTGAAACAATCCCTCACACTCTTTTCTTTCAACTTGTCTAGATCCCATCTTTTTGCATTCTTTCCTTTCTTCAATTTCTTCAGATGGCATTTCATGACCAACAAGTTGTGGTCAGAGTCCACGTCTGCTCCTGGGAAAGTTTTGCAATCCAACACCTGGTTTCTGAATCTCTGCCTAACCATAAGGAAGTCTATTTGATACCCTCCAGTGTCTCCAGGTCTCGTCCACGTATACAGCCGTCGTTTGTGGTGTTTGAACCAAGTATTGGCAAGGACTAAATTATGATCAGTGCAGAATTCAACCAACCGACTTCCTCTTTCGTTCCTTTGTCCCAATCCAAATTCTCCTACTGTACTACCTTCTCTTCCTTGGCCTACCACTGCATTCCAGTCTCCCATCTCAATTAGATTCTCGACACCTTTTACATATTGTATTAAATCTTCTATCTCCTCATATATTCTTTCATTTCTTCATCATCCGCTGAACTAGTAGGCATATAGACCTGCACTATTGTGGTGGGCATTGGTTTGGTGTCTATCTTGACGACAATAATTCTTTCACTATGCTGGTTGTAGTAGCTTACCCGCTGCCCTATTTTCTTATTCATTATTAAACCAACTCCTGCATTTCCTCTGTTTGATTTTGTGTTGATAATTCGGTAGTCACCTGACCAAAAATCTTGTTCTTCCTGCCAACGTAGTTCACTTATGCCAACTACATCTAACTTTAGCCTATCCATCTCCCTTTTCAGATTCTCTAACCTACCACAATGATTCAAACTTCTAACATTCCACACTCCGACTCGCAGAATGTCAGTATCCATCTTCCTGATGATCGCCCCCTCTCGTGTAGTCCCCACCCGGAGATCCGAATGGGGGACTAGTTTACCTCCGGAATATTTTACCCGGGAGGAAGCCATCATCAGTACATCATTCGTACAGAGAGAGCTGCATGTCCTCGGGAGTTAGTTACGGCTGTAGTTTCCCGTTGCTTTCAGCCGTGTAGCAGTATCAACACAGCTAAGCCACGTTGAGTATTATTACAAGGCCGTATCAGTCAATCATCCAGACTGCCGCCCTTGCAACTACCGAAAGGCTGCTACCCCCCTTTCGATGAACCATTCGTTAGTCTGGTCTCTCAACAGATACCCATCCGATATGGTTGCACCTGCGGCTTGGCTATCTGCATCGCTTCACTACGGAATTGTACATTGTATATGGAATTCTAGGTTAGGTAGTGTACACGTTGTGACCAAGATTGTATTAAACTGCATAGCTCTTAACATTACCCTAGAAATGCGAGGGGGAAGTCACCAAACGTCTTTTCTCATATGAAGACTGGGTTCGAGCTCACCTACCATCAGTCACAATCAGCTTGCGGAGTTTTTATTATAATGTCAGACACTCACTCTCCATCTGCCTTTTTACATCCTCAGAAAGACTACCTTAGTGGTGTTCTCAAATGAAATGAACATAGGTCATTACAATGATGTCAGTATTAATGGTGCGATTAAAAGCGATGCTTTGATACGAAATATTCAATCAAATGAAAAACCACACATTTTCTCACTTTAGGTCATTACAATGACGTCAGTAGGAATGGTGAGATTAAAAGCGATGCTTTGATACGAAATATTCAATCAAATGAAAAACCACACATTTTCTCACTTTTAACGAACAGTACTACGCTGCCGAAATACAGTCAAAAGTACCAGAGCTGGAATGACCAAGCTGCAGACAGCCGTGATCCGTGAACAGACTACATCTTTTTTCGGCGGGGGGAGTCTAATAGTGGAGAGTCCCTGGACAAAAACTATGCCTTTTTACTAATCTGTTTCCTAGGAGTACCCGACGAGTCGAAAAAACTCAATTCATTACACTGGTGGCAGAAAAAGCTATCTGACTTTGAGGCAATTTTTTCTTCCAGGCCAGAGCAGAAACCCTCTCTTCACAGCTAATTTCAAATAAAATGAATGTAGAATTTAATGAAAGTGAAGAGGAAAAAGCTTTTCTTAAGAAATGGCTCTTTTCAAGGTTGAATTTTAAATTATTTAGTGAATTGTGGTGCTATAATTTGGAATAGGCCTAAATTGTAATTCTAGGCCAGGTCATACTACTACTACTACTACTACTACTACTACTACTACTACTAAGTGAGCCTCTGCCTTGAGTGGGTACACTGCTCATTCAAAACGGCGCATCAGAGTAGGGATCGAATAGCTGGAATACTATGAAGAACCAGTATGTTACGTACCAGCAGTATCAGAAAATGGATGCACCAGAGGAAGTGCATGCTAAAGAAGAAAGTTTTCTAACTCCCCAGCCATTTCCCGCCTGTATTCACTCAGCCTGTTATACTCAGTACGCAGCAGTAATCCCATCTATCGGAGTTGAGTGGCAGCATAAGAGACAAAGGACATCACAACAAACAATGGCCAATGTAATGCTACTGTTGCTCAATGTCATGCGCTTTCGATATTGTAGGCCTTCACATTTTTTTAATTATTTTTTTTTTCTTTTTTTGCTGCTAGTTGCTTTACATCGCGCTGACACAGATAAGTCTTATGGCGACGATGGGACAGGGAAGGGCTGGGGGTGGGAAGGAAGCGGCCGTGGCTGCCAGCATTTGCCTGGTGTGAAAATGGGAAACCACGGAAAACCATTTTCAGGGCTGCCGACAGTGGGGTTTGAACCTACTATCTCCCGAATACTGGATACTGGCCGCACTTAAGCGACTGCAGCTATCGAGCTCGGTGGCCTTCACATTTAGTTTTTTTCCAACTCTGAAATACTACTCTTATCATAGTCGGTATGGTAAAACTGAATAAATCATAAATGATCGCAAATTGTATTCTCTATAACTTTTGTTATATAGTACTTTTCGACAGGACCAAAAACATAGGCATTTAAAAATTAAATTTTAAGCGCCTTCCCCTAAACTACAATTTCATCCATGGTGAATAAAACTGTTTGTAGCTTAGACTGTAGTTTCTTATTCCTCGACTCTATATTCCGATTTTCATTAAATTCTGTTAACCATTTTCTTGTGGCTCGGCGCTGATATGGACTTAGCAACAAAAATACAAATTCATGAATATCTGTGTTATCATTGCCGATACGGTAAAAGTGTATAAGACATAAATGATGGGAAATTTAATTCTATATAACTATAGTTATGTAGTATTTATCGATAGGACCACTAAATTATAAATATTTGAGAATAAAATTTTAGGCCTTCCCCTAAACTACCATTTCACTCAGCGTGAATGAAATGATTTATAGCCTAGATTGTAGCGGCTCATACTTCGACTTTACATACTGATTTTTATTAAATTCTCTTCAGCCGTTTTCTCGTGATGCGTGTACATACATACATACATACATACATACATACATACATACATACATACATACATACAGACACACAGACACACAGAAATTACGGAAAAGTAAAAAGTGCATATTCTTGTTACAGTGGACATGACCGATACAGAAATACCAATTTTTTTCAAATTCTGAGCAAAGTACAGACAAAACTCTTATTTTATATACATAGAAGTATTTGATATCAATGTTAGCTTATATTTTGACTGAACAATATGTACGGACAGTGGTTATTATTTATCCAAAGTTTTCTGTATTTTGGTAGTAAATAAAAGTGATTATCGTTGCCTCAAGTATCAGGTAATTTTTAACAGTAAAAATCTGTTTAATTAACTAAAGTAGTGCAATATTATGCCGAAAAAGTTGTTTTAAAAAGTTACATAATATGAATAAGCTCTGTCCCACTTTTGCCTCAGTAACTATCAAACAAGCTTTCTCGAATTAACACTGTGTCCCTCTTTTGCCCCATGCCTGTCCCAACATTGCCCCAAACCAAGGGGTAACTTTGGGACACAGTTTTTGTGGAATTGCTAAACTGTTTTAAGATTTTAATACAATTTCTTCCTAGAAATGAATTGTGGGTACCAATTTACAATAATTTAACATCGTACCAAATTTCCACTTTGAGATTTAGTGTCCTAGAAAAAGTTTTCATTTCCGTCCCAAAATTGCCCCGACTGACCCTAGCAAAAAAAAAAAGAACTGGTTCGTGTACTGTGGTGATGATTTGGTGAAAGGAATTTAAAGTGTGAAGAAATATAATTTTTCCTTTTTCTGAATTGAATGTTCCGTGGTGAAGAGTTATGGAGTGTCATCTACGACAGGCTTGCACTAGAAACCATAACAGTTTTCTATAATACGATGTTATATGACTATCATAACGCAGATAAAAATTAATCAAATGCAGATATTTATTTAATGTCCGGACTAGTTTCTTATTAGTGTCTTGAGTTATATCCATTAATTTGGCAGCACAGTAGTCTAAGATAGTTGACATGAGGGAGTGAAAAAGTTGTATTTTAAGGCGTACTGAGAATATAGCTGGGTAGTATTTCAATGGATAGAGGGATTTGTGAATTTTATTACAGTTACATGTAATGTGTTCAGTCAAATTTAATGTCTCATTCATTACAACACCTAAGTTAGTCACTAGCATGCAATAGGGTATGACAACATCATCATAACTGGAGGAACGCAGCAACGTTTCAGCAAATTCAAATTTCTTTCGGTACCAGTAATTATAATTGTAATCCTCATCAATATAATAATTTCCATTTACCTTCCCTGAACCCCCCCCCCCCCCCCGGTCCCTCTGCTTTATCCCTCCTTCTGTTTGCATTCACTCTCACTAAGACCATTGTCATTTATGTTACGACACTGATTACATCTGGTTGTTTGGACTTGAAACGGGGTAAGTCTCAAGAGAATATTATATTTTTAACCTCTTTTCTTCTTCAAACTATTAGTTCACAAGTATTTTACCTTATTCCCTTTAACTTTCTTTCAGGCACCTCAGTTGTCTAACAAGATCCATATTATGAACAAATCATCTTCAATGAATTATATTCCTCATGATTCAACGAGCTGTTACCTGATGAGATAAATCACAACATTCATTACATTTTAACATATGAGACTCCGAAAACCGTAAAAGTAGTTAGCGGGACGTAAAGCCAATAAAATTATTATTAACATGAGACATCAAATGGATGTAATTTTAGTATATAACAATTGAATTTTAATTTATGTTCCTTATGGATTTTTTTTTTTTTTGCTATTTGTTTTACGTCGCACCAACACAGATAGGTCTTATGGCGATGATGGGATAGGAAAGGCCTAGGAGTGGGAAGGAAGCAGCCGTGGTCTTAAGGTACAGCCTGGTGTGAAAATTTGAAACCACAGAAAAACATCTTCAGGGCTGCCAATAGTGGGGTTCGAACCCACTATCTCCTGGATGCAAGCTCACACCTGCGCGCCCCTAACCGCACGGCCAACTTGCCTGGTGCCTTATGGAATAAACCACAATGTTTTAATACAACATGTACCATTGCATTTTAAGACCGAGTTTCATAACAGTTTCATAACTGTTTCAAGGAACACAGTATGTGAATATATTTGTCAATTTTAGTCCGGCTCCATGACTAAATGGTTAGCGTGCTGGCCTTTGGTCACATGGGTTCCGGATTCGATTCCCGGCAGGGTCGGGAATTTTAACCATCATTGGTTAATTTCTCTGGCATGGAGGCTGGGTGTATGTGTCGTCTTCATCATCATTTTCATCCTCATCACGACCCGCAGGTCGCCTACGGGAGTCAAATGGAAAGACTTGCACCTGGCAAGCCGAACATGTCCTCGGACACTCCCGGCACTAAAAGCCATACGCCATTTCATTTGTCAGTTTTAGATTATGTGGCTGAAGATGACCTAGGTTTAAGGTCGAAACTAGTCCCACAAAGTGTAATGTTTATATAGTCACATCAATAAAGTGCATTAATTAGCTGGATATTCTTTTTCATTCTAACTGGGTGAAGGACATAAGTTATGTCTTTGAGAATCCTTTATTTTTCTAGGCATCCTGATGTCATCAGCTTCTCTGTATCCAAGTTTTTAAGTTCCTAAGATGCCTGGAAGTGGATCATTAATTCAAGTCTATTTTCATTTTTATGAATGAAAGTTTAATTGCAGCCAATGGCTTTATAAATACATAATAAAGTCTTACAATTCTCTTAAACAAAACTTTGCCCTGGTGATTCATGTCTCTGTCTACAAAAAATGACATGGTATCTACCACATGGCTCCCCGCAACAAGAGCATACACAGTCTGAGTCAGGGTAATGAAACGTTGATCTTCTGCATAACTTACGGTGGAAACCATGCACTGCAAACCTAGTCATAGTGTACCGCAGCTCGTAATTTGCTTGTTTCCAGACTTGCAAGAACATTGCATCAGTGGTACAGAAGTCGGCCCAGATTTCCGCTCTCTGTGCCGATAAATCTTATTCATTCATTCATTCATTCATTATTTATTTACCATAAACCTTTACAGTATCTATGGAAGGCCAGGGGATAAGGACAAGCCCCCCTACACGTAGTGCCCCCTGACCTTTGAAATAATTACCTCAATCCTAAACTAAAGCAGTCATATACACTATTTACAGGTAAAGTAACAAAGTATAGCCTAATGTATACATATTTCTCATTTATACAACCTTTCACTCCCTCATTCATTCTTCCACACATTCACATGAATTTTCTCACCGTATGTGCTTCCTAACGTAACATTTAACTATATTTTCATTTCTACATTTAATGTTGGCAGGTAGATTGTTTCAAAGCCGCGCTGAACGAGCAAAGAGACCTAGTTTGTAGGACTCAGTTTGCACAAAGCGGGGTATAAGACACACCCCTTTGCCTCTGCGGACAGAGCTGTAGGATAAGGAAAGTTGAGGGAATGGTGAAAGGTGAATGGCCCCTGTGAGGGACTTGTGTAAGAAGGTGATGTCGCTCTGTTTACACAAGGAGGCGATTGACGGGAGGGAAGACGCGCAGCTTTTCTTGTCAATTAGTCGTTCAGCGCGACGTTGGATTCCTTCTAGTTTGTGAACGTTAGTATAGGTCTCACTAGTGTCAGGTAAGCCGTCCGTATAGCATTCGACTTCACCCACGGAGGCTTCTGTGCATAAAACCGAACACCCTGGCAGCTTTGCATCTCACTTCCTCTGTTTGTGTACTCCATTTTAGTTGTTCAGAAATGGTTATTCCTAACAAATGCATGGTTTTAACTTGCTCAATTTGTACATTATTAATGTTATATATACATTCTACTGGGTGTCGAGACCTACTTAACCTAATGTATTTACATTTGCCAGCATTAATGTAGAGACCGTTGATGTAACACCACACCGCTACAGTGTCCAAGTCTGACTGTAACTTCAGACAATCATCTTTACATTGTATATCCCTCTACATTTCAGTGTCATCAGCGTATTGGGCTATGGTTGAGGTCACACATTTAGGTAAATCAGAGACAAATGCATTAAATAATAAAGGTCCCAAGACGGTGCCTTGACATACTCCTGAGGTTACTTTAACGGCCGAAGATCGAACTCCATCAAACACAACACGATGAGTTCGACCCTTGAGAAATGACCGCAACCATGCCAGCACACTTCCCCTAACATTCATCTGTCATTTTAAGAGAAGTCGTTCATAAGGGATTTGGTTAAAAGCTTTAGCCCAGTCCAAAGCCACGCAGTCTACCTGAACAATTTTAGATTTCTCCATGGAGAACTGCCACTCATCAATAACTTTTGTTAATAAAGTATTACAGGATCTTCCTGGAAGAAAACCATCCTGGCTTTCACTTAGCAGATTACCTTCCTACAAGTATTCCTGTATATTAGAGGCTACCAGTCGTTCCATGCATTTACATACGTGGGATGTGAGACACACTGGCCGATAGTTGTCAATGAGTGCTTTGTCCCCTTTCTTGAAAATTGGAACTACATCAGCACATTTCCAATCTTGAGGCAGTGATCCACAGTGAAGCGACAGGTTAAATAGTTCGCAGAGAGATGGTGTCACTGACTGAGCCAGTCATGGAGTACACGGCTGGGTATTTCATCAGGGCCTCTCGCCGCATGGGGTCGAATCCTCTTCAAACTTAGGGCATTAATGTAGCTGGAAGTGGCTGGAAGTAGCAGCTTAAACCGTAGTTCCTCTATGTAGTATAATTCCCTGGCTAGCACGTATACAAGCTGGGATAGCATGAATTTTTACCAGCAAAGGGCCTTTATGAGAAAAGTTGATTTTACACTTTCGATATCTAATAATTGTTTCTTTGTGAGATATGTCCAGATGTTTTCTAGAGCATATGTAATGACTGGTGATACCTTCACATTGAACAGCTTAATAGCTGTTTTGAGGGATAATTTGCTGAGCTGCTTTATGTCATTCATTGATTGTATTGCTGCTTTTACATTGTCTTTCACATGTAGCGTGCCCTGGCTTTGGAATGTTACGCTTAAGTAAACTTGGTCACAGTAGATACCTGACGTGACTTGTATAGAAAGAGTGCTTTTTTCCACCTCGTCTAAAGGACATCGACACGGTCTTTCCCTCGTTTAGGAGGAGTTTATTTCTTTCCGACCAGTCTGTCAGTTGACTGAAGGATGTTTGAGGCATTTCCTGTGACGTTGACTTGAACACCATATCTGGATTTTCCGAGTACACGGACTGCATAACATCTGCTGTGGCTATTATGAAAAAAAAAAAAGGGACTCAAAGGGTCACCCTTCAGGACTCCAACATTCTGTCTTACAGGTTTCAAGTGAGAAAGACCGTCACTGATTTCAATAAAGTTGTCGTTTAGAATATTTCTAATGATCCTGCATAGAAAATTGTGACCACCGACCAAAGTTTCCAATTTCTCTATGATTATATTTCTATTGATAGTATCAAATGCTTTTGTGAAATCAATGAAGATGGCATGCAGTTTTCCTTTGGGCCTTGACAGGGCTGTTTCTATATCTTTGTAGGACTCAGTTTGCACAAAGGGGGGTAGAAGACACACCCCTTTGCCTCTGTAGACAGAGCTGTAGGATAAGGAAAGTCGAGGGAATGGTGAAAGGTGAATGGCCCCTGTGAGGGACTTGTGTAAGAAGGTGATGTCGCTCTGTTTACACAAGGAAGCGATTGACGGGAGGGAAGACACGCAGCTGTTCTTGTTAATTAGTCATTCAGCCTGAAGAGTGGACCTATTCCATCTGAAGCCAAACTGTTCTTCTGGAAGAATTTTTCTTCTTTTTTTCGCTAGTGGCTCTACGTCACACCTACACAGATAGGTCTTTCGGCGACGATGGGATAGGAAAGGCCTAAAAGTTGGAAGGAAGCAGCCGTGGCCTGGTGTGAAAATGAGAAACCACAGAAAACCATCTTCAGGGCTGCCAACAGCGAGATTCGAACTCACTATCTCCCGGATGCAAGCTCACAGCCGTGCGCCCCTAACCGCACAGTTTCTGGAAGGAAATCATCCACTAACGATGAGAGTCTGGTAGTTATAAGTCCAGTCAGTATTTTAAAAAGTGAACATTCTAGGGTGATTCCTCTATAATTGTTGGGGTCCTCAACATCTCCTTTACCTTTATAGAGCATTTTCACAGTAGGTTTTCTCAGACATTCGTTGAAAAGGTCTGTTAATAATTCCAGTCCATACTTCTTCTTCCAAAAAAAGATGTTCTAGTTCAGGCAAATCATAGGTTGTGCATGTTTATTTATTTATTTAGCGTATGGCCCATACAATCAAGTTAAGTACAGAAGACTCCTTACAACAATGTCAAGATCATTGATCCACTGTATTGCTTCTGGAGTTGCCATCAGAAAATTCACTTTGCAGCCTGTGTATGCACGCGTTTCACACTCTGACAATATGGTGTGTGGTTTGTTGTGCAGCTCCGCAGTCATACGCGGGTGTCGACGACTTGTTCCATTTAAACATGGCATCTGCCATGGCCTGTTCTTATTCTGGTCAGAGCAGTCCATGTTTTACGTGGTAGCTGGAATCCACTTGGAAATTTTGCATTCAAGAACATACTGTGCAGGTGCACTTCCGTTGCTGCTTCCCACCGTCTTTTCCACTCTGTAGTTGGGTTGTACCCTCTAGCAACCACGTCTAAGGCATTACGTAAAATTGGATGGCATGAATGTAATCCATTTTGGCTGATAGTTCGTAGATCTTCAAGTACAGGTAGATCGGGGTTCCTTAAGATTTTATTGAATTCCTTGATGAGAGCAGTGGATCTGCGTAAATCAGATGGCATTATTCCAGATAAAAGTGGGAGCCAATGACTTAGCGTAGATCGAATTGTTCCAGTTATTATGCACATAGTGGAATTCAATTCAGTAGCAATAAGTCTTGTGTCATGACTGTTCATCCATACCGGAGCAAAGTACTTAGCACTTGAATACACCAAGGCTAAAGCTGAAGACTGTAAAATGCTTGCCGAAGAACTCCAGGTAGTTCCACAAAACTTATGAATGATGATGTTATGTGTTTTCAGTTTCTGTGCGGAGTTCAGCAGATGTTGCTTGTAGGATAGTGTTCGATCCAAGGTTACTCCAAGATATTTTGGGTTCCAGTTGTGGTGAAGTATGCCGCCACAGAAACTCACATTCAGTTTAGTATTTGCTAAATGACTGTTTAAATGGAAACAAGACACCTCCATTTTATTGGTGCTGGGCCCTTTGGTAACATCTCTTCAGGTTTCTCCAGTTCTTTGTGTAGCACAGCTAATGCTATATCATCAGCGTAGCAGAATTTCCGAAGATTAAGATCAGATATTTGTAAGCTAAACAGGAGTGGCGATAGGACTGAACCTTGAGACAAACCATTTTTAAGCTTCCTCTCCTTGCTCACATTGTTCCCGATGATAACCTGAAGCCTCCTATCACTCAGCATATTGTTAATAAGTCGTGCTATCTTTCTGCATGGTATGACCCAGAGAAGTTTATCGACCATACCTTCCCTCCACGTGGTATCAAATGGAGCAGTGAGATCAACAAAAGCAACAGATGTTTTCAGTTTTCTTTGGAACCCCATTTCTATAAATGTTGTTAAGTGCCAACACTTGATCACAACAGCTGCAACTTGGTCTGAAGCCTATGTGATCCATGGGAATGTGCTGTAAAATGGCACTACTTATTCTGTTATATATGAGTCTTTCATAAAGTTCGTAGCAACAGCTAAGGAGAGCTATGGGGCAATAATTTTCTGGCTTTTTGTTGGGTTTGCCAGGTTTTAAAATTGCAATTATCTTAGCCTTTTTGAACTCCAATGGCATGTGTCCAGTTAGTAAAATATCTGTGGAAAATGTTCTTCGCATTGTCCCAGACTGTTCAACAACCCAGGATGAATTCCATCTAAACCAGGAGCTTTAACCTCCTGAGGCCCAGAACATTTCTCTTCTGGTCAAATATCATAAAAGTGTATACTTCTTTAACAGTGCCATTGTGGGAGACAGTGAAGTGAGAAGCATATCACACCAAGGTAAGTGAATTTCCAAAAAAAATAGAACACCAAAAAAAGGTCAGTTTTTATTTATTATATCTTTAAAATATTTCTAAACGGGATATTCCGTTTTTAAACAGTGTACTTTTAAAAGGACGCCAGGCCTAAGTAGGATAAATGGTTTTAGATCTTTCAGTGCTGTATCAATCTTGGATACTGTGGAGGGATTTGCATATTCTGAAGACTGAGATGCTGTTGACTTCAAGACTTGAAGTTGTCGTCTAATATATTTGGTGTATTTCTTGTCACCTGGAACTCGTGACGTTGCAATGATGTGAGAGGCAATTTGATCTGATCTAACTTCAGCCCATTCTCTGCATACTGGTGGGCTTCCTCCTAATTTTCTGAGAAGACTCCAAGCTTCTCTGCTAGAGCGAGTAAAATCTATCTTCTCAACTGTTTCTATCCACTTATGCCTTTGAGATGAGTTCAGACTGGACAGAAGCTCGGCTGCTGTGTTAGGATCTCCGCATTGTTGAAAATCTTGATACAGTGCTTCACTTTCTTCATTCCATCCAGGGATATATTCTTTGCGGTAACCTATTGGAATGAACTTCTTAACTGCTCCTCTAACTGCACCAGCAAAACACCTATAGTTGTTAGATTTAGGAGGAATCCATCAGATGCACTTATCAAGTTCTGCTGTGAAATTGGTCCAGTCAGCTTTATGAAAGTTCCAACGAGAATGTGATGTTTATCTAATTACAGGGATTGTGATACCAATTTCAATTAGGATGGACTTATGTTGGCTATGTGGAAATTCACCAATAACTTTTCTCCTGATGTTTTCAGGAAAAACACTTTCATTACAGCTTACAAAACAGAGGTCTGGATTTGTATCTTTGTTCCATGCAGCTGATCTAAATGTGCCCTTGTCTTTAGCATAAAAATTAAATGGTCATTTTCATCTGCCCATTTGATGAGCATTCTACCATTTTCATCATTTTTTGAGTACTTCCAGAGTCCATGGTGACTGTTAAAATCCTCAACATAAATTGCAGGATGCTTTGCAATACGTTAGACAGGTTCAGGCCCGGGAATGTTAGGTGGTTTATAGACATTTGTTATAGTAATGCCAAGCAACTGTGTGACAACTGTATGTATATTTCCATCCGCATTTTCAGAAATAAGCGAGGCTTCATTTATGTTGTTACGAATGTAGGTGGCTATTCCTATGTCACTCCAAGAGCAGTATAACCAGGGATACGACCTCTGCTTCAAAACTGATCTGCATTAGTTGAAACACGCGTTTCCGGAATGGCGACAATATCAATATTGTTGTCCAATATGTGTTTAGATAGATAGTCACACTTTGCTTTGCTGATACTTTCGACATTTAGTTGGAGTCGAATGGTTGGTCCAATGTTTCTTGTTAGGGAGCTCTTAAAAGAGCTGTTGTGACGTGTTCGATATGTCATTGTATGTAACTGCCAGGAGATCGCAGTGACAGACTGGGCGCCAAATATATTGTTGCTCGTTTAGCACCACCCAGGGGTCACGTATACGGTATTTTGAGGTTAAACCTACAGACGTGAGAAACATCAACTCCCAGGTTGTGCATGAATTCCTTACTGGGCAGATAGGCTATTCCTTGTCTGCAATATTTCTGTGAAATGTCTCTTCCATACGTCCATCGATATGAGTCTAGGAAATCTCGGTTTCTTTGGGTTTAATGCCTTGAATGGATTCTTCTCCGCTTCATCCACTAAATTCCTTTCCTCCTCTGCTTGGTAGGTTCTTTTGGCATTGTTCACTGTCTCCTTATATAGCCTTCTCGTCCTAGCATATGTCTGAATCTGAAGTAGCAGCTAAGGCTAAATGCAGATATTTTAACGCTTCTTTCCAAGCTGTGTAGCATGTCCCATTAAACCATGGAGTTTTTCTTTCTTTCCTTTACGTCGCACTGACACAGATAGGTCTTATGGCGACTTGGGATAGGAAAGGCCTAGGAATGGGAAGGAAGCGGCCGTGGCCTTAAGGTGTTTTTTATTAGTGTTTCTAGTGCAGTCGTTGCCTTGTTAATTTTCTTTACATCTAAGGCTTTCCTTACTGCGATATGACCATCCATTGCTAGCAGCACTAGATTAATTTTTCTAGAGACTGTTGTTTTTCTATCCATTGGTCTAATTTCCTCGCTGCACATAGAAAAGTTGGTTACAACTGGTAGGTGTTTCCTAGCAATATTCCTTATCGTTCGCTGGCAAGTTAGTATTATATTCCTCATATTTGTAAAAACTAAATTGATGAAGCTGGTACTGTTGTAGCTAAGATATGTCTTCATTTTGTTATCGTTAATTGATGATAATCCCTCATTTTGCAAATAGTCCAAAACTGTGGTGCTTTGTGGTCTGGAATGTCGATACGACAGTTTAGATCTCCTGCTAGGATTATTGTGACGTCATTAGGAATTTTATTTAAACATAGACTGATCTCATCAATAATAAATTCTGTTATGTTGTAATCTTGAAAGTATGCACAGACAAATGTGAATTGCTTCATTTTTACTAATAATATGTTAGGCGAATTGTGTATCACCCCAAAGGGAGATAGATTCGCTTTAAGTAAGCATGAGATGCCACCTTGAGGTCTGCCAAGTATACCTTGTTCTGCGTAGGAGTGTATGGTGTAGAATCCATCTACTGTATATTCCAGTCCATTGTTAAGAATGTTTCAGTTAAAATTAGCCTACTGTATCAAAGGAGTTTCATTTTTATGAATAACTTACATACAAGGTGTTCCAGGAGGAATGGTCAATATTCAAGATATGACAGGAATGATCATTTGAAGCAAAAAACTTCATATGGACATATGTCCTATTCCGAATACTTTCCGAGATAGAACACATTTCACATACATTTGTTTTCGGGCTAGTGGCACGCACATGTGTTTTACCCACCCAACCTTTTTGATGTTTTGAAATGGATACAAGTTTACCGCATGTAATGTTTGCCACACACGTGTTCGTGGGACACTGATTTGTACAGAAAGTCACCATGTGCTGGTAGTAGGACTATGCTGCACCATTTCAACAATGTGTTGCTGTTCCTGCACAGGTTGTTGAACAACACATTCAGAAGAAAGATAGGAACATGGAAGAATATCTGCTTTTTATATTTTATTTTGTCACTAATGAATATAATTTGCAATATTTTGTAACTAGTGAGTTTGTTCCTTACCTACACGCCTACCTCATAATTATTTTAATAAAGTTCAATTTTCATAGAGTTTTTCACTTTTACCCTCATGTGCACTCACAGGTCCATTTTATGTTACACCCGTAACACTACATTTTAAAAATATAGTCCTAAAACTGTATTTTTTTAAGGTTAAAAACTTTTGCTCAGCAAAGCTTTAAAATAGGCTACATAGGTACGCTAATTCATCTTGTTTATATAACTGAATTCATTTGCTTTGAGTAAGTATAACTATTTTGAGATTTAAATGTGTGCTAATGTAACACCAATTAATATTCCTAGTTTATATGAAAATATTTTTAGCAAGGTTACAGTACACAGGATTCACCAGGTTGAAAGAGCAGTCACTGTAGCCTCATCCACCCTGAAAATTTGCCAGTGGCAGAGCACTCCCTCCCTATCCTTATTCATGAAATAAAATTTCAGAAAACTACGGTTCTGGTTAACACCTCCAGTGGTGTATGCTGTGATCAAGACGTGGGCTACCACTAGACTTAGGGTCTTATTACACAGGGCAGCCAGGTCGCGCAGCCACTCATCGGGCATGGACTGTTATGGATGTTATTACACGAGGGCAGCCAGTCGCGCGACCACACTTTGTTGACCTTGAGGCTTCCCTACCCGGCAACCAATCTGGCGACCACTGGTGGTGGCCGGGTGTTGAAGTATATGGGGCTTATTACACAAGGCAGGCAGAGACTGGCAGCCACAGTTTAGTTACGTATAGCCACATGCTACTGTGCACTGTTTTCTTGACAGCAAGTTGAAGTGCGCTATGGATAAAATAAGTGCTACTGGAAGTGCAGAGAAAGGTGAAAAGAAGAAACAGGAACAACTTTTGAAAGAGTGTCAAATGTTTATAGACTCAAAAGTGAACACTGAAGATCTCATCTGTGAAATAGAAAGACTCCCTCCAATTCGGAATAGTATAGCAATAAGCATGTAAAATTAAATGCTTGGAACGAAATTATGTGTACGGCCTTTAGTTGAGAAGAACAACCTCCGTAACTATCCCTTGCAAATAAGTTGCAATTTTTTACTTATTTCATTATGTAGGCCTATTACACGTTATTTAAGAAATAATGTTGCATTTTAAAAAATAAGGATATTAAGAAGCATTGCTTAGGCCTACTATAATTGTGAAACACCGCAACAAATTAGTGGGCTTTAATAGTTGCAATTACAGAGCTCGATAGCTGCAGTCGCTTAAGTACGGACAGCATCCAGTAGGGCCTATTCGGGAGATAGTTGGTTCGAACCCCACTGTCGGCAGCCCTGAAAATGGTTTTCCGTGATTTCCCATTTTCACACCAGGCAAATGCTGGGCTGTACCTTAATTAAGGCCACGGCCGCTTCCTTCCCACTCCTAGCCCTTTCCTATCCCATCGTCGCCGTAAGACCTATCTGTGTCGGTGCGACGTAAAACAACTAGAAAAAAAAAATAGTTGCAATTATAGGCAAACATAAAAGAAGAACAACGAGCCGACTGATAATCTAAACTTTATTTATTGGAAATATTTACATTTTTCTAGCATCTAGTCAATTAATAAAGTAACATAATAATCAAACTCACGAACACTCGTGTCTTCATCACTGGTCAAACAGACACGGAGCAACATGGAACTGTCTGGCTGCTCCACCAGTCGCTCTGCTCAAGACAGGTCGGACAACCATGGCTGGGCGATCTGGTCGCGCGACCTGGCTGCCCTGTGTAATAAGGCCCTTAGGTTACCTCTTTTTGATGGTAAGTTTAGTAAACGTCAAGCCTTCAGCGTTTTGAGCTGCAACAGAGAAGCCTGCTGTGATGTCAAGGCTGCTTCACAAGCTACGGCCCTGGCCTCTGCTACTGCCAATGCTCAACTCCCGATCAGTGGAGATGCTAAGGTTTAGCAAATGGAAGTCTATCTTTGTGGCTAAATGGATAGAATGTTTGCCTTTAGGCCGATGGCCACGGTTCAGTTTTCAAAATCAACCCCCTCATACTGTTAATTCCCCTGGCTTGGGGACTGGACATTTATGAAGTCTTCACCATTCATTTTATCCTTATTAGGTCACCACCAAGCCTATGCAGATGCCATACCCCATAATAATATTATATTATTATTATTAAATAAAAATGTTGAATTTTAGTGGTCGTACCCATCCTTCACTAGTTAATTAGCTTCCTCGGGAGATCAGAGGTGGTGTCCGACCCATGATCACGGGTTCGATTCCAGCCAACAAAAGAGAACACTGAATCTGAAAGATTGCAGATCTACCAATGAATAGTAAACTATATTGCTCCTATAACAGTAGCTCTGGAGTGTCTTCCCACAGGGATGCAGAAGTAAACAGGAGTGAAATACCAGCACTCTGTTATCTATATAATTAAGTCAGAAGTGCGAGGTGAGGAAGTACATACAATGAGTATCGCATGGCTGATAGCAGTGGAGATCTGACGGACCGAAGCCTAGCACACCTATCCCCTCGGTCCCCGCTTCCTATCCGATATACAGCAGCAAGCCGCCTATGGCAAGTCTAGGGGAGAGGGGCGAGAGTCTGGGCTGCAATATCAGTCTCCGATGCCTTGCTCTCAGAAATACGTGCAACGTTTTTTCCCACTGCTTTCAAGTTTTTTAAATGAAACAATGTGTCAGATGCTTACATTATAGGCTAATCCGCTGTAGACTTCCATCATTCTCAATTGAGGTTTGGGCTATACAGACAAGAAATGTGTTCCACCTATCAATAGTTATTTATTATAAATGGATTTACATTAGTACCGGTTTCGGCCTTCCACGGCCATCATCAGCTAGTACATTATAATATTACAGCCATTAGACAATATCACTAAGATGTTATTATGTTTAGATCATCCGGATGTATAATGGGGATGAAAATAAAACCTACTGTAGTAGTGTTTGTCTATGTGGGGTTAAATATCTATGATCACTGTGGTAATGAAGGCTACATTAAACTAAAACCTATTGAGTGTACATTAGAAATATTGAGTAGGCCTACATATTAAAATACATAAAGCACAGTATAACACACTTAAGTTAAACACACTAAAATATGGTACATGTATATTAAAACACTTGTTAAAATTTGAGAGTTTGTGTTGCGTGGAGTTCCTTCTTCAATCTTCTTATTGTTCTTGTGCTTCTATATCTATGTTAATTTAGTTGCATAAAGTGATCTTCAAGAATATTCTATGACTGATATATGTCATATCGATTCATGGTGAAAACCCTTGTCGTGAAAATTTTTAAGTACTGTGTAATTCAACCGTTGATATACTTCAGTAAGTTTTGTGACAGACTGCAAGTCTTGAGTTTAAATTTTTATTAATATGTGCGACATTTTTTCTCACTGCTTTCAAGTTTTGTCTGTAGGCCTATAGTGCATCCAATCAATACGGAAAATGAAACTTATACAATAATAATGAGGTTTGGGCTTCGCTGATAGCCTTGATAGCCCTCAGTATACGCCGCTGATCACTTGCCAGCCTTTTTTTTTTTTTTTTTTTTTTTTTTTTTTTTTTTTTTTTTTTTTTTTTTTTTTTTTGCTAGTTGCTTTACGTCGCACCGACATAGATAGGTCTTGTGGCGACGATGGGACAGGAAAGGGCTACGAGTGAGTGGGAAGGAAGTGGCCGTGGCCTTAATTAAGGTACAGCCCCAGCATTTGCCTGGTGTGAAAATGGGAAACCACGGGAAACCATTTTCAGGGCTGCCGACAGTGGGGTTCGAACCTACTATCTCCCGACTACTGGATACTGGCCGCACTTAAGCGACTGCAGCTATCGAGCTCGGTACTTGCCAGCATCATGCACATCTCTACCATAAAGTTATTGACATAATAAAGCATGGCAATACTTTCAAATGGAGGGAAGATGAGGTACAAATAAGACAAATTTGGTATCTGTACTTGTCATGAAATGACAGAATAGCTGCACTGAGTCACATTGTGCAAGTCTTGATAATAGGCTATTACCAATCTGAGAGAGAGGAAAGATGCTATTGGTACCACCAACTACTCTTCTCTCTGTGCCTATTTTTGTCTTGACTATGTCTACTGCACAATAGTTGAAATGTCATCATATTTACAAGCTTGGATTGATGAGTTGGAAGAAATATAAGATACAGACTCATATAAGAGATGATGTAAGTAAAAGGGAAAAGTAAAAGCAAGCACAAGGAAAAATGCCCAGTCCACTACTATGTGACTGTACATTGTTCAACTTCAGAACCCATTTGAAGCTATCCAAAATACTATATATAGCCATTCTGTGCCAGGTAGCCCATAACCAATAGCAACTACAAAATTAAAACTGTACAAATTGCAATTAAAATCCGCACGAGGTTGAGGAAAGATTGACACTAATCAGCGTTAGGCCTATTTGTGTTGCTTTTGTATCAAAAAGTGAGCAAAGTTAACCGTTTCCTAGTCGATTCCCTTAAACAGACTTCGGCTGTGATTTTATTTAATAATGTAATCCAACGTCCCCTTTGGTTATTCTAGGTAAGATACAATCTTCAACTCCGAGGGGCAGATAGAGCACCCAAAAATGTGAAATTGAAATTTAGTACTCTCTATCCATTACAATAGACATAGATAAGAGTACAATGTGCTTATCTTCAAAATATATGACATGTTCGCTTACCGAAACCACATCGTCCTAGAGGTATTGCCTTCAACTGAATAGGAGAAGGCTTTTTAAATCCACTCCTAGAAAGCCCGGCTAGTGTTAAAGGTGAAAGCATCAATCCACTAAAAGTAACATCTTCATTGATACAGATGTCCAATGTTCTCTCAGTGCTCTCCAAATTGTGGGCATAACGACGAGGCATCTTTTTCGATAGAGTATTTTCAGGAAATAATTCAGGTGATTAATAATTACTAGTATTTCACTCGTAATACTAAAGTATATTGCCTTATTATCCAGTCATTGATTCTATTAACGAAGCAAGATGGAAATATAACCTCACATGTTCACTTTACAGCGTTTCAAATTGTCAGCCTCAGCACATCCCTATCGGTATCAGACGTTTGTTTGAATGGGATTCGAAATACCAACATGAAAATTGATTTTACCCTCGTTGTAATAAAATAGTTTCAAAGGATAGCCATAAAGGTACACAGCAATTTTCGAGCAATATCTCAAATCAGTAAACAAACTGCAAGTTCTTTCTTAAAGTGGTTTACGGTTTACACTATGTAAGAATCGCAATTGAAAAGCGAAATATTACTCTTCATTTTTTTATGGCCTACCGTTGCTATATTGTAAAAAAATCTAACTCCTATACAAAGATTTCTCATTAATTTGGTAGCAAATTTTATGTTACATTTTCACCAGCTTTTCGCACCAGAAAGTCCCAGGGTAGGCCCACCCAGTTAAGTTAACAAAGCCGTCTTACGTACCAACAAGAGGTGGTGGTGGTGATTATTGTTTTAAGAGGAAGATACAACCTGGTGTTCTGTGAATACAACTAGGCAACCATCCTATAACACTAATCAGAGAGAAAAAATGGAAGCGAGGTTTTCCCTGTGAGTGGGGATGGTAGAATAACACCCACGGTATCCCCTGCCCGTCGTAAGAGGCTAGTAAAAAAGATCCCAGGGGCTCTGAACTTTCGAGCGTGGGTTGGCGACGATGGGGCCCTTAGCTGAGTCCTGGATTTGCTTCCACTTATGCCAGGCTCCTCACTTTCATCTATCCTATCCGACTTCCCTTGGTCAACTCTTGTTCTTTTCCGACCCCGACGGTATTTATTAGAGCACTCTAGGCCTAAGGAGTCTTTCATGTTCACGCCCTTCGTGGCCATTGTCTTCCTTTGGCCGTTTTCTTCATTTTTCGAAGTGTCGGATCCCTTCCATTTTCTCTCTCTCTCTCTGATCAGATATATCAATCATATAGATATATATGATATGATATATCAATCATGGTTGCCTAGTTGTACTTCCTCTTAAAACAAAAATTACCACCACCACTGAATGTGAGGATTCTGACACAAGTAAAGTGAAAGCAGTGTCAAAATTCAGGTAAGGGCAGGGGATACCGCGGGAGTTATTCTACCGCCCCCACCTACAGGGGGGGAGTGGGTAGCAACATTGTTATCGTTGTTAAATAGTAATAATCTACACTTGCTAAAGCCATTCATAAAACAGTATTATTGGAGGATCAGGACAGGGCATTTTTCATATTTAAAAAAAAAACTTATTTAACTTCAAATGACTTTATAAATATGGAAATGTTCTTAATTTCAGATAGCACGCAGGAACCGACGTTTTCTGTGATATACTTTGCACTGCATTCTCCTTGTTAATTTTGTGTTGAGTAGTTTCTATACGAACGATATTACTCCATGGAGTAGATAAATGATGTTAAGTTGGTGTTCCAAGCTTGTGGCAATGGTGCCGAAGATTTTATAGTTCGCGCGCTTGTTGTAACATTGTACTTCATGATAGTCATCTGCAATTTTGGTTTGAAAGTTGGGCCTCTTAAGCGAGTGATAACGTGTATGTCTTTTCTAGTAAGGTTTATTAATGCCGATATACATGCGCAGCTCGTAGATACTGGACAATATCTCGAGTAGCCTCCGCTTCTTACTGCACTGGTAATTTAGAACTGATTGGCTTTTCTGCATAGGGCTAATTTTTTTTTTTCTCGGTAAGATCATGGATAAAGAAAACTCTGACGACCTGGAAGATGGGGAGATCATTGATTATAGCCCTCTCCCAAGGCCTATGGTACAAGCTAGATCAGATGGTATGAGATACAGTGACAACAGTGAAGATGACAATGACAGTAACAACAGTGACAGTGATATCGACAGCGATTCACCCTGTTTTAGACCAAAGAGAGTGAAAATGAAAAATAAAGTAAGATATATCAATCATGAACAGAATTCATCTCAAAAAAAGAAATACAGTGTGTGGTGTAGCGATATCCAAGAATCAGAACTTGCAAATGAACTAGTTAACTGTGATGTGAGGCAGAAGGGGTTGGATCGAAGTAGAAACGTTGAATCCTACGATTACACCCTAGCGTATTCTTTAAATGAAGAAGGATGTGAGGGTGAAGATAGCGATGAAGAGACTGACAAAGGGCATCGGAAGCGGCGATTTCACGAACGAGGAACTAATTTTAAGCAAGATAGTAATAATGGGGAATTGCCTCGAATTAGTGTAAAACAACGTCTTGGGCGTCGACAGAATGATCCAAACGAATTGCGTGGTCATCCTCGCCTGATAATGGACTTGAGAGTTACTGAGGAAAATGATGTTGAAGATGTAGCAATAGATATAGCAAATAAATTATGTGAGCCAAAGGATGATCTAATTTTGAGAGTTGTGCAGATTCTAGGTAAGGAAAAAGCTATAAGTTTGTATAGGAAGTGTAAAGAAATTGAGGCTGCTGGAGGAATGTTGGTTTTGAATGGATCGCGCAGAAGAACACCTGGAGGCGTGTTCTTAACACTTATTAAGAGAGACAGTGACATCACCCGTGAAAATAGAAATCAGATATTTGAAGGTGATAAGAAGAATGGTGGTAAAGGGAAGAAATTTTCTATAAATAAAATAGAAGATAAAAATGATAAAGATTATGGTAAAAATATGTGTACCGAATCATTACCTAGTGAGCGAGATCTTCCAGCACTGTTGACACATGGTGAATTGACGGTTCAGCAGTTTGCCGAAGCAAGAAAAGGAAAGAGGGAGGAAGTAGATGGGGAGAAACACGTAACTAATCCTCCTCCATCCCCTGCCACCGACGGAGGTGAACAGATAGATGAGACACGTGAGATTACATATGACGACGACTTTTTAGATTTAGGTTGTGATACCATGGATATATTTTAGTGCCTTATAATTGAAACAATTTCCATATAGGGTATATACGTATATTGGTACATACTTTTGTAAATCAGTGAAAATATGGTAAATAGGGGAGTTTCTTTCTTAATATTCTTATCTCATTTTGTATTTTCTCTAGCTTATGAATAAGAATGGATTTCATCCAGGTAAAACTACACAAAGGCATTTAGGCTTACCCACTCTGTCATTGTCATGAAAGTAATTGCTAACCTGCGATGTAGTATGGGCATATGCCATTTTTATTTCTATCTTTATAGAATACTATATGTTGTTTTATGTTCAGAGTAAGAATGTTCATTCTGATGTCTTGTACAGCCCGTTCCTAACTAAGTTTAGTGAAAAAAATCCTCCACATCTTCCCCTTTTTGTGTTAATATCATTACTGATCTTGTCAGTAGCCTATGTACCCAATCATAAATAGCACCCAGAAGTTGCACTCATTTGTAATGTCTTCATTCCAATTGTCTTATGTGTTTTAGTGAGATATTCTCCCATTACTGTGTAAGTAACTAAAAAATTTGAAGATTATTATACCAGCAACAAACAGATGTATGGATTATTGTGCACGTATAACATTTTAACATTAAAATCAGTGCATGTTACTCAATTACATTGCTGCTGTATGTATTACTCGCACACTTTTTAGTGATAGATGGACACTAGTGCTGAATCGGTCGACCTCGGTTATTTTCAAGATTCGTATTGGCAACCTTTGAAACACAAACTATGAATCGCTTATGCATCACTGTGCGACATCTGACGTATACTTTATGTACTAGTACTGTTGTTTACACAGCAAAGCCAAACTATAGAATTCATAATAGGAACAAGATTTGCATCGAGAAATGTTATATAATGTGTCTGTGACACAGTTGCTGGCTTAAGATAATAAAGGTTTAGAAAATACATATCGATTGATCATATTATCGATTAAATTCAGATTTCATTTCCGTTCAGTTGGCAGTATAACCCAAACCAGGAGAGCTCCCCCCTTACTCCTCACCCCAGTACAAAAATCTACCATAAAAAAGTGTGCGAGTAAAAGGTATTATTTCAATATTACTTATCCTTGATGGCCTGAATGTCATAAAGTGTAGTTGTATCTCAACTAAATGTTCTGTTGTTTGTGTGAAACTATTCTAAGAGTTCAAGACTTGGATGATTTTACTAAAGTTTTTGACAATGTTTGGCATTTAGTTGTTAATTGTATCTTGTTTGATACAAAATCCTGTGCTAATTTGCAAGAAGTTGGCTATAAGGGGGAGTGTATTATATTAATCAAAGGATGTTATTGTTTATTTAATCTTTTCTCACTATTGCTCAAAATGCTGAGGGGAAATAAAGGACTTATTAAGCTAATTTTGCAGTAATATCCGAAGCCACTCTACCTTTTATAGCCTGATTGTTACAAAGCATCTTTCTTTATCATTTTATGAAAATTATTAATTGGTCTTAAAATAAGTGAGTTTAGATATATATATTAATCTCAAGGATGCAGAGATTCAAGCAAATCAATGAACGAAATCCTGTGTGTCGGGGATATTGGAAGACATAACCTCTTATGCCTTGCTCTGCGCATGCACTGTAGTAGACTGATAGTACTCTACTAGTAATAGAACATCCCTCACAAATTCATCTCCGTATTTTTTGACAACATGTATCACTTGGTATTCATCATAACATTGAACTGACACCCACTGTCTTGAGTTTCACCATATTCTCTCCTCCCCCTTCCTAATTGCCACAGGCATACTGTTTCCTAAAGAATCTCCTGATTTCTACTTTTCCTGAGCACTCGGTTGAGAAACAAGATAATTCACAAGGAAGAGCAGCTTCTCCCTTACTCATTGTCAAACTCTTATTTAAAAAAATAGTTATGAAAATGTTCTTGGCAAAATATATAGTGAGACAAATAAGTAAGCAAGTTAATTCTCAGTTAGGTGCAATCCTAGGATGATGGCCCCAGAGGGCAGAGATGGAGGCTCGGCACAAGGTGATGCTCCGTTGTTGTTGGTTGAGGAGAGTGCTAATAGGAGTTGTAAGATTGCTACCCAAAGGGGGTATTTAAAGTGCTAGCAATGGTTAACAGAAATTTGTTTGTTGTGGGAGAGGGCTGACACTTATTGGTTTGCACACATTTTGCTTAGTGACAAAAGACCATTGGTCTAACGCATCAGGGGTGTTAAACGGAAAGCCTCTTGAAGAGCGCGGGGCTCTGCTTCGTGTCAGCCATTGGCCCACAGGAAATATTTGCTGTAAGAGGGAGCTGATACCTATGGGTTTGCAGACCTGGCTAGTGACAAAAGGTCATTGGTTTAAACGCGTCAGGGGTGTTTAGCAAAAAACTTTGTTTTGTGTCGGCCATTGGTCCACATTGTTGGCATCTACAATACATTTGACATTATACTGATTTCTTCGGATCCATTGAATGAGCAGAAGTTGGCTATTGCAGCAAACTGTGTTTAATTATGGAAGCTTCATAACGTGCATCCAGTGGTGATTGTGTTCAGCAGAGGGTTGTGGGTAATGGCAGAAGATTTATTTGCGTTTCCTTAGAAAAGTAAGTTTCTTCTGCAGGCAAGATGGTGGCATTCTGCCATTGGCAATGAGCACTCCTCTCCTCTAAAAGCATTTTAAGGTAACATATATTTCATCTCGCAAAGTATTGTGTTACATGCTGGGATTGCCATCATAGGAATCTACCCTCAATTAACATTTGAAAAGGAAAATAAAGAGAGAAAATACATTCTAAATATCGTGGCACTATCACATTCAATCATATCAGTTTAATACATATTCATTGTGAGTAATTTTGGCTGAAATTTTATTTTTGACAATTGAGTATTTTTTTCTACTGTTGATTCATGTTTTAAATCTGTGGATAGGCTACAGAATTTTACAAAATAGAAACGCTATAACAAGCACACCAAAATCCTAATCATGTAAGTGGTATTTAACGTTTTATCAATTCAAGGGAGACAAACAACATTCGAAACCCATGTATAGCATTTTGGGGAAGACCTCGCTTCACTGCATCTAACAGCTCAATTCAATTTTACATTGTTCCGGTGTTGAAAAAATGAGAAATTAGGCCTAGTTTATTTCAAGAGTAAGTTGAAAAAACAGTGGGTAGGTCTTCTATCATGATAATTGGCCATGTTGACTTTGTTAAAAACTTAATTTGATGTTTTGACTATCTACTGTATAGTGGTCCATCACCGTCATCATCAGTTTATAGTTGATGGGGTTCTGTTCGTAAGCCTTTTCTAAATGGTGTGCTTGTTAGTGTTCTTCCAGGATACTAACATTAGTTCACTGATCTTGTTCTTCATGACATCATCCAGTTTCCTTCCCCTGACTGCAGCGAACTGTCCATACTCTGCTTCTGGTAGTCTGTTAGTTCAGTGCTTGTTAGTCTACCATCTCTCTTTACTGCTATCACCACCATCTTAGTCTTGTCGCTCTTGAGGTTGTACTCCTGAACCTTGGTCTTCCTCATGTCGAGTCTTGCCTGCACCTCTTCGTTTGTTTCTCCCCAAATCATGACATCAGCAAAGCCAAGTGCATTGAGTTTACCCAGTGTTTCCTTAATGCTCTTCAGTGGTGATGTTGGTTATCACTCGCTGACGAGTATGATTGTCTTCCTTGAATGCTAGTGGTTGAATGAGTTCTCAAGTGACTGCAGAGGCCAATCCTCAAACTACCAATTCTTTTAGGGACAAACATTCTTGACGTCAAAATCTTCAGGGTTGTGTTCATCCGCAGTAATGCCCACTGTTTACGAGAATTGCTCTTCTCGGTTTCAATTCTGTGTGTTGTTGCTGTTAAAAATTCTTAGGATCTTTGCATCCAAGACAACGGTAAGTCAGGCAGTTAGTTACATTAATTTCCCAGTTAGTGGTGTTGATGAGGAACTTCTCCATGTCTGATTCCAGTGCATCCCTGAACCATTTTTTCTGCACTATTGGTTACCCTTTGATTTACTTTGGGAGACATAAATCTGGCATAAAAATGGCATGTCCTGTTCAGCAAAGCTGCTGTTTCATAATCATAGCGTGAGAAGGCTACTGGTAGTAATGGCTTCTTCCAGGATACTAACATTAGTTCACTGATCTTGCCATTTAACATGAGGATTCTCCTTGGACAGTGCAGGCATGTTATGTGCCTCCTGTATGAGGTCCAAGCTTCACACCCAGAAAGGAATGTTTGGTATTATAGTAGCCTTCACACAAAGCCTAGTCAGAGTGCTAATTTTATGACTATCAAGAACTTTTTGTCATCGTCAGCCAAATGCTGCTTTAGCACATTTCAGGCAGTATTGAATTTCAGGATCTACAGTACATTAGCATTTACTGAGAGGTGACTACCAAGATAAGCAAAGTGCTCATACACTATTTCTTAACGCACAGGAGCCTTTGACAGAACGAAATGATGTGAGCCTGATTGGTGCCAGTACTTGTTTTAGCTGTGAGGCGGCTAGGTGACAGCTCTGGTATCAACTTGTCTCTCTCTTAGATTGGTGTTATCAAGACTTGTACAGTGTGACCATTATTTGTTGCCGAACAGCTAATCTGCAATCCCTCATTTTTTAAACATTTCTTTGTGGAAACAGTTGTCATGTTTCATTATCTCCATAGCTTCTCGTCTGAGACAAACATAATACTGGCAAGTGGTAATTAGAATCTATGTCTCTTCAAATCTTATTTTATGATCAAAGAAAGAGAAGATAATATACTCCCTCTCTGAAGATTTTTCTTGTTTGATTAGCGCCAAGAAAGAAATTTGCCAATTGCTCTTTTAAGCTTTCCAAAAATATTAACAGTTTTTAAATTTGTGTTTTTTTTTTGTTTGTTTTTTGTGGTTTAACGTTACACTAACACATTAAAGGTTTTCAGCGATGCAAGGTTAGGATTGGGAAGGAAGCGGCCATGTCCTTAATTTAGGTACAGCCCTGGCATTTGTCTGGTGTGAAAATGTGAAACCATGGAAAACCATCTTCAGGGCTACCGACCGTGGTGTTCGGACTCACTATCTCCCGATTGCAAGCTCACAGCTATGCAACCCTAACTACATGGCCAATTTCCTCAGTGACAAAAAATTACAGGAATACATGAACACATTTGAATAATTATAATAAATTTGCCTTTTAGAATGAGGGATGGGAAAGATAACAAATGCTGCCAATGCCGGGATTCATACTGTGAATTTCTGACTACTCGGGGCTATTTAGGAGTGAAAAGGAGTATATTTGGCTAAAAACATGAGCGCACCCTAATAAAAAAAACATGCTTTCAACATTCAAGGCAAAGAATGAACTATTTTATTGTATTTGCTAATATTGTTCAATGGCTAAAATGATGCCTCAGGTTTCTGAGAAAAACTATCTGTTCTTTATGGAGAAACTAGCTAACACACTTATAATAGTGAAATTACTGTTTTATGCCGTAAAAATATGTTGTGGCATCTTTTATTTGAAGCAGTGTTATGTGACTATGCTAGTTTAAAGTTTATCAATCAATCAGTCACAATTAATCTGCATTTCAGGCAGTTGCCCAGGTGGCAGATTCCCTATCTGTCATTTTCGTAGCCTTTTCTTAAATGATTTCAAAGAAATTGGAAATTTATTGAACATCCCCTTGGTAAATTATTCCAATCCCTAACTCCCCTCCTATAAACAAATATTTGCCCCAATTTGTCCTCTTGAATTCCAACTTTATCTTCATACTGCGATCTTTCCTACTTTTAAAGACACCTCTCAAATTCGTCTACTCCACGCCATCTCTCAACTGACAGCTCGGAACATACCGCATAGTCGAGCAACTCGTCTCCTTTCTCCCAAGTCTTCCCAGTACAGTCAGTGTTGTTAGAGTGTTCTAAATTATTAAAATCTGATTGTAGATACTGTTTTGTGGAGAGTGGAATTTGCATATAGAATAACAAGGATCAGTACAGTGCTGTTCTCAGTGTCTGGTGCTGGTGATGAATTAAGTAATGTTGTAATATGTCAGGTACCAGAAATATTTAATTTTCCTTTTATTATTGAACACTTGATGAGAATAGTATTTTTTCATTATGTAATAAAATATCCAATTTACAGTTATAATTACTTAAATCTAAACCTAAATGATTCTATGGTGAGATATTTAGCAGTAATGTATAACAGACCTATACTGGCTAGGGTTTTATTATTATGTTAAGCTGAAGTTCTGAAAAGATGAATTTATAATACACCAGTTAAAACATTTGGCACCAGGCGAGTTGGCCATGCGGTTAGGGGCGCGCAGCTGTGAGCTTGCATCTGGAAGATAGTGAGTTCGAAACCCACTGTCAGCAGTCCTGAAGATGGTTTTCCGTGGTTTCCCATTTTCACACCAGGCGAATGCTGGGGCTGTACCTTAATTAAGGCCATGGCCGCTTCCTTGCCACTCCTAGGCCTTTCCTGTCCCATCATCGCCATAAGACCTATCTGTGTCGGTGCGATGTAAAACAAATTGTAAAGAAAAAACATTTGGAAAAGATTCTAATTTTTCCCTTAAATTCTTCTTTTTTCTTCCACTCTTTGTATTTTTAGCTGTCCGTGTTTATTTAATTTGTTATTGTTATTTAAAAATGGAGTCTTACAAGATGTAGTAATTTTTCTTCACATACACGAATAAATAATATCTTGTGTTGGGATGCTTGTTATTGCAGAGAAGCCTGCTTCTACTGGCTGATGATTTCAATGTTAGGGTCATTAATGCACTTATCAACAATATGCATATATTGACCATAAATGGGATCATTTGAAAGAAATTCTTGAACGCTGATAAAATACTGTTATTGAACCAACTTCTCTGCACAAATTTCTACTTTTGTCCTTCTGTTAACACAATACAGAAAATGTTTTGTAGATTGCAACCAGCTACATAGCATAGTCACTTATTTTAAACACTCCTTCTATACTCGTGGTTGTGCGTTCTAAGAGTGCTTAAAAGCAAAAGATCAACATTAGATTTACTAGCATGTTAAATACCTAATCTCTCTTTGTAATTTGTAGCAGTTCAAGGAACATTATCACTGAGCGAGTTGGCTGTGCGGTTAGGGGCACGAAGCTGTGAGCGTGCATTCGGGAGATAAGGAGTTCAAACCTCCCCATCAGCATCTCTGAAAATGTTTTTCCATGGTTTCCCATTTTCACACCAGGCAATTGCTGGGGCTGTATCTTAGTTAAGGCCAAAGCCGCTTTCTTCCCACTCCTAGGCCTTTCCTATCCCATCGTCTGTATGAAGTAAAGCAAATTGTTAAAAAAATATAGTGATACCATAAAACTCCTTTGGACTTTTTTTTCACATTTTTCGTTATAATACTAAAACTGTTCACTCCACAGGGAGAAAAATTGCTGTATTACCTTAGTCATGATCTTAACTTACTGCTAATGTTGTTATTTTCAACAAATTAGTGCACTGAAATTAGAATTTTTTTATTAATGTGTATTAATTTGTATAAAAGAGATCATAGCTGTCTGTATACACTCCCTGGGATAAGTTTGGACATGCTGTATAGAGAAATAGGAAAGTTAGCTACAAACAAATTTTAAATGAAAACACAAAAATGATATTCTTGGTAATTATAATTGTATAAATCAGACACAAATTCTATATATCTTAACATTTAAAGTATTTCTCCACACCAGAAAAATTGGTTCATCTTTCCTGAAGGAAATAGACTTGATTTCATAGAATTATCATTTAAAATAGCAAACTTACAACTAAGATGACAAAAGATAGAGACAAAATGACATTTCTAGATTAATACTATTTTAGTCCATTCATCTCTTCTGTAGAGAATATAATGCATATTACTTTGTCATTCTTCATGTTCGGTCAGTTCAGAATAAACAGAGTCTATGTTCACTGTGTCTACATCCTCGGCTTCCACCCATCAAAATCTGTTTTCCGCTATATGTCTGAGAAATGTGGTCTTGTACGTGTCATCAACATTTTTTGTGATCTGGCCAGCGTAACTCTGTTTCCTTAGGAGTGTTATACTGTACAATCACCCAGTCACCTGCTTCATTTGCTTGGCTGGAGGATGTTTTTGGGATGGATACACGAATGTGCTGTTTTGGCTGAGCATCTTCGCTAGCAGCAGTTGGTGGAGGTGTCAATCTTCTTCTCTTGGCAGGCTTACTGGTGGTAGCAATTGCAGGTTCTGGTGATGTTATATCCTCACTGGTAATACTCTTTCCAGGGTGGACATTAATTTTCTTCCTGCCATTCTTCCTTGTTGGTGTCTCACAACGCAACTTTTCAAGAATGTTTACCACAGCAGAAGAAACATAACTTTGAAGCTCTGTGGTAGCATTGCCGGTCCTCTTTTCTAGCATCTCCTTGAGCACTTGCTCTTCATCAAGAGGATATATTCCACAAGCCCTTAATCCGGATATTAAATTTTCAGAACCTCGTCCTTCTTCGTGTAATCTGGACATAAACTGGTCTCAAAGCTCAGGAAAACAGTTTTTACGAAGAGAAAAATACTTTCTGCCAGCAGATGATTTCCAGTCCGTTAGTATATCTCGCCAGTATCTCCTAAGTGGCCCATAGAAGGCTAAATCCAGAGGTTAGAGTAAATGTGTGGAATTTGGGGTAAGACAGATAAACGAAATGTTCAAAGACAAACAGGTGTCCAACACCAGCTTGGAAAAATGGGAAGATAAATTGTCCCCAATTATTACCTTCCTACCTCAAGCTTTATTGCCAAAGGCATTAAATCAGTCACTAAAACACACTTCATCAAACCACCCAGATAATGACCAATTGTATCTAGCCCCTGGCAGTACATCTTGGCACCACTGGTCCCACATTTTCTGTGCTTTGTACACTACGTAAGAAGGCAATAGTTTTCCATCTGCTGATCCAGAAAACAATGGAAATGGCAGTCTTAGTGGTATTTAAAACCCGTTCAGGGTATTTGATTCCCCTTCTAAAGATAAGTTTCTGTCATCCTAGCTCATCCGATAAATTTATCTCATCATAGTTCAGAATGTGTGAGGCTGGCACATCATTCAAGACTTTCCTTTAGGTTATCAAAAAACAGTCTGACAACTTTAAATGAAGTCTTAACACGTTTTGTTGAAATATTCTGACACAACCTGGATGATAACTTGTGAGCATTCATTTTCAGAAAGCTTGTTGCCCAATCAACACCTGGTAGATTGTTCTTAAACCTAGAAACATCTCTTCCTGAGCTGTCCAAACTTGCTTTCACGAGATAATGGAGATCCAATTTAGAAAATGGAAAGCCCCAATCAGCCAATAACGTAAAATGCTGAACAAATACCAGTTCCTCATCAGCACTGAAGATGCTCAGCCATCCAACCAGAGGAACATCATTTTCTGGCAGATTTACCCTGTGGCAAAGGGTAGACATTGATATTTTGAAATGTGCTGCCACCTCCCGTAATGACATTTTTGTCTTCCTGACTGCTTCAGTAGCAGCCACCATTGTAAATTCTGCAAAGTTTGTATATTCCTCTTCCCATGCCCACCTGAAGGATAATTTCTTGGCATCCTTCAAAGAAAAAAGAGGACAATTGACAGTAGGGACTCGCTAGAGGTTATGTGGATATTTCAAATTCTAACCTATTCCTGATTCTTAACCTCAAAAGTGGAAGAGATCACACAAAATTATCTGCTAACTTGGTAATCAACACCACTGCTGTGAGTGAAACATAAATTTAAAATAGCATTGAGTCTGTGGGATTTATTTGTGGTAACCGTCCAAAGTTACCCCCCAGAAAATTAACCTTTATTATTAGGAAAACCAGTGTCTGAAAAATTTCATTACTGTTGAACATTTATCTCAGCCATATCAACAATGTATTTGTAGGATAACAGACCATTTTAAGCTACATTGAGGAGATAGTATAAAAAAATTTGACATACCTTTCAAAAACAGCAGAAACATTGCTGGTTTCTTTCCCTCCAAAACATTAACAACTGAATACAATAGGAAGTGATGTAAACTCATTAGTCGTGCTCGTAGCAACATGACAAAACTAAAACTACCTCTTGCCACGATGAATTGAGACCAGAAAAGCAAAAAAAGGAAGACCTGCATTGTGTCCGAAGTAACAGTGTTTTGAAATAATAACATTAAGTTATTTATTAGACCACCTAATCAATACAAAATCGTCTTGGATGATTTACATAAATTTGTTAGCTAATAGTGGGTTGATTAGGTGGTCTAATAAATAACTTAATGTTATTATTTCAATCTACATCATCAATACGGACCAAAAATGATATTTATTACATGTAATAGTAACAGTGTTTGACGGTACTAGTCAACAAGAATACTTGCGGTTGTGTTTGTTTGGGGAGGGAGTGTGAATGTCTTAAGTGGCCAAAATCATATTGCACAGAATATCTTTAGTGACGGTTTCAATCAGCAGATATTTTCCTGAACTCTCAACTCCAGGATAAAACAGGACATAAATGGCATGTCCACAAATCATACTTGTCCTTTGCTCAACATTTTGAAGAAGGACTTTGCTTCAGTTTTTTCAATTTGCTTTTTGATATTTTTATGAGATAATTGTGCAAGCACTGAAAGCATTTCTACATAGTCAGAACTTTGTGTTTTACATAGTAGAAAGATGTATTTCATTAACTTTCTCTCTGTATTGAAACTACAATATGTGCTGCAGTCGCTTAAGTGGGGCCAGTATCCAGTAATCGGGAGATAGTGGGTTCGAGCCCCACTGTCGGCAGCTCTGAAGATGGTTTTCTGTGGTTTCCCATTTTCACACCAGGCAAATGCCGGGGCTGTACCTTAATTAAGGCCACGGCCGCTTCCTTCCACTTCCTAGGCCTTTCCTATCCCATCGTTGCCATAAGACCTATCTGTGTCGGTACGACGTAAAGCAAATAGCAGACAATATCTGAAACAAGAAATCTTTGTTGCAGGTTTATAATTTACAGACTTTAATCAGTTTCTTATAGTTATTTGTAATAGAAGCATACAGCTTTCTTTCAGACTTCTCTGACATTCAGTTTGTAACGCATTAATGGAAATCACTCTCCGTCATAACACACACACAAAAGAAAGTTACAAGTGAAAAATGTTGATAAACATAGTCACTGATGTGGAATGATTATGTTGCCTGTGTGTTTTTGTTGTTGAGGTTGCAAGTTTTATTCCACTGCTCTAGGGAAGTTGAGGTACCCTGTCCTCCATACAGGTTTAATGGAGTAGATGACAATAAATAGCCAATCTACATCTCATTGATTTCCATTGAAAATCATCTTTGTTAATCAATTGGAATTGATAACTAGTTTATTACTCTTTGCACACTCCCCACACCCCCTCCCCACTTTGAGGACCACTGGTGTAAGGCACTGCGTATTGTTCCAAGGCACTTCTGATGCTCATACAACCTGACTACCTCTTTTAAGGCAGGCTGAGGTATTTGGGATTTTATTTCCTTTTCCCAGTTTACAGGTAGGAGCATGATCAACTTCACCCTACAAAGAAACAGTTTTTAAATTAATTACAATAAACTACGAAGGAAGACCAGCTACACAAAATATCATTACCCCAGCACATTCACACTAAAGCATGGAACCATTTCCATTTTGTTCAACCAAATTAATATTAAAGCCACGTTCACTTCAACTGTTTATTGTCCATTGTAGGTACTGTAATTCTGCAAAAAATTGCTACTAAACAAATTATTTAAAACAAGTTTCTTACCTTGCTCCAAACTCTCTTCAATCACAGTTTGTTATGTAAGAACCAACAATACAAGTGTGCTGTTTGAATTTTCCCTATTGATGGTCCATAGTTCTGGACATTCGATATTTATCAACCCCATGCGATCGATCAACTTTACCTGCACTGGTCAGTTGTAGCCACTTTTGCGATACT
Source organism: Anabrus simplex (assembly GCF_040414725.1). Lineage (NCBI taxonomy): Eukaryota > Metazoa > Arthropoda > Insecta > Orthoptera > Tettigoniidae > Anabrus > Anabrus simplex. Next base: position 293,499,960 of record NC_090269.1, read on the forward strand.
GAAAATAATTAGAATCAGCTCTATTTTCTTCTTTTTGTTCAGATAACATTTTCTGTACTTTCTTTCATCTTCTGTCTTTATTTCAGGTTTTTCCTAAAATACTCGATCAAGCACTGACTAAGTAAACTCTTTCAAGATTAAAATTATTGTGTCCACCTTTTCAATACAAATATATATTTTTAGTGGTTAAATTCTACATTAGGCAATAATTTCTCATCGTCCTTGAGAAATTGAAAAATATATATTTGTATTGAAAAGGTGGACACAATAATTTTAATCTTGAAAGAGTTTACTTGTTGTATCTTCAATACGGAACAAAATGAGATTAGTTACTTGTAACAAGCACTGACTGTTAAGAGATGAAATTGTAGGCTTCTTGTTTCTATGAATATGATATATTGCGTTATCAAGAACCCCAGTGCTATTAGGTGGGAGGTTAGGCAATAATTTCTCATCATCCTTGAGAAATTGTCATAATTCATTTCATCATAATAGTCACACTTCTGCTTTAGTTTAAGAATTAATAGGGCAATTACCACAGAACCTAACTCTCTCCAGTATCAATAATTGTTAATCAGGGCCTTTTACATAGCTTGAGTAATGCTGAGTTCTGGATCAGATTGCCAGCAAGAGGAGACTGAGTGTGATGAATGCACATAAAAACTTTGTGTAACTTCCCTGGGCTGGGAACATGCTTCTTAACAGTATAACATTTGGGAATTTTTCTATGGATTGCACCTTCTGCATGCTTATAGACTTCCATTTGCATCTGATGATATGCTTTCTTAGCTGTTGGAGTAGAGAATAACTAGCCCTTAGCAACAGATTGTTTGCCATCTTGCATTTCTGTCTTCACCAACCTTTCTGATACACCTGTTGCTTCACTGGTAGATTGTACAACATTATACTTCTAATTTATACTATTCTTTCTGGGTTCTGAAATAAGTCACAACTTTATATATTGATTCATGAGCCTGTCCACTGTCCTTATAAAGGCTGATCCTGATAAGATCTCATCCCAAGATGCAAATGCGACTATAATGCCAGTAATGAGGTCTGTTTAGAAAGATACATGCTATACAAAAAGACTCATCAACAGCACATTGAAAGGGAGGGGAAGGTGCTGGAATGGTGAAGGGGAGATGTGCTGACCAGCAACATCTACTAGTTTCTGTGCAGGTAGTTACTCTCCCAGGAGAAAAGGGGAAATCCCTTCCTACCACATGATTATCATCACAATCTTTTATCCCTTTGGTCTACTCTTCATAATCAAAAGATTTACTACGAGGGCTAGGCTTTGTATGTAATAAAAATAGATAAATATGTACATCCATTTGGGCTCAAAGAAATAATTCAAAATGTGGAGTGTAATATGCAGTAATGTTTTATTAACAAAGGTGAAAAATAATGTAAAGAATAACGATCTGTGTTGTATCAATTTTGTATTAATACTTATTAAAAGAGTATGGTTTTAAATGTTTTGTTTAAACATGAAATTCACAAAAATAAGAATTTAAATTTTAGTCACAGAACAAGAGTGTAACCTTTTTGATATGAGTTACAGCAGGTTGTGTGACAAGACCAAAGCAAATACAGTAGAGACAATACACGACACTTACGGATATCGCCTTGCTAAAATGGGAGACAATTCGACGGTGGCGCTCCTAGTGACTTGACCTGAACAAATCGCGCTAAATTCAAATATCAATGGAAATGTATTTACGGAAATGGATAAATAAATTACGTCTAGAAAGACAGTGGTATTGAGATATTAACTTCGAAGTTGCTAAAGCAATTCTGGATAAATGAATGAAGAATTATTTAAAAGGTTATTATTCAAAGACTGAAATTAGACATATAAACAAGGTGTGAAATGGCTTGATCTTTCATTTATGCATTACTTTTTTAGCTTTAGCATACCTGCCTGAAATCTTACGGTTGGATTTGTCTTTTTTCCTCATTTAAAAACAATGTATCATCACATTAAGATATTTGTCAATAAAAATATCGGCACATTCCTTACACATATGATGCAATGAATTAACATTTAATAGCTGGACAATTTTCCTCTTAACATGAAGCCTACTAACAGAAAGAAAAGTTTGAAAATGTTGTCTATAGTGATGCTTTGAGGAATATTTACGTACAATTAGAGTAAAAGTGTAACATACCCTTAGCTGTATAGTTGAGGATTTCTAAAGTCGCTGGCCTGGAAATGATCTGAACAGATCTTATAATTCTTATACAAGCGTAACGTCCCTTCTTTCTTGTACACTTTATCCAAATCGCTTCTGTGACATTTCAAAACCCACAGATCACACCTACAACAACACATCGGTATTGAAGGTTAACTGCTGCACTATACAATAAAATATGCATATTATATTTTAAGCCCGTTAAAACATGGGTCGAGCAGGTCAGAAGATTATGAAGTACTATAAAAATCTCTGTCACTGGAAGAATATATATGCAAACACAATATTACTTACATGTTCTTGTCACGAAGGAACCTGAAGAACGAGCGCGCATTTTTCTCTACTTCGTAATTACTGCAGCCAAACACAGCACATACCTTTCCCCTCATGTTGAGAGGAGATATCAAGGAATGACACACGCTACTATTTAATTATGTCAACTCACTGAAAACGCATAAATAACACCAAAAACTTCACACAAAAATACACGTACTCTTATGACAGAGTCAGTACCGTTCAGGTCTATCCTCTAGAGTGAGCTCCAATAGCTGTCCCTCGATATCTCGCTCAGTGTCGTGTATTGTCTCTACTGTATTTGTCCAAAGCCAGTGAGAAAGAAAAAAAAAAAATGCATGTAGTAGAACTTTTCATGTTTCATAGAGGTACCACGCCACATTCCAGCTTTGAATTATTGATGCTAGTAAAATAAATTTTAAATTATATTCTGAGAAGAATAACCTTGAAACCATGAAATATGTTTAAAATGTTGAATTATGTAAATGTCAGTTCTCCGCAAATATATAAAAACCTGTACTGTCCCCGCATTATATATATGCCACTATGTGACTGTTGCATTTCTAAGAAAGTGAAAGACCTAGTTGCTGTCAACATTTCTGTTCCTATTCATATGACATTCCTCCACATTGTGGGACTCGGGAATAGGAATATAAATGCTGACAGCAACTAGACCTTTCACTTTCATAGAAATGTGACAGCCACGGAATGGCAGAGATATAATGTGGGGACGGTACTGAAGTTGAAAACATGGACAAATATTGAAAATAAAATGTTTTAAAGCATTTCAAATATCCTAATCCATAAAGATATTACTACATTTTAACTGTAGCTAATGAAAAAACAAATATTTATGTACATAGAAATCCTAGCCTTGTTTACGACTGTTTAATCTCGACTGATTTATATCTTGTCCTTTTCTCGTTTTAGCTTTCTGTTCGGTTAAGTGTACTTTAAATTGAAGTAATACAAAAAGTGTGTTGTAATTCCTCTTGGTATCTACCTTAAATTTAATGTTCATTTTACATCCTTGATGTTACGAAATAATTGTGTGAAACATTTTTAATATCCTGAAAGTCAGTTTTTCAGTTATAAGCAGCTCCTGTTTATCCCTCTCTTTATGGAAACATAAAATGATGTTATTTTAATCTTTCTATTAGCTTATTTTCTTTCTGATATTTCAGTAAAATACCCTCTCTTTATGGAAACATAAAATGATGTTATTTTAATCTTTCTATTAGCTTATTTTCTTTCTGATATTTCAGTAAAATAATTTATAAATTTCTTTGCATGTTACAATTATGTTCTGTTTTGTTTATATATATTATTATGCTGTCTTTCATACTGTCCATTCTATCAGGTATGTTGTTCATAGGATGTGAATTGTCTGCCAACAGCTTTTACATTTTTAGTCAAGTCTGCTATATGGGTGTACATTATGTTACAGAAAGGGATCAAACAAACAACATAGGCCTACTTAAATACATTGAAGTCATTGTGTTGATCCTTTGCATGTGTTTTGATCTTCCTTTCTAACTGCCTATCTTCGATGATGTTCAGTTTGTGTAAAGTCTATACCGGTTATTAATTAACTGTTCTTGAACATGTACAGTGTTGTGGATTTTCTTTTGTGGAAGATTTCTCTTCCTTGAGGCCTACTGAATGTTGAAAGCTTTTTTTTTTTTTTTTTTTCTTCATAAAGACCTTCATCTGTACAGATGTAAATTTTCATTTAGTACTAAAAACAGTGAAATGAGAGTATCTACTTTTGAGTGATTATGTTTGAGTAGTTTTCCATTTAACTTTTATTTTTATATTCAATATTCATTGAATATATTTGTGAATATTTTGCATATTGCTATTGTGGTGCAGTCTTTTACAGTATGTAGCCTTAATGTTAAGTATGTTATCTTGCAGGATATGTATTTGAGTAGTTTGTGGCTTGCAAGACCTGTTTCCATAATCTTAACAATATTGCCATTTAAATTTGTGTTAGAAACATGTGCATTTTAACATAATATAGACCAAAAGGGCCATGCTATTTTATTCTTACTATGATCAAAGACAGTAGAGACAATACGCGACACTTACGGATTTAGCCTTGTTAAAATGGGAGACAATTAGACGGTGGCGCTCCTAGTGACTTGACCTGAAAAGTCGCGTTAAATTTAAATATCAATGGAAATGCATATACAAAAATGGATAAATAAATTACGTCTAGAAAGAAAGTATTATTGAGATATTAACTTCGAATTTGCTAAAGCAATTCTGGATAAATGAATGAAGAATTATTTAAAAGGTTATTATTTAAAGACTGAAATTAGATATATAAACAAGATGTGAAATGGACTGCTGTGAAATGGCTTGATCTTTCATTCATGCGTTACTTTTTTTGCTTTAGCATTCCTGCCTGAACTTTTACGGTTAGATTTGTCTTTTTTTCTCATTTAAAAAACACTGTATCATCACATTAAGACACTTGTCAATAAAAATATCGGCACATTCCTTACACACACGATGCAATGAATTAACATATAAAAGCTGGAGAATTTTCCTCATAACATGTAGCCTACTAACAGAAAGAAAATCTATAAAATCCCGGCTTTAATCTGAGAAGGGGGATAAAAGAAAGAAAAGTATGAAAATCTTGTCGATAGTAATGCTTTGAGGAATATTTACGTACAATTAGAGTAAAAGTGTAACATACCCTTAGCTGTATAGTTGAGGATTTCTAAAGTCGCTGGCCTGGAAATGATCTGAACAGATCTTATAATTGTTATATAAGCGTAACATCTCTTCTTTCTTGTACACCTTATCCAAATCACTTCTGTGACATTTCAAAACCCATAGATCATGCCTACAACACCACCTCGGTATTGAAGGTTAAGTACTGCACTATACAATAAAATATGCGTATTATATCTTAAGCCAGTTAAAATATGGGTCGAGCAGGTCAGAAGATTATGAAGTACTATAAAAATCTCTTTGTCACTGGAAAAATATATATGCAAACACAATATTGCTTACATTTTCTTGTCACGAGAGAAGCGAAAGAAAGACCGTGCATTCTTCTCTACTTCATAGTTACTGCAGCCAAACACAGCACATACCTTTCCCCTCATGTTGAGAGGAGATATCAAGGAATGACACACGCTACTATTTAATTAGTTCTCAGGTCTACCCGTTAGAGAGAGCTCTAAAAGCTGTCCCTCGATATCTCGCCGAGTGTCGCGTATTGTCTCTACTGTATTTGCTATGATGTAACCCAGTATCAACCACACAGTTCTGAAGGAATATTGAAATGAAAATTGTAAGCTACTGCTGTATTGTACAAGTGCTGTATTTGAACATTCATAGACTTGAGGTGTCTGTGTACACTAGCCACATAAAAATTGGTGAACTAAGAAATCTTTATACGTTGAATCCTACCACCTGAACAATATGTTCATCCTGCTTCAAACTAGATAATTTTGAAGAAAGTAATCTTCTGTGATGGTCAATTTTTGTGCAGTTGTGTACAGTTATTTGATATGTTGTATTGGAAGAAATAAAATTATTTGGAAGTTATTTATAAATATTATTGACTGGAATTTGTAAGATATATTTGAAGAATATTTGAAATCTTTGAGAGTATGGTAATTCTACAACTTATACTTTCCACATTAACTTCATCCTAGTGTTACATATGTTGGAGAAATTTTCCTTTCTTACTAGCATTAAGTGATCTTTCATTCAGTTTTGTTGATTTGTCTATATATTGTATCATATTAGGGTAAAATATTTGTAAAAAATAAAATGTTGATAAATATTAGTGTTTGTAATTAGTATGCCAGGAAACCCAATACACCCTGCATTATTTACTTTTCATTAATAATAGTCTGTGCAGACCCCAAAGATCTTGATGAAGTTTCATGATACCTCACCATATACCTTGATATTATGAGTACCTTACTTTTTACATCGCACAATTTATTTTATGTTTTAATATTTTTACTCTTGTATTTCAAGCTCCATTTGGTCAGTCAATCCCAGGTGTAGTGCTAATTTAATAATAATGTTAAATGCTAATGGTCTTAGGAGAGGCCAGGATGAACAAAATGTGCCTTAAATGCAATACTGAGATATATTTTCAAATCTACTATGTTGCAATCCATGCCCACTCCAAAGTTTGTTCAGAAGCCAAATCTTTGTGCTGCCTAGTTTGTGTGTGTTGAGACTTAAGTCTGAAGGCTGGTTGGATTGCCAGTGACTACCATACCGGGAGCCCCAAGAGCGTGGGATGGTGACCACGGGGCTCCTAGCTAAATATAGCATTGCTTTCACTTACTTGCACTAGCACTTCACTGTCATCTTTTGTATCCAGTTTCCTGTGGTCAGATCTTGTTCACTTCTGATCCCAATGATATTTGGTTTGTGAAGCCGAGGAAGTCTTTAATTTTCACGCACTTTGTGGCCTTTTCCAATACCCTTGGTTTACAAAGGGTCGGACCTCTTTTCATTTTTCCTCCGATTAGTATTAAGAGGGAATGGTTGTCCAATTGTACTTTCTATTAAAGCAATAATCATCATCATCATCATCACCACCACCACCACCTGTACCTTCTCATAATAAAACGATCTCCATGACTGGCTACATCACCAGTGGTTGTAGGTAGATGAGACACCTCTGAAGGGGCATATTCTAGGAAAGTGAAGTAGTTTATCGTTGCTTTCCTCACCAAGTTTAATGGTGCTACCACTTATGTCAACCAGCACCTTCACACCATTTATGGGTCAATGACCTAGATGTTAGGCCCCTTTAAACAACAAGCATCATAATTATTATGGCACCATTCACCTTAATAATTGACTATTTAAGGAATGGTGTTGCTCATATCCCTGCTACTGTTACAACGAAGGATGAGACAGATACATCGAAGTAACAAACTAGTTCCAGTCAACACCAAAACTAAAGAAGTTGGTTGCGTGGTCCAGACCTGTTGCTGTAAACTTGCATTTGGGAGATGAAGGGTTTGAACCCCACATTCGACTGCCCTGAAGATTGTTTTCCATAGTTTTCAATTTTCACACAAGGTAAATGCTGGGATTGTGTATCTTAATTAAGGCAACAACTTCTTCCTTCCTAGTCTTGGCCCTTACCTATTCCATTATCTCTGAAAACCTATCTGATTTAGTCCAAAGTTAAACCACCAGAAAAAGAAAGATAAGTCTATTCCCAAAGACAAGTCATAGTATGTTGTAAACACTACATCTCACTGAAGATGGGTCTGGGCAGAGTTGTAGTTAATACTAGCTGTTGTTTACCTGTCATTAACCCTTTGCCATTTCCCATTTAAAGGCGGATGCTCGGCTGTAATTACTGTGTTTTCTGACATAGTCCTTCAAATCCCATAGGCACAGCAGCATAAATACCACCCTTTAAAAGAAAATAACTAGAAGTCAAACACAAGAAGATATAAATGTACTTTCTTTTGCATTTCGTTCCAAAATGATTAATGTATATAAATGTGTACTCGCCCTAATTTGGAATATCCACATTTCGCTCCTGATGGTATTCCAAAAAGCACCCCGTCCTGCACAGTGGTAGGTCACACTGATTACATTTGAATGTTTTTTGTTTCCATCTCCCAGCAGCTGCCCTATTTTTCATTTGTAAACACAAAGCACACACTTTAGCACAGCCAGGTATCTTCACAAGAAAAGAAAATAATTTAGGGGATGGACAGCCGATGGGTAAACTTCTTTCTCTGCCCGTACGTTTGCACAGTGTGAAGTTCCCGATCAGCTGTTGCGCCAGAAGTTCAGCTGTCTTATTTCCATGAGCTGTGAGAGCTGGTCGGTTACTCATATCATAAAAAATGAAACTGTTTACTACGCACACATTGATCACAAAATGAAAAATAAATCTCCACCATTTTTTAGACGATCACCCACCCCGTAGTATTCTCTTTTCTGGTCACTGATGTCCACGCCACCCGTATGTTATTTCTTCATTGCCTTTACCAGTTTTTCATTTCACTGTACCATCATTCACAGAATCTGAACTTGTTGATAGCATAAGAACCTTTCGATACAACTCCGCGATTAGACATGGTGTGAACTTGAACAGGAATAATCTCGAACTAAGGGCGATGTTTATAAAGTAGGACTGCTTGGGAAATATACACAAAAAATGCTGTCAACAAGGTCTCCTGACAGCTTGCTGGGTCAAGGGAATGCAGTATGGTTTCACAAGACCCGTCAATATTTCTCTCAACACACTTCTAATGAATGCGAGTGTGACTAGCGCTTAGAAGCGTTCAGCACGGCAGGCGGGTGATAATATTCTAGTGCCCTGGAGCATTAGGGACAGCAAGGAGTTAACAAACTAGTTTTTGTAATTGCAGGAGTAACGTCATCTAGCAAAGATGAATAGCAGCATAAGAGAAGGGAGCACACCTCAACTAACAACAATTGTTGGTCAATGCAACATTATTTTGATAAGTTTTTGGGGCTTAGGACATTATAAGCCATCACGTTTTGTCATACAGATAACAATTTAACCCTGGACAGGTGGCGCTTGTTGGTGCAATGTGAGAGGTGGCATGGGGTACTTTCTGACTATTATGATTGAACTAGCTTTAACAAAATCAGTAATTTTTGTTCATCATATTTATATTGACGTATTAACTCAATAGTATGATATTTTATTGACCATAAATGTATATATCCAATACTAATAAGCTTCACAGAATATAAAAGTAAAAGCTTGTCATGCTTAGGAATAATTTTTATTAAATATTATCTTGCATAATTCAGCTGATAGGCTTAGGTACTGCTAACTATATAATGCTATTTCTGCAGTATATCCCTGGGTGGTGGGGAGGGTTTCTTCCTAAATAATTATAGCAGAAATTATTATCCTCTTCATGACAATCCATATCTTGATAAGTTATTCGTATGTGAGTATAATTTCCTCTGTCTTTCAATTTCCAGGTTCATACAGTTTACAATGAGTTGCAACATATTATCGTTTTTGAAAAAATGTTCGAATCTTCTTCAGGCAATGATGCACTTCTTGCTACGAGTTTCGCTCACGGTAAATGAGTGACAATGTTGTGGGTTCGAGTACATGAGTTTTTAACAGGAGGAACTTTTGTTCAGTTTGTAACATCATCCTTTCCTGTTGTGGACCAAAACCGTTGAGAAAGAGGTAAATCATCATCACTAATATTTAATTCTTCATTAGCACTCTGTCGCATATCACTGTTACAGAGTCTACTACTTATAATAAATTCGCACTCACTACTTTCTCTTCCACAGACTGTAAAAGACATAACACCCTTGCCTCATACTCTTGATAAATCATTTCAGCAATTAGGGATCGACTGAATGAATTCCTAATATTGTTACAAAATAAGTCACTGGGTACACTTAACACTGCTGCTGGTGTACTTCCGACGAACGGGACTGGCAGCACGGGGTCTAACGAGACACTTTATTGCATTGCTAGACAGTAATCCCTCTTTCTAAGAATGAACATCCTTCACTACAATGCCACTGATCTTAGACAAAAGGCAAGGAATGTGGCAGCCAAGGTCTCTAAGTTTAAAAATAAACACAATTAAACAGAATAAATTTGCACCAGGTCACTAAATACCCCGCGCCACCACTCCCGGGTTAACTGAACCTATTATTGACTGTTAAATACCTAACTAGAGAGAAAGATGAAGTATGAGGCAAAAATTTGAAATGTAGAGACAAGATTATAATTTTGTTTATATGTATATATAATAAATTGGATTTGTAAGCCAGTGATAATATAAATTTCTTATTAATTGTAGCAAGTCAACAGTTTCAACAATATGAAAACAGTTGCTAGTTAAAGGAGTTATTTTTCCCCTTTGTCTTCAGCAGAACTGATGGCAGCAACACCAATCACTAGCTCCATTGATGGACAAGTTCACTTTGTATTTCTCCTCACTACTTACACATCTTTCCCCAGTTTTCTTCTTCATCATTATCATTAGTTAACTGCCTTCTGTTGCCTGGTTGCAGTATACGAGTACTCACCAATATTGTCTGTCCAGGTATAGCTTATCCTGATCTGCTTCGAGCCATACTATGCCTCTTCCAGCCAGGTCCTGCTCCACTTGGCTAATCCACCATTTCCTTGATTGGCCTCTTAAGTCTTCTGCCATCCAGATCTATTTCTAGCCGCCCTTTAGCTGCTCTGTTTGGCTTCATTTTCCTAATATGTGCAAACCATTACAGTCTCCACTTAGCTATTAAAGTGACTGTTTAACTTGGGCCTCAAAACTGACCTGCTCATTATACAGTAGATCTTATCCATTCGTGTTTTCTGAACCATGGTCCTGAGAAATTTCATCTTTGCAGCTTGGAGTCTGTTTTTATCTCTGCCGTTTATTGTACATGTCTCAAGACTGTACGTGGTAATCTGCAGATAGTACATTTTGTATAGCATAAGTCTTAAAGGAACATGACTGTCCCACAGGATATTACTAACTTGATAGTAGAACCGGGTCTCCTTCTTCAATACTGTTGATCTCTGTATGAATTATCTTGCCTTACAGTACTACCAAGATACTGGAAGCAATCTACTACTTCCAGTTTTACTCTGTCCAGCATGATTTTTGCCCATGCCCTTTGTCCACTGATTGTCACAACCACTGTTTTTGTGTGACTTATTTTTAGTCTAAAGTGTGAAAATGGACATTCTACACATTTAGTTTCTCCTGTATTTCTCTTTCTGTATTGTTCTAGATTATTGCATTAAAAGCCTTGAAATCATGATCCCCATGGTAATTTTAACTCTTTTTGTAACTTTGTCCATGGCATTGATAAATAGTAAAGGTGGCAGGGCCCTATCATCTTCTCTTTCATATTTCCTATCCAATCTCCCAAGGTTCTCTTTTGTTCTCATCTGACACAGTATAAAGTTTGAGAGATTGAAGAGATATTTTCCTGTATTCATATCATACCATTGTATTTCCTTTCTTTCAAGGATTTAAACTATTTTTCTTATTTATGTTATGATGGACTGATAAACATATTGTTTTACTACTTAATAAACTTCCACCATATATCAAAGCATCAATCTAAACATCATAGAATAGTTTTCCATAGTTTCCCCACTTCAACACCAAGTAAGTATCAGGGTGGTGGTTATTTCATCATATTTTATAGTGTGTACGTAGGTTACTATGGTAATCTGTAGTAGGAAGTGTTGAAAATAGTGGGTTCGAACCCTACTGTCAGCAGCCCTGAAGATTGTTTTCCGTGGCTTCCTATTTTCACACCAGGCGAATGCTGGGGCTATATCTTGATAAGGCTATGGTCACTCGTTTCTCAGTCCTGACTCCGTCCTATCCCATCATCACCATAAGACCTCTCTGAGTCTGTTTTATGTAAAACAGATAAGAAAAATATGAATGTTTCATTCATAGCTTCTTTCTAATGAGAGATAATTAAATTAAATGCAAATGCTGCAGATAGTAGGTGAAATTTTCATGAACTGGCTTTCCATATGATTGCTGAGCTTTCATTTATGTTCTGCTAATAAATTATGAAATGAGAACTCCCATTAGATGATAAGCAGTAGAGGCATTTAACAGTGCTGAATGCTATGGGAGTGAGTTTTCTAGATCCTAATGGGTGGGTAGGAGATAGGGATCTGCGCTCAGATAGTCTTCACTTAAACCGCAGTGGTACATATGAAGAGCGATCAAATATAAACAGGATTTTTGTTCCTGAACATCAACAGTTGGTAGGACTGGCCCCGCGATTCTGCTATGCTTACGCAAGACCGTTAGGAGTGGGGAGAGCTTGCTGTTAGATATTTCCTGCCGTACTGTCAGTAATGTTCACAATGTTGGAGCAACAGGTGCACCCCTCCACTGCGCAACGTATAATTATAAAATTTCTTGCTCGTGAAGGAGTTACAGTGGTAGATATTTGCCAGAAATTGACTGCACAGTTCGGTGATCAAACATTGTCAAGGACGCGTGTGTTTGCCTGACATAAAAAGTTCAGGGATAGACGAGAACTCGTGGAAAATCAGCAAAACGATTGCTGTTCTCGTACCAGGATTACAGGCGAAAACATTATTGCCGATTGATTTTTTGCATGAGCAATGCACAACCAATGCTGCTTACTACTGCGAGGTGTTGAACAAGGCGAGGGTTGCATATTGCCGCAAAAGACGAGACCAGCCGATTCGACAGGTCATCCTCCTCCACCTTTGGTCACTTAGTGATATTCTACCTGAGACCATAGATCCCGATAATATTAGAGATCTTGCAGCTCTTAACTGTCTCCAAGCTACAGGAAATGCTACGGACTGCACTTGATCATCCTTCTTATACAGCCCAGATGTATCGCCCTGCGATTTCCATTTGTTTGGACTCCTTAGGAGGGTAATGATTTGAAGATGACGAGAGTGTGGAAGACTTTGTGCACAATTGGCTGGTGACACGACCCTGTCCTTTTTACAATGAGGGCATCAAAAAAACTGCCCATACACTGGGACAAATACATTTCCAAAGCAAGAAACTATGTGGAAAAATAAACTGTAATTGCCTTGTGTTTATCAATAAATGAATTTACATAAAAATAAAATCTTGTTTATATTTGATCCCTCCTCATATAAGTTAGGAAACTTGCTTAAAAGGGTTATAGGGAGGTACATTCAGGGAAACGGGGTAGTCTAGGGAGCTGTGAAAGGGTACGGGCATCAAGTAGCGATGACATAAAAATGTTAAGTGTTGAACTGTAGATGTATTGTAAATAAAGGAATAGAATTGAGTAATTTAATAGATATGTACTTACTAGATATTGTAATAGGAGTTGAATCATGGCTGAGAAATGGACGCAGAAATGTTCTCACAGAACTGGAGTGTGTATTGTAGAGATAGGATAGGTAGGCGGGGGAGTTTTCATTCTGGTGAAAAAAGAATTTGTAAGCTACGAAAAAGTTAAAGATGACAAACATGAAATTCTAGGTGTAAGGCTCATTTCTAAAGATAACAGGCAACTTGACGTCTTTAGAGTGTACAGACCGGGAAAGGGTAGCGCTGACGCTTATTCAGAATTATTTGATAAGATAATCAGCTATGTGGTAAACGACATGGAAAGGAATGTGATTATAGCGGGAGATTTCAATTTACCAAATGTCAATTGGGAAGGTAATGCGAATGACAGGAAGTATACCAACAAATGGCAAATAAGTTTTAATATGGAAAGGACAGCTGATTCAGAAAGTGAAGGAACTAACTAGATGGAAGAAATTCTGGATGTGGTGCTGGTAAAAACAGATGAGCTCTATAGAGAAACCGAAGTAATAGATGGTATTAGAGATCACGAAGCTGTTTTTGTCGTAGTTAAAAATACAAGTATCAGAGAGGAAGGTCTTAAAAGTAGGACTATTAAGCAGCACCATATGGCTGATAAAGCAGGCATGAGGTAGCTTTTTAAAGGTAACTATGATCAATGGAAAACGATAAATGAAAATGTACACAGATTCTGGGATGGGTTTAAAGCAATTGTTGAGGAATGTGAAAACATGTTTGTACCTTTGAAGGTAGTAAGGAATGGTAAAGACCCACTTTATTATTACAGAGAAGAGACTAAGAAGGAGGTGCATAATGGAAAGAAGTAGAATTAGAAATGGCTGTGGAAGTAAGGAGAAATTGAAGGAACTTACTACAAAATTGAATCTAGCAAAGAAGTCAGCTATCGTCGCCATAAGACCTATCTGTGTCGGTGTGACGTAAAGCCACTAGCAAAAAAAAAAAAAAAAAAAACTGAGAAAACTTTGGCTCATTTCTAAAGATAATAGGCAACTTGACGTCTTTGGAGTGTACAGACCGGGAAAGGGTAGCATTGACGTTGATTTGGGAAACGACATAGAAAGGAATGTGATTGTAGAGGGACTCACATCAAGAATAACGTGATTGCAAGCATAATTGGCAGTCATACAAATTTTAGTGAAAAATGGAAGGGTATGTAAAGGTACTTTAAGGCAGAAACAGGTTCCAAGAAGGACATTCCGGAAATAATTAACGAACAAGGGGAGTGTGTATGTGAGGATCTTCAAAAGGCAGAAGTATTCAGTCAGCAGTATGTAAAGATTGTTGGTTGTAAGGATAATGTCTAGATAGAGGAGGTGACTAATGTTAAAGAAGTATTAAAATTTACCTATTATAACGACGACATTTACAATAAGATAGAAATGTTGAAAACTAGAAAAGCAGCTGGAATTGATAAGATTTCTGGGGATATATTAAAGACCATGAGTTGGGATATTGTACCATATCTGGAGTACTTATTTGATCATTGTTTGCATGAAGGAGCCATACCAAATGAATAGAGAGTTGCTATAGTAGCCCCTGTGTACAAAGGAAAGGGTGATAGACATAAAGCTGAAAATTACAGGCCAGTCAGTTTGACATTCTTTCTGATTATATTAGACATGTTCGCGAAATTAACAACTGGTTTGATAGGAGGCAGTTCGGGTTTAGGAAAGGTTATTCCACTGAGCTCAACTTGTAGGATTCCAGCAAGATATAGCAGGATTCTGGAGGTCAAATGGACTGTATCACAATTGACCTGTCTAAGGCATTTGATAGATTATTGGCAAAAATGAATGCAATTGGACTAGACAAAGAGTGACTGAATGTGTTGCTATATTTCTAGAAAATAGATCACAGAGAATTGAAGTAGGTGAAGCTTTATCTGACCCTGTAATAATTAAGAGGTGAATTCCTCAAGGCAGTACTATTGGAACTTTATGTTTTCTTATACAAAAATGATATGAGCAAAGAAATGGAATCAGAGATAAGACTTTTTGCGGATGATGTTATTCTGTATATAGTAATAAATAAGTTACAAGATTGTGAGCAACTGCAAAATGACCTCGATAATTATGTGAGATGGACAGGAGGCAATGGTATGGTGATAACCGGGATTAAAAATCTAGTTCTGAGTTTCACAAATAGGAAAAGTCCTTTCAGTTTTAATTACTGTGTTGATGAGGTGAAAGTTCCTTATGGGAAATTCTAAGTGTAAGGCTCATTTCTAAAGATAATAGGCAACTTGACGTCTTTGGAGTGTACAGACCGGGAAACGGTAGCGCTGATGCTGATTCAGAATTATTTGATAAGATAATCAGCTGTGGGAAATGACATGGAAAGGAATGTGACTGTAGAGGGACTTGCATCAAGGAACACCAAAGAAATATTCGTTTCAACCAGTAACAGCTGAGCACGCTCTATCGTCGGGTCATGATGTCGTGTTCCAAGATGTTGAAGCTCTTACCCACACTAGACACTACAGGTCCAGGATTATACGGGAAGCTGTGGAAATAAGTAGAAATTTCAACATTGGTGTCTTCTGAAATTACTGGATTTAACAAATTTTTACAGATTTTGTATTCAAACATTGCAAATAGCAGGTGAGACAGCTTAGTAATGAAAACTCAAGTGGTGGTAGTCGGGGGTATTTGGAGGTTGAGTCTAGTGTGCCGTATTTCCCAGCCTTTAATATCTTGTAGGCAATGCACACAGATACCTCAACTTTTGCACATAGTACCTATCCTAAACCATAGGTGGCAACAGTAGTATGATATGGTATCTGAAATGCTTCCAGTTTCCACCAGTGTGGTGCTACAATTTACAAACATGGAAAAAGAAGTATGTTTTACAATGTCTTCCAACCTTGTTTTGTAAACTTATTCACATAAGTAGGAAAGCATTAGTAAGTTGAAAATTCAATCCTGTAAGCACTTAGTTATATGCTGTGAAGATGGTATTAATTAATGCTGCTCAGTTTACTACCCATTTGGAACAGAATATTATTATTATTATTTTTTTGTTTTCTTGCTAGTTGCTTTACGTCGCACCGACACAGGTAGGTCCTTTAGCGATGATGGGACAGGAAAGGCCTAGGAATGGGAAGGAAGCGGCCATGGTCTTAATTAAGGTACAGCCCCAGCATTTGCCTGGTGTGAAAATGGGAAACCATGGAAAACCATCTTCAGGGCTGCCGACAGTGGGGTATGAACCCACTATCTCCCGGATGCGAGCTCACAGTTGTGCACTCCTAACCGCACAGCCAACTCGCCCGGTAGATTATATTGTGAGCTGGTTTCCACCATACTTGGGGTTACTTTGTCTTGGGCCAAAGTAGTCCCCAGTAAATCAGGAGTCTCATCTTAGCTTAATTTTTTTTTTTTAAGTTATTTGTATTTCTTAATTATTGTAGAAGCAATAAAGGAAGATGGGGGCAAGGAATTATGCCAATTATATGACAGAAGATCTAGGAAAGTGTTTACAAGAAATTAGATCAGACCGAAAGAGTCATAGAGTTGCTTCAAATCTCTATGGAATTCCTAGAAGCATCTTAAGGAACAAACTGCTGAAAGGGAATTTTGTGAAGCAACATGATCATCTAATGGTATTTTGTCCCAAGGAAGAGAAAATCTTTGTAAATCACATCACTAAACTGGCCAAGTTTGGTTTTCCACTTGTTGAAAAAGATCGTAGATTTGTAATTAAAGGCTACTTAGACAAGAAGTGTGTTGTGATCAAATGCTTCGAAAACAATCTATCTGGCTATGAATTCCTTAGGAGGCAAACAGAATTTACCACAAGACTTGACTTGCAGTAATATTAACCATATGAGAACAGTAGTTGACAAGACTGTCATTTATGAATATTTTGATCACTTAGAGGTCTCAGTGAAAGATGTGTCCCAGGAAACACATATAGAACCATGATGAGACCAACCTAAGTGACTATCCAGGCACAGTGAATATAATTTGCAAGAAGTGAGTGAAATATGTAAAGAAAATTATGAACAGCTCAAAACCATTGACCTCTGTTATGCTTTGTGGCAATACTGTGGGGGAACTGTTACCACCTGTGGGCTGCAATAGTGGTACAACTCAAAAAATAAAAAAATTGGAGTTAATGTAGACTAATAATAATGTTATTTGCTTTACGTCCCACTAACTACTTTTACGGTTTTTCGGAGACGCCCAGATCCCGGAATTTAGTCCCACAGGAGTTATTTCACATGTCAGTAAATCTACCGACACGAGGCTGACATATTTGAACCTCTTCAAATACCATCGGATTGAGCCAGGATCAAACCTGCCAAGTTGGGGTCAGAAGGCCAGCGCCTCAACTGTCTGAGCCACTCAGCCCGGCCCGGATTGTAGACTCTAACATTGTCCATAAATTTGTTTCATTATTATAAACCGCAAACTTCCAAGATAGCCCAACATAATCTATAAAATAACACTGCAGTTATAAAACATCTAGTTCATGGCTTCAGCAAGGGGAATGAAGGAGCAATTTTTAAGTAAAATTTGTATTAACCAAACTCCTATCGAGCCATTTGGTACCATTATTCCATAGATTAATCGTATGATTTCTGTTTTGCACTACTAAGGGAAACTTTGCACTCATTTATCTCAGAAGTTGATTTTTGACTTGTGCCACTGTTACAGTCCATGAGTGATATGTTGTTTATTGAGCTGAACATCTGTGGACAACATAGACCAATGGTGGCCCTGCAGAGTTTCATTACAATTGCTCAAAGCCTGAATGGTTTGATGCTGCAACATTTGAAAAGGGCACTTTTCTTACCATGATTGAAGAAACAAGATGGAATAAAATTAGTGATTGCCAATCACTGATTGGTGAGAATTTGTCTTTGCACATTAATCCTAAAATATTGCAACCGTGTGAAAAAACAACATTAGATTCACTTCTTTTTTCCAAGATCCATCTGACTCCCTCAGCCATTAGATGTGGCTTACTTTGTTCCAATGAAGAAAGCTTGGAGATAGATGTTTAGATAGTGGAAGGATTCACCAAGTGGAAAGAAACATGAGGTGCTGTCAGAAGATGTGTTCTCATACTTTTGGGAGAGCTAATGTCAGAGATGGAGCAGAATGATAAGGGAAAGTATTTGATTTTTGGATTCCATAAATGTGGCTATATCACACTGATAAGAATTCTGTTTTGAATTCTGTACCAACTGAAAAAGCTGTATTAGAAAAAGTCAGCAGTGCTCTCCTAGAACACCTAATCCATAAAAGAGTGTAAGTCACCAACAGAAAAGAGGAGATGCTGAAAAATAAATATTCCTCCAAGGATGAGTACCTGTTTGATAGACTTGGAAGATTCATCTGTACCTTGTGTTGCTAAAAGAAAGATGGGAAGACCCAGATAAATAATAGAGACATTTTGAATTTTTAGACACAGAATCTGAAGCTAATAACTTCTTATTTAGAATTTGCCACCTGGGCAACTGCCTTAAATGCAGATCAGTATTGATTGATTGATTGATTGATTGATTGATTGATTGATTGATTGATTGATTGATTGATTGATTGATTGATTGATTGATTGATTGATTGATTGATTGATTGTGAGACTACAGTGGAAGCCCAGTTAAACATGGTCCAATTCACCGCAGATTTGGATTGAACATGGTACAAAGTATGTCCGCAAAAAAATCATCAATAAAATACTTATTTCATGAATGTAGTAACAAACTGTATACAGAAATTCTTCATTATAATCTGATAATAATAATTTTTCTTTTTTTACATCCCACTAAATACTTTTGATGTTTTCTGGAGACTCTGAGGTGCCGGAATTTTGTCCGCAGGAGTTCTTTTACATCTGTTGACATGAGGCTGATGTATTTGAGCACCTTCAAATACCACCAGACTGAGCCAGGATCGAACCTGCCAAGTTGGGTCAGAAGACCAGTGCCTCAACCATCTCAGCCACTCAGCCCGGTGGCATTAAAATCTATAACTGTTACCGGTGCACGCTAAACAGAATTGGGTGGGGTTTTAAGAACTGCATGTCTGTCTATTCAAAAAAATAACAGAAAGTGAACAATTGGTCGAGCTTTTGTGTACACAGGGGAAAGTTAAGGTGACCATCCCCCATCCCCATCAACTTGTTTGCCTGCACCCGCGCTTAAAAAACAAGTGACCGTGTTGGTTTTTAGCTTTTGTCAGACAATTTTCTAGTTAAGTCTTGAGTTTGGTGCAGGTGCTGAGATGTCACAAAAGAAAAAAGCATACTCTGTGAATGATAAAATGAATATAATCAATCATATGAGAAATGTTATGTCAAATATGTGTAGTTTAGCTACTATTTCATAAAATTGTGTTCTCTTGTAACCTTCTGTTTATTTCCAATGTTCAGTTGCCCTATAGGTCATTTTCCATTTACCACAGTTAAGCTATTCACAGATTAAAACATGTCCCCCAATAACCGTGTTTAATTAAGCTTCTACTGTATTCCAAAATCCGGACCTATATGCTGTTCTGAAAGTGGGTGATTTTTTAACTGTTATTTATGACCCCACGGTGTAGGGGTAGCATTTGCCTCTTACTCAGAGGCCCTGAGTTCGATTCCTGGCCAGTCCAGGTATTTTTACCTGGATATGACGCTGGTTGAAGGTCCACTCAGTTTACGTGATTACAGTTGAGGAGCTGTCTGATAGTGAGATAGTGACCTGGGTCAAGGAAGCCAAGAATAACGGCTGAAACGATTTGTCGTGGCAACCACACAACACCTTGTAACCTGCAGGCCTTCGGGCTGAGCAGTGCTCGCTTGGTGGGCCATGATTCTTCGAGACTGTTGTGCCAAGTGGTTTGGTTTGGTATTTATGACAGCAGAAATTAATCCTGAAGATGAACAGTTGACTGAATGAAGAAATTTAAAAAATGCTGGAAGTGGCCTCAGAAGAATGATGTTATGGTATACGCCTAGCGATCTGTTGTAAGAAAAATATCTCCACTGAAACTACTTTCCAAGAGGGGATAATTTGAAGTGGCAGAATTAGACAATTTTGTGTAATATTGATTCTAGAGCATTCCATGTTCTTTTGTTTAAATATTTTCATTCAATCTTTCATTTTATTCATTTTTCTGCAATATACAGGGTTATTCACCTAACATGTTACATGGAAATAACTTCTAAACCATTAAAAATATCAGCATTCTGTTTTCATATTCGTAAATGGTATGCAGGGTCTTGTAAAATAACGTGCTACTTAGTCTCATGGGGTGATTAACAACTGAGACATTGATACTAACTCCATATTTAAATGGAACAGTATAACTTCATAAGCTGATTTAAAAGTTCATCTGCGTACAAGTTCAAATATGTAAGTATTTTCAAAATTGGACAATTACTTTTTGAGATTTAAGTAAGAACAGCACGTGCTGTTTTGCTGCCGCATTAGACGGCGTGAAGTCGGGCAAGTACATTTGAGGCGCAAGCAGTTGCCTAGGAGTGAGTTCAGCCACAGAATGGATACCAGGCATGTAAGCACCTCGTACACATGTGACGGGTTTGCAAAGTGTATATGACAGACGAACACATGACAGGACAGAAAGGGTTGATGTGTTTAAAAGGAATAAAATAAGTACTTTGCCTTTAAAGGAACATAACGAAAGCTATAATTGTCACTGGTTTTAGTGCACAGTTCATACTACTCTATGAGTTGAGAAATAAACGTAACACAAAACACCGGAAGACCTTGTAATCGTGGTGAGATGGCAGCAACACTATTATTTATGTTTTATTTTACACACATTAATCTCCACAGAGCTCCAGTACGACTGTAGTAGCGTGCATTCGGGAGAGCGTAGGTTCGAGTCCTGCCTCGCCCAACCTGAAAGTGATTTTCATGGTGTCCCATGTTTAACACCAGGCAAATACCGGATAGGTATCTTTGTGATAGGCCATGCCCGACTTCCTTTCCAAATCCTTCCCATTCCCATCCGTGAGAAAAAACGCTAAACTGAGCGCAACTTATTACATGTCAAAACAAAACAATACAACTTTAATCTCCCTTCCCCGTTGTGTGTTCGCCAGTCATACAATAACGTTGCACACCCAGGGTATGTTACGGTACATCACATTGTGTTTACAGTACATGCCTTGTATCCATTCTGTGGCTGGAATCAAGGCCAGGAAGCAGCTTGCGCCTCAATATGTCCTTGCCCGACTTCACGCCGTCTGATGCGGCAGCAAAACCGCGCTTGCTGTTCTTATTTATATCTCAAAAAGTAATTGTCCAATTTTGTAAATACTTACATATTTGAATTTGTATGCAGTTGCTCTTTTAGGCCAGCTGAATGAATTTGTGCCGTTCTATTTAAAAATATGGAGTTGGTATCGATATCTCGGTTATTAATCACCCCATGAGACTAAGTAGCACATTATTTTACAAGGCCCAGGGTACCATTTACGAATATGAAAACAGAATGCCAATATTTTTAATGGTTTAGAAGTTATTCCTGTGTAACATGTTAGGTGAATAACCCTGTATATGTTTCAAACTATGTCTGTCTACTTATTAAATGTTTTGTACAAATTTGTTCAGTTTAGTGTGTTCTTAGAAATAAACCCAAATTTCTTAAAATAATGCTATGTTTGGTTGTTGTGTTACCATAATTATTGTTAGAGGTTTCTTTGGCCAAAGACAATGAAAATCACCATTATTTATGAAAACATTTACCTGGGATAATGTAGCCCCAACTTAGTGCCATTTTGGCCAGATTTTGAAAAAATAAAATAAATACACCAATAAATGCTGCTAAGCCCATAACATGCTGTAAGTGCTGGAAAAATACCTATTAACCAGCAAAAAGTGTTTGGGAAATTATTAGAGCAGTCTCATTCAGTATATTTTAGCATTAAAAAAAAAAAAAAACCTGCAAATAATTGGGCCCAAGTAGTCCCACTTGTCAGTATGATCAAAAGAGAACAATATTTGGTCAAACCAAAAGGTCTGATATAAATGTAGATTTTTAAAAAGCATTCATCATCATCATCATCATCATTTCCCTTTATCCAGCTGTAGCCGGGTAGGGGCAAATATGGTTCCTCTCCACTTTCTTCGGTCTTTCCACCACTCCTCCTCCAACACTGTGTCCCAGTCCAGGTTTCTTTCTATAATGCTGCGTTGGATGGTATCCTTCCATCTCAATCGTGGTCGTCCACGGCCTCTCCTTCCTTGGATTTGCATTTCCATCACCTTTTTTGGCATTCTTTCGTCGCTCATTCACTTTATGTGCCCAAACCATCTTAGTCGGCTCTTCTCTATTCTATCATTCATTTTTTCCACTCCAATTTCTTCCCGGATTTTCTCATTCCTTATTTTGTCTCTTCTACTCTTCTGTATCATACTCCTCAAGAATTTCATTTCGGCTGCCTGTATTCGACTCTCATCCTTCTTTGTCATTGTCCAAGTTTCTGCTCCGTAAGTTGTTATGGGTACGTAATACATCTTGTACATAGTATCCTTTGCTTCCATTGGCACATCTTTGTCCCATAACATATTTCTTACACTATGATAGAAACAACTTCCTGCTTGAATCCTTTTACTAATCTCAGCATCCAGTCGAGCATTCTCCATTAATTCACTCCCCAGGTATTTAAACGTTTCCACTACTTCCAAGGGCTTGTCTGCAAGTCTAATCTGACCTTCCCCTTCTTTCTCCCCTCTAGTCATAACAAGAGTTTTACTCTTTTCTACACTTATTTTCAATCCACATTCTTCAATCTTCCCATTCACCACATTCAACTGTTCTTGAACCTTCCTGTCGTCTTCTCCCCAAATCACAATATCATCTGCAAATAACATCATGTTCATTTCTCTTCCTCCATATGCTGCTTTTGCCGTTCTCATGATGTCATCCATTACTATTGTAAACAGGATTGGTGATAGAACACTTCCCTGTCTCAGCCCGCTAGTGATTTTGAACCAACTTGTCCTGCCAACTTGTGTTTGCACGCAACTACAACATTCCTTATACAATGCCATGATCATTTTTATTAATCCCTGTCCAATTCCTTTTTTCACCAGACTGTCCCAAACTTTCATCCTAGGGACACTGTCATATGCCTTTTCAATATCAATGAATGTCATCACCATATCATTCCCGTACTCCCAATGCTTTTCCATTAGTTGTGATGTCTAAAATCATTGTGTGCATCTAATGTGCTACTGATGTCTGCAACCTAAGAATTCACAGTGACTGTTTATCGTCATTGTTATTGATGCTACTTCTTATGAGTGGCTTAGGACATCTTGGTCAAGAACCTCATCAAAATAAATTGTTCAAAGAATCAAGTCATACAAGTATACAAAGATAGGAACACATAACAGAATAAACACAACGACAGGTCAGCATCAAAAGAGCGAGCAATTGAAAAGGAGACAAGGACAAACATGAAACACAAAAGCACAAGGACAATCTCCAAATCTTAATATACTGTCACAGTGGCGAATATAGAATATATTTTTGGGAGGGGGCCAAGATTGATGTAAGGTTAGATTAAGTAATTTTAAGAGGTCAGACGATTTCAAACACTTTAGAAAGGAAAACGGAAACATTGATTTGGGCTGATACATACATACATACATACATACATACATACATACATACAGTACACTAATGGTTACAAAACGAAGTCCAGGTTTCTTGGTACACTTGCAAACTTATCAAGAACTTCTTCATCACTAACTATAATGTCTCTGTGGATAGAGAGTAAAGCAAGCCCGTTAAGCCTACTTTCAGATGTGCTGTTCCTTAAGTAAGTCTTCAGTCTCCTTAGGCTAGAGAAAGTTCTTTCTGCGGTTGTGATAGAAACAGGAAGAGCGGGGAGTAATTTGAGAAGGGTATAAATGTTGGGGAAGAAAGTCTTGTCACATTTTTCTAGAGAACTTACAGCCATTTTGGGAAGATTTGAAGGATTTTTCTGACTCCACTTTTCTTTCCACCACATAAACTCACTTTGCACAATCTCTTTATGTGACAGATTTCCTTCGTAGAAACTAAAAGCAGCCTCCAATGAACCGAAATCTGTTACGATACACAATTGTGGAAGGATGTTTTGTAAGGATGCAACTATTTCCTTGTGAGATTCAAAGCATTCTTTTAGTGAGTTACAAAAATCGTCCAGGTATGGCACATAAACTGCTACCTGTTGGCTTGGAATCTCAACAACGATCGAAAATTCCCATCATTTTGGTCCGGTTCTTCAAGGCTTATACATTTTTTCGGGGGGGGCCCAGGCCCCCTGCCCCCCCCCCCCCCCCTTATATACGCCCCTGTACTGTCATCTTCAAATGGAAAGACACTCCCTTTATAGATCCCAACTTGTCTTCACCCAATTCTTCTCAGTCCCCAACAAGCTTGTTTCTGCTTCCCAGTTTTATCAGGAAGGCAAGGATCAAACACTCAATGCAAGCTATCTTGACAGATCTAGGAACTGTGGGATAAAGCCAAGAAAACACAGGGAAAAGGAAGAGACAAAAAAATAAAGATGAATTCATGAAGTAGAAGACAATGATTGCAGGACAAACACAAAAAGGAGAAAAGGAACCCAACAGCTCAATATATAAAAAAAGAGAGGAGGAACAAGTAACAAATCGTATAAGTATAGCATACAAACTGAGTGACTGTGGTGCCTGTACTGATGTGTGTATTTGTAATTAATTTGGGCTAGGATTAGGAAAAAAGTACTTGTACCAATCATGTAGGCATTCACCTTAAGTTGAAGAGAGAAAGTGGAGAAATACAGTTCTAGAATAGCTCCCTCTGTGGATCGGTGGTAGAGTTTTAGCCTCCAGATCCCAAAATAGTGGGTTCAAACCCGGCAGAGGTAGTTAGATTCTTGAAGGGCAGAAAAAGTCTATTCAACACTTCATGTCATACGATGGTGACACATAATTAATTAAAAACTCAGCCATAGATGCCCAAAAGAGATTTGGTTTACTCTGCCATCTACGAGGCCTAGCATAAAACGGAATGTCAAAATTGACGAGAAAGCAGCCAGATGGTGTCAAATTAAAATGCTTTCTCTCTGTAGCTTAGGCCATATTATTATTATTATTTTGCACACTTTCGTGGTAATGATATTCAAGCAATTGTACAAATTTTAGGAAATCAAAGCACAATAAACCTTAATTTACACAACATTTTTACACAGAATTTGAACCCATAAATTTCCGTACAATTCCAGTTGTGACAATGATTACCATCTTCTGCATGGTCTTGTAGCTGTTGGTAGTTTTAGGTATAGCAGCTGTACTTGAAAAGATGATTGGTACAATTATCACCTCTTCACAGTGCAGCAATAATAATAATAATAATTAATAATAATAATAATAATAATAATAATAATAATAATAATAATAATAATAATAATAATAATAATAATAATTTATTATATATAATGCACAATTTTATAATTGGGTTTATGACCTTCTTCAGTACAATGTACATGGAAGAAGTACTATTTAGTACATATGCGCACATAAGCTTCATACATATCAGTATATACTTACATTGTTGACATATAAACTTGAAAGATATTTATGAGATATTTACTATGCATAAATGGTCAAAATTATTAGTGGACGATTTTCATTAGTCCTCTGTATATGGTGGATGGTTCATGCTAATAAACTTCCTTACTATATGGCAAGTGGCCAGGATTGCTGCTTTTTGTAATTCTCTGTAAGTGAGAGGGTGGAGATTAAGAGCTTCAATGCTCCTGTGTAGTGTCTTTGGTATAATACCATTACATCCAATCACTACTGGAATTATGATAACACTGTTGAGTTTCCATATGTTTTTTATCTCTGTGGCCAGATCTGTGTATTTGGAAATCTTCTCTGTACGGTATGTGTTGATTGGAGGTTGTGAGTATTAGGGCATGCTATGTCAATTATGAAGCAGATTTTCTTGTTTTTATCTACAAAAGTTATATCTAGTCTATTGCAGGTAATAGTTTTATCAGTAATGATACTTCTATCCCAGTAAATTTTGTAATTTTCACTTTCAAAGACTGATTGGGGTTTGTACTCACAATATCCTGTGCTACAATGGATTAGGTTATTTTGTCGGGCTAATTTCTGGTGAATGATTTTTGCAATTTGGTCATGTCTGTACTTGTAGTCTGTGTTTGACAACCTGAGGTTATGTGCTGGATGGTTTCTGGAGATGTATTATTATTATCTTTTTTAGTTCCATTTAGTTCCATTTGGGCCTGCTATGGACCACGTGGTTCTTATCTCTAGCAGCTTTCTTCTTTGACCAGTACTCCTTCATTCTTGCACTGTGAATGTCTTTTTGCTTCTGAGTCCATTTCACACCTCCTCCCGGACCTACTGTTTTTTCTGTTAGTGACTGGAGAGTGTTTGATGTTTTGATCAATGTTCTGTACCTATTCCTGTCATAGATTTCACTGGGAGCGATGTCCAGTTCTTGAAAGTCTTTTCCGACAAGTCTTGCCCACTTGGCATTAGTCGGTTTCCCTCTAGAGATGGTGTGGAAGATTCTGGAGGTGAGCCTCTGATTGTCCATTCTTATGACATGACCATAGAAGTTCAATCTCCTCTTCCTCATAGATGTTGTAATGCTCTCCAGTTGTTAAATCAGTTTATTGTTGTGCCTGATTCTATACTTGCCTTCTTCTTTAATAGGGCCCATGATTTTTCTCAGGACCTTCCTTTCCTTCAGCTCCAGTTTTCTAAGTTGCCCTTTTCTTACCATGTTTAGGCAGTCTGAGGCGTATAGAACTGACGGTCTCACTACAGTAGTGTAATGCCTGATTTTGAGGTTAAGGGAGAGGGATTTGGATTGGTACATACTCTTACATAGATGGTAGGGGCTTTCCAATTTGATGCATCTGCTGTTCATGGCCTGATCTTCATTCATGTTTGGGGTTATCCATTCTCCTAGGTACCTGAAGGAGTTAGTCCTTTGTACTGCTTTGTCCCCCAGTGGGATTGATTTGGGTGCATCTCTGATGTTGGTGATAAACTGTGTTTTGTTGATGGCGATCTTCAACCCTACTTTAGCTGCTATGCGGTCGAGAGAGGATAGTTGATGAATAGCTTCCTCCACACTGGATGCCAGGAGTGTAAGGTTGTCTGCGAAGGCTAAACAGTTGACTGTTAACTTGTCTTTCTTGTAGCGTATTCTCAATCCAGAGTCATCCTTTAGCATTTTCGTCCACTCACGAATGACTTTTTCGAGTAGGCAGTTAAAGAAGATCAGAGATAGGCCATCCCCTTGTCTAACACCTGTTTTGATTTCAAAGCTCTGGGACAGTTCCCCTCTGAATTTGATTCTGGCTGTAGTGTTGGTAAGAGTTGCTTTCACTAGATTCAACGTTTTCTTATCTAGTCCCAGCTCAGCAAGTGCCTGGAAGAGTGACTCTCTATCTACTGAATCGTAAGCCATCTGAAAGTCAACAAATGTTGCCACGTAGGGTGAGGCACTTAGGTTTTTGTAAGTGATGATGGTCTTGAGGTTCAGGATTTGTTCGGCGTATGACCTTGACTTGCAAAACCCATCCTGGTACTCTCCGATGCAGGAGTCTAGTTGAGGCTCTACTCTTGTGAATAATACTTTGGAGAGTATCTTGTATGTCACTGATACAAGGGAAATCCCTCTATAGTCGCCTTTTCTGTGTAATGGGTGGATGATAGGTGAGGTCCAGTCGCTCAGTAACGCTTCTGTCACCCAGATATTAGATACGATTTCATGGATATTTTGGATTGACTCCTCATCAGCGTATTTCCAGAGCTCTGCTAGGATTCCATCCTCGCCCGCTGCTTTGTTACATTTCAATTCTGAAATGGCTTTCTGGATCTCTCCCTTTATTGATGGGGGAGAGTCCAAATTATTATTATTATTATTATTATTATTATTATTATTATTATTATTATTATTATTATTATTATTATTATTATTATTATTATTATTATTATTATTATTATTATTATTTCTAGAATGAGCAAAAGTGAGATTTTAACCTCCTCTGCCTCTGCCTCCTCCTCCTTTCCTCCCCCACCACTTGTGTAATCTGACTCGCTGTGCATTTTCTTCCAGTCTCTCAAATTACTCTTACATTTCAGGCAGAGCCAAGGATAAAACTCAGACCAAGTAGGCAATAAACTACTGTGTTAACCTATAGAATACAGTAGGGGACTGTAATTCGATTTATCACAGCATAATTATTGTACTTTACACAATATATTTGGTACAAAGTAGCATATTAATCACTTACATTCCTGTCTGTGATGAGGACATTTGATACTATACTTAAGTGTTGGTATAAGCTGTAAGAAGAGCTCTGAAATTCTGATGTGGAACTACTTTTTTTGCCATTTTCTTTACGTCGCACCGACACAGATAGGTCTTATGGTGACAATGGGACAGGAAAGGCCTAAGAATGGGAAGGAAGCTGCCATGGCATTAATTAAGTTACAGCACCAGCATTTGCCTGGTGTGAAAACAGGAAACCACAAAACACCATCTTCAGGGCTGCAGACATTGGGGTTCGAACCCACTATCTCCCGAATGCGAGCTCACAGCTGTGCGCTCCTAACCGCACGGTCAACTCGCCCGGTGATGTGGAACTACCAGGATATATCATGTTCTCATACACTTATTTATATGAGATCATATAATAAGCCAAGAAATAAAATTCTTATACATGTTTTTTGAAAAACTTACTTAAAATAACAATATAATACAGTACACATCAAAGATCACTTCATTTTCTTTGATTTAGTCACAGGATTGCTTTTCTTCTTCTGAAAAAAGACTCTGTATATAGTCCAACAGGTTAATCCTGAGCCAGTTAGACCTAGAAGTACTACTCCCAGAACAACTGCCAGTACATCCAGTAAATAAAACTGGTACCAGTATAAATCAAGGGCAGCAGAACGGAGATGTGGTGCACCATTGTGTCGGAGAACATACTCTACCCAGTACACAGCTCTCTCTAGTGGAGGTTGTTGCCGGTCTCGGAACAAAACAGAGAGGTGTTGCACGTTCTCCCGGTACCTAAACAAAAACCCAAGTTTCACAGGAAACAAATGCTGAATTTTTAATTGTGGAATATTGTAATTTTAGGTACAAAGTCTTCAATTATTTATTTTACCATTTTTGAGGTATCTTAAAATAAATTAGACATGGTGAAGAAATAACTGCCAGTGATGCTATTTCTTGGATTAGATCATCATGGAAAAATGTTCGACCATCAACCATCATGAAATGTTTCCAGTTGTGTGGATTTCCAAGAAAATTCAACTTCTGAATCATCATCAGAGAAGGATCAACCAGACTTAGACATGCTGGTTTAACAGGCGGGGTATACAACTTCGATGAGGCAGATGTACAAGTAGATGAGGTACTAGAATGCCATGATTATCTGTAGGGAAAATGAGAAGAGCAAACTGTGCAAGAATTCTTGGAAACTAATTTCCTTTGTGTGTATGATTTTTTGCTTCATATGTAAAAAAATTTAAAAATAATTAGTGAAGTTTCAAAGAATGTTGTCTTTCTCCAATGACAGCAGAAAAATTTGGTAATGTTTTCAATGATGATGATGATGATGATGGGAAGGAGGATGTTGGTTGTGTTGAAAACAAGATGGAGCAGTATTATAAGAGCAAGTGTTAATTACTACTATGGCATTCCAAAAGTCTGAAACACTGTAAGACTATAGAACAGATCAGTGGTCTATTATTCTTCATGTGCTTTCGCATTTCAGAGAAATGGTTGATGTCACCGAAACAACAGTTCTGTGTGAGACAAGTCTCATGCAGACCCCAAGGCACCAGATTCCCCAGTTCTATTATTCATGCTAAAGAACAGTTTGAAGAATGAAACTGTGGGGACAAAACTTATATTAAACAATATCAATCTGTTACAAATATATGTGTAATTTCAAAAAATATTTGAAGTAATTACACCTCCTTTCAAAACTACAAAAATCAATCAGCAACATGAAACCTTGTTAAGAAGATAGTAATACATGTTTCTATAGAGCATTCAGCATTCTGGATCATAACATCATTTTAGTGAACTCTGCACATATGAAACTGGTAAACCCATCCTGTCTTGCTTTGCACCATATCTAAAGATGATTTTCAAATTGTCAAATTTTATAATAATAGTATTGCAACCAAATGGTCATGATATATACACTTAAGTACACTTAGATAGTGATAATATGCATTCAATGCTTGCAAAACATGGTCAGTTATTTACACAATTGTGTCAAGCTTCCTTTTCTACGGACACATTCTATAGTATGGTATATGCCGCATCGTTGGTCACAGAAGACACACACGCAACCCGGTCCTGGCTTGTGAAATTCCATGGTTCTGCACACCTTATGGTGGAACCCGTGTACGGCAAACCTGGTCACTGTATGCCTCAGGTCATATCCACCACGCGTCCAGTCCCTGTTTAACATCACATCAGTTAAATAAAACTCGTCCCATATCATGGCCCTCTTTGCTTGCAGTTCATGTAGCAGCTCTCTGTAACTCCTTGTCACTGATAGTAGTAATCTAATTCTTATGTCTTCAATGAAGTACGTCTCCTTTGCCAGAACGTATACTAGCCTTGATAATGTATATTTAGAAATGCATAGAACTCTCTTTAAGAATCTAGCCTTCAAACTTTCCAGCTCTTGCAGTTGTTTTTTTGAGAGGTGCTCCCATATTAGTTGGAACAACTTTCGTATTAAACAGAGCCATGGCTGTCTCCAAAGATAGCTGTGAAAGGTGTTTAATATCACTAATGCTTCATATAGCTGCGATGATTCTCTCCTTTAGGCGTATTGTGAATGTCGTTCCTGTTACCTGTATTGTAATCCCTAGATATTTGTAATGGTTACTAATTCGTAATTTTTGACCTTTACACAGGATATAATCGTCTTTAGGTAATTTTCCTCCCCTCCTAAAAACAACCAATTCTGTTTTGTTCGCATTAAGGTCCATTTTATTATCTTCTGCCCATTCCATGATTAAGTCCATGGCAACTTGTAGTTCCTCTTTACTCTCAGACGCAATAGCCATGTCGTCCGCATACACGTACGCGTTAACCTTCCGTGTTTGCTTCTTAATCTCTTTTATTGCATCCTGTGTGAAGATGTTAAACAGCAGAGGACTTAGTGGATCCCCCTGTAATACCCCGTTTGTCTGCCAAATCCATCTTGATGTGCAGAGATTGTCGCTTATTTGAATATAGTTCTCCGCAAGTATATTAGAAACTAGTCTAGTGAGCCAGGTAAGACCAATGATTTCCTCTAGTTTTCTAACAAGTTTCTGTCTATCTACTGTATCAAAAGCCTTAGAGTAGTTAATAAATATTACGAACATTTTGCCGTGCTTTTCTCTGGTTGTTTCGTGAATCTCTTGGAGAAGGCATTCCACTGCCATCAGAGTCGATCTCCCGGCCCTAAATCCGAACTGCTCGTCAGGAAGAAGCGGGTCTGCTATTCTATTGATTCTCTGGGTTATCAGTTTGGTAAGAATCTTAAAAGCTGCTGATTCAAGAGCCACTCTGCGATGTGATTCCGGTTTGTTTACTTCTCCTTTCCCTTTGTATAGCATCTTAACGACTGATTTTCTCCATACATTTGTCAAATTTTGAAATCATTAAACTGGGCCTTTTACAGTCATGAGTG